>NW_027077684.1:0-333000 GCF_963924675.1 Phocoena phocoena | reverse complement strand
GGCCCTAAACTATTTCCAGCAGTGCACACTGAGCCTTTGTTTAATTCCTCTTCCTGGTGGGCAATGAGCGTTACATTTGCCCGTGCAGACACCTACAGCTAGTCTCTCATTGGTTCTCCCTATTCCTGTTCATCTTGCACACAATTTGCAAGCTGTGCCAAACAGGAGTTTAAAGGCACTGACTCTCTAAGCGGGGAGAGTGTTAGTAAAGCATCTGGAATGGTGAACCCCAGAACCAGGATACAAAAACTGAGATGCATTTTAAATCGTTTCCCAATCACACGGTGGACGATATTCTGGGTTTCCCATGCATGTTTTAGCTGGAGGAAAAATCCCTTGAACCTGGAGAGTTGGGACCCATGGAATGGGTACCATGCAGTATGACTTCAAAGGGTCTGCATTTGCTCACCGAACCTCACCATTTCTATCAGCCTGAAGTGTCCAGCCTATGTCTCAACCAGCTCTGGGTGTAGATGTGGTCAATCCCGGTTGCATCACATGCCCTGAGTGAATTATTTAAGAATTGCTCTCTATTTCACTGTCTTTGTGTTTTGTTTTCGAAATTTATTTTGATAATGGGATTTATCGGATTTTCACTGCTGCGTTTTGGCCGCTGTACACACGCTTGATTCTCTTACGGAGACATATATATCCATGGGTTTTAAGATTCTTCCTAGTCAGGTATATTCCTAGGCGTTGAATATGTGGTGTTGGGTCCATTTCGTTGAGCAAGGAGTAGGTCTTGTCTATTACATATTTGGCTTATGGAAAGTTATCTGTGCTAATTTCAGTCTCTGGTTTTATGCAGCATCCCAACGCACCTTTCCCCATAAGCAAGCACTAGTTGGTTTTCTAAATTTGAGACCCTGTTCTGTTTTGTAATTCAGTTCATGTGTAGTCAAGTTTACATTCCGTGTATTAGTGATGTCTTATGATGTTTCTTTTTCTGTGTGACGTAGTTCACGTAGAATCACCATACCTGCATCCACTCACTATGCCGCTACGGGCCTGATGACACAGATTTCATTGCTGAGTGATATTGCATTGTACGTACGTGCCACAACTTCTTTATCCATTTTTTGCTTTCTGGGATATTTACCTGATACAGTAGACGAGCTTCTTGTGAACACAGACGTCCCAAATATTGGGGTGGCTGTCTGTTTTTGATTTTAATTTCCGTAAGCTATAGGACCATAAATGGAAGTGCCATAGGCTGTGTTGCTTTGTTTCTTACGTGTTTCAGGAAACACCATACACTTCTCCAGGGTGGCTGCTGGCAATTTTCATCCTGCCAATCAGCATAACAAGGCTCCCTGTTCTCCATATCCTGTCCTACCTTTCTGGATTTTACACTTTTTTCAGATGGCCCTTTTGCCCGGGGGGCAGTGAGACTTCATTGTAGTGCAGATTTCTTTACAGGCTTGCTTGGTTGGCCAAAAAGGGCGTATGTGTTTTTTCCTGAATATATTCAGGAAAAAACGCATAGGCCCTTTTTGGCCAAGTGCATCATTGTCGACGTTGTGCCTCTTTTCCTATGCTTTCAGGGCAATTCCAGTCTACCCCCTGCAATCGTTTTCCTGAAATTCTGCCCCGCCTTCAAGTCCCCTTCGCAGGCTTACTTCAATATATTTTTGGAGGATAGCTGTCATTTATAACTCTGCAGGTTTGTGAATTACAGTGCCCCTGAGCTCCTTTCTTCAACTCGCTTTTTGTGAGCTGGGCACAAAACCGCAGGATTGTTTCAGGCCCTAATCTGTTTCCAGCAGGGCACACTGAGCCTTTGTTTAATTCCTCTTCCTGGTGGGCAATGAGCGTTACATTTGCCCGTGCAGACACCTACAGCTAGTCTCTCATTGGTTCTCCCTATTCCTGTTCATCTTGCTCAGAAATTGCAAGCTGTGCCAAAGAGGAGGTTAAAGGCACTGACTCTCCAAGCGGGGAGAGTGTTAGAAAAGCATCTGGAATGGTGAACCCGAGGACCAGGATACGAAAACTGAGATGCATTTTAAATCGTTTCCCAATCACACGGTGGACGATACTCTGGGTTTCCCATGCATGTTTTAGCTGGAGGAAGAATCCCTGGAACCTGGAGAGTTGGGACCCATGGAATGGGTACCATGCAGTATGACTTCAAAGGGTCTGCATTTGCTCACCGAAACTCACCAATGCTATCAGCCTGACGTGTCCAGCCTTATGTCTCAACCCGCTCTGGGTGTAGATGTGGTCAATCCAGGTTGCATCACATGCCCTGAGTGAATTATTTAAGAATTGCTCTCTATTTCACTGTCTTTGTGTTTTGTTTTCGAAATTTATTTTGATAATGGGATTTATTGGATTTTCACTGCTGCGTTTCGGCCGCTGTACACATGCTTGATTCTCTTACGGAGACATATATATCCATGGGTTTTAAGATTCTTCCTAGTCAGTTATATTCCTAGGCGTTGAATATATGGTGTTGGGTCCATTTCGTTGAGCAAGGAGTAGGTCTTGTCTATTATATATTTGGCTTATGGAAAGTTATCTGTGCTAATTTCAGTCTCTGGTTTTATGCAGCACCCTAATGCACCTTTCCCCATAAGCAAGCACTAGTTGGTTTTCAAATTTGAGACCCTGTTCTGTTTTGTAATTCAGTTCATGTGTAGTCAAGTTTACATTCCGTGTATTCGTGATATCTTATGATGTTTCTTTTTCTGTGTGACGCAGTTCACGTAGAATCACCGTACCTGCATCCACTCACTATGCCGCTACGGGCCTGATGACACAGATTTCATTGCTGAGTGATATTGCATTGCACGTACGTGCCACAACTTCTTTATCCATTTTTTGCTTTCTGGGATATTTACCTGATACTGTAGACGAGCTTCTTGTGAACACAGCCGTCCCAAATATTGGGGTGGCTGTCTGTTTTTGATTTTAATTTCCCTAAGCTATAGGACCATAAGTGGAAGTGCCATAGGCTATGTTGCTTTGTTTCTTACGTGTTTCAGGAAACACCATACACTTCTCCAGGGTGGCTGCTGGTATTTACATCCTGCCAATCAGCATAACAAGGCTCCCTGTTCTCCATATCCTGTCCTACCTTTCTGGATTTTACACTTTTTTCAGATGGCCCTTTTGCCCGGGGTGGGGGCAGTGATATTTCATTGTAGTGCAGATTTCCTTTACAGGCTTGCTTGGTTGGCCAAAAAGGGCGTATGCGTTTTTTCCTGAATATATTCAGGAAACAACGCATACGCCCTTTTTGGCCAAGTGCATCATTGTCGACTTTGTGCCTCTTTTCATATGCTTTCAGGGCAATTCCAGTCTAACCCCTGCAATCCTTTTCCTGAAATTCTGCCCCGCTTTCCAGTCCCCTTCGCAGGCTTACTTCAATATATTTTTGGAGGATAGCTGTCATTTATAACTCTGCAGGTTTGTGAATTACAGTGCCCCTGAGCTCCTTTCTTCAACTCGCTTTCTTGTGAGCTGGGCACAAAACCGCAGGATTGCTTCAGGCCCTAATCTCTTTCCAGCAGGGCACAGTGAGCCTTTGTTTAATTCCTCTTCCTGGTGGGCAATGAGCGTTACATTTGCCCGTGCAGACACCTACAGCTAGTCTCTCATTGGTTCTCCCTATTCCTGTTCACCTTGCACAGAAATTGCAAGCTGTGCCAAAGAGGAGGTTAAAGGCACTGACTCTCCAAGCGGGGAGAGTGTTAGTAAAGCATCTGGAATGGTGAACCCGAGGACCAGGATACGAAAACTGAGATGCAGTTTAAATCGTTTCCCAATCACACGGTGGACGATACTCTGGGTTTCCCATGCATGTTTTAGCTGGAGGAAGAATGCCTTGAACCTGGAGAGTTGGGACCCATGGAATGGGTACCATGCAGTATGACTTCAAAGGGTCTGCATTTGCTCACCGAAACTCACCAATGCTTTCAGCCTGAAGTGTCCAGCCTTATGTCTCAACCAGCTCTGGGTGTAGATGTGGTCAATCCCGGTTGCATTACATGCCCTGAGTGAATTATTTAAGAATTGCTCTCTATTTCACTGTCTTTGTGTTTTGTTTTCGAAATTTATTTTGATAATTGGATTTATTGGATTTTCACTGTTGCGTTTCGGCCGCTGTACACACGCTTGATTCTCTTACGGACACATATATATCCATGGGTTTTAAGATTCTTCCTAGTCAGGTATATTCCTAGGCGTTGAATATGTGGTGTTGGGTCCATTTCGTTGAGCAAGGAGTAGGTCTTGTCTATTACATATTTGGCTTATGGAAAGTTATCTGTGCTAATTTCAGTCTCTGGTTTTATGCAGCAACCCAACGCACCTTTCCCCATAAGCAAGCACTAGTTGGTTTTCTCAATTTGAGACCCTGTTCTGTTTTGTAATTCAGTTCATGTGTAGTCAAGTTTACATTCCGTGTATTAGTGATATCTTATGATGTTTCTTTTTCTGTGAGACGTAGTTCACCTAGAATCACCGTACCTGCATCCACTCACTATGCCGCTACGGGCCTGATGACACAGATTTCATTGCTGAGTGATATTGCATTGTACATACGTGCCACAACTTCTTTATCCATTTTTTGCTTTCTGGGATATTTACCTGATACTGTAGACGAGCTTCTTGTGAACACAGCCGTCCCAAATATTGGGGTGGCTGTCTGTTTTTGATTTTAATTTCCATAAGCTATAGGACCATAAGTGGAAGTGCCATAGGCTGTGTTGCTTTGTTTCTTAAGTGTTTCAGGAAACACCATACACTTCTCCAGGGTGGCTGCTGGCAATTTACATCCTGCCAATCAGCATAACAATGTTCCCTGTTCTCCATATCCTGTCCTACCTTTCTGGATTTTACACTTTTTTCAGATGGCCCTTTTGCCCGGGGGGGCAGTGAGATTTCATTGTAGTGCAGATTTCCTTTACAGGCTTGCTTGGTTGGCCAAAAAGTGCGTATGCGCTTTTTCCTGAATATATTCAGGAAAAAACGCATACGCCCTTTTTGGCCAAGTGCATCATTGTCGACGTTCTGCCTCTTTTCCTATGCTTTCAGGGAAATTCCAGTCTACCCCCTGCAATCGTTTTCCTGAAATTCTGCCCCGCTTTCAAGTCCCCTTCGCAGGCTTACTTCAATATATTTTTGGAGGATAGCTGTCATTTATAACTCTGCAGGTTTGTGAATTACAGTGCCCCTGAGCTCCTTTCTTCAACTCGCTTTCTTGTGAGCTGGGCACAAAACCGCAGGATTGCTTCAGGCCCTAATCTGTTTCCAGCAGGGCACACTGAGCCTTTGTTTAATTCCTCTTCCTGGTGGGCAATGAGCGTTACATTTGCCCGTGCAGACACCTACAGCTAGTCTCTCATTGGTTCTCCCTATTCCTGTTCATCTTGCACAGAAATTGCAAGCTGTGCCAAAGAGGAGGTTAAAGGCACTGACTCTCCAAGCGGGGAGAGTGTTAGTAAAGCATCTGGAATGGTGAACCCGAGGACCAGGATACGAAAACTGAGATGCATTTTAAATCGTTTCCCAATCACACGGTGGACGATACTCTGGGTTTCCCATGCATGTTTTAGCTGGAGGAAGAATGCCTTGAACCTGGAGAGTTGGGACCCATGGAATGGGTACCATGCAGTATGACTTCAAAGGGTCTGCATTTGCTCACCGAAACTCACCAATGCTTTCAGCCTGAAGTGTCCAGCCTTATGTCTCAACCAGCTCTGGGTGTAGATGTGGTCAATCCCAGTTGCATTACATGCCCTGAGTGAATTATTTAAGAATTGCTCTCTATTTCACTGTCTTTGTGTTTGTTTTCGAAATTTATTTTAATAATGGGATTTATCGGATTTTCACTGCTGCGTTTCGGCCGCTGTACACACGCTTGATTCCCTTACGGAGACATATATATCCATGGGTTTTAAGATTCTTCCTAGTCAGGTATATTCCTAGGCGTTGAATATGTGGTGTTGGGTCCATTTCGTTGAGCAAGGAGTAGGTCTTGTCTATTACATATTGGGCTTATGGAAAGTTATCTGTGCTAATTTCAGTCTCTGGTTTTATGCAGCACCCCAACGCACCTTTCCCCATAAGCAAGCACTAGTTGGTTTTCTCAATTTGAGACCCTGTTCTGTTATGTAATTCAGTTCAGGTGTAGTCAAGTTTACATTCCGTGTATTAGTGATATCTTATGATGATTCTTTTTCTGTGTGACGTAGTTCACGTAGAATCACCGTACCTGCATACACTCACTATGCCGCTACGGGCCTGATGACACAGATTTCATTGCTGAGTGATATTGCATTGTACGTACGTGCCACAACTTCTTTATCCATGTTTTGCTTTCTGGGATATTTACCTGATACTGTAGACGAGCTTCTTGTGAACACAGCCGTCCCAAATATTGGGGTGGCTGTCTGTTTTTGATTTTAATTTCCGTAAGCTATAGGACCATAAGTGGAAGTGCCATAGGCTGTGTTGATTTGTTTCTTACGTGTTTCAGGAAGCATCATACACTTCTCCAGGGTGGCTGCTGGCAATTTACATCCTGCCAATCAGCATAACAAGGCTCCCTGTTCTCCATATCCTGTCCTACCTTTCTGGATTTTACACTTATTTCAGATGGCCCTTTTGCCCGGGGGGCAGTGAGACTTCATTGTAGTGCAGATTTTTTTACAGGCTTGCTTGGTTGGCCAAAAAGGGCGTATGCGTTTTTTCCTGAATATATTCAGGAAAAAACGCATACGCCCTTTTTGGCCAAGTGCATCATTGTCGACGTTGTGCCTCTTTTCCTATGCTTTCCGGGCAATTCCAGTCTACCCTCTGCAATGGTTTTCCTGAAATTCTGCCCCGCTTTCAAGTCCCCTTCGCAGGCTTACTTCAATATATTTTTGGAGGATAGCTGTCATTTATAACTCTGCAGGTTTGTGAATTACAGTGCCCCTGAGCTCCTTTCTTCAACTCGCTTTCTTGTGAGCTGGGCACAAAACCGCAGGATTGCTTCAGGCCCTAATCTGTTTCTGGCAGGGCACGCTGAGCCTTTGGGTAATTCCTCTTCCTGGTGGGAAATGAGCATTACATTTGCCCGTGCAGACACCTATAGCTAGTCTCTCATCGGTTCTCCCTATTCCTCTTCATCTTGCACAGAAATTGCAAGCTGTGCCAAAGAGGAGGTTAAAGGCACTGACTCTCCAAGCGGGGACAGTGTTAGTAAAGCATCTGGAATGGTGAACCCGAGGACCAGGATACGGAAACTGAGATGCATTTTAAATCGTTTCCCTATCACACGGTGGACGATACTCTGGGTTTCCCATGGATGTTTTAGCTGGAGAGAGAATCTCTTGAACCTGGAGAGTTGGGACCCATGGAATGGGTACCATGCAGTATGACTTCAAATGGTCTGCATTTGCTCACCGAAACTCACCAATGCTATCAGCCTGAAGTGTCCAGCCTTATGTCTCAACCAGCTCTGGGTGTAGATGTGGTCAATCCCGGTTGCATCACATGCCCTGAGTGAATTGTTTAAGAATTGCTCTCTATTTCACTGTCTTTGTGTTTTGTTTTTGAAAGTTATTTTGATAATCGGATTTATCGGATTTTCACTGCTGCGTTTATGCCGCTGTACACACGCTTGATTCTCTTACGGAGACATATATATCCATGGGTTTTAAGATTCTTCCTAGTCAGGTATATTCCTAGGCATTGAATATGTGGTGTTGAGTCCATTTCGTTGAGCAAGGAGTAGGTCTTGTAAATTACATATTTGGCTTATGGAAAGTTATCTGTGCTAATTTCAGTCTCTGGTTTTATGCAGCATCCCAACGCACATTACCCCATAAGCAAGCACTAGTTGGTTTACAATATTTGAGACCCTGTTCTGTTTTGTAATTCAGTTCATGTGTAGTCAAGTTTACATTCCGTGTATTAGTGATATCTTATGATGTTTCTTTTTCTGTGTGACGTAGTTCACGTAGAATCACCATACCTGCATCCACTCACTATGCCGCTACGGGCCTGATGACACAGATTTCATTGCCGAGTGATATTGCATTGTACGTACGTGCCACAACTTCTTTATCAATTTTTTGCTTTCTGGGATATTTACCTGATACTGTAGACGACCTTCTTGTGAACACAGCCGTCCCAAATATTGGGGTGGCTGTCTGTTTTTGATTTTAATTTCCGTAAGCTATAGGACCATAAGTGGAAGTGTCATAGGCTGTGTTGCTTTGTTTCTTACGTGTTTTAGGAAACACCATACACTTCTCCAGGGTGGCAGTTCACAATTTACATCCTGCCAAACAGCATAACAAGGCTCCCTGTTCTCCATATCCTGTCTTACCTTTCTGGATATTACACATTTTTCAGATGGCCCTTTTGCCCGGGGGGGGGGGGGGGCAGTGAGATTTCATTGTAGTGCAGATTTCCTTTACAGGCTTGCTTGGTTGGCCAAAAAGGGCGTATGCGTTTTTTCCTGAATATATTCAGGAAAAAACGCATAGGCCCTTTTTGGCCAAGTGCATCATTGTCGACTTTGTGACTCTTTTCCTATGCTTTCAGGGCAATTCCAGTCTACCCCCTGCAATCGTTTTCCTGAAATTCTGCCCCGCCTTCAAGTCCCCTTCGCAGGCTTACTTCAATATATTTCTGGAGGATAGCTGTCATTTATAACTCTGCAGGTTTGTGAATTACAGTGCCCCTGAGCTCCTTTCTTCAACTCTCTTTCTTGTGAGCTGGGCACAAAACCGCAGGATTTCTTCAGGCCCTAATCTGTTTCCAGCAGGGCACACTGAGCCTTTGTTTAATTCCTCTTCCTGGTGGGCAATGAGCGTTACATTTGCCCGTGCAGACACCTACAGCTAGTCTCTCATTGGTTCTCCCTATTCCTGTTCATCTTGCACAGAAATTGCAAGCTGTGCCAAACAGGAGGTTAAAGGCACTGACTCTCCAAGCGGGGAGAGTGTTAGTAAAGCATCTGGAATGGTGAACCCGAGGACCAGGATACGAAAACTGAGATGCATTTTAAATCGTTTCCCAATCACACGCTGGACGATACTCTGGGTTTCCCATGCATGTTTTAGCTGGAGGAAGAATCCCTTGAACCTGGAGATTTGGGACCCATGGAATGGGTACCATGCAGTATGACTTCAAAGGGTCTGCATTTGCTCACCGAAACTCACCAATGCTATCAGCCTGACGTGTCCAGCCTTATGTCTCAACCAGCTCTGGGTGTAGATGTGGTCAATCCCGGTTGCATCACATGCCCTGAGTGAATTATTTAAGAATTGCTCTCTATTTCACTGTCTTTGTGTTTTGTTTTCGAAATTTATTTTGATAATGGGAGTTATCGGATTTTCACTGCTGCGTTTCGGCCGCTGTACACATGCTTGATTCTCTTACGGAGACATATATATCCATGGGTTTTAAGATTCTTCCTAGTCAGTTATATTCCTAGGCGTTGAATATGTGGTGTTGGGTCCATTTCGTTGAGCTAGGAGTAGGTCTTGTCTATTACATATTTGGCTTATGGAAAGTTATCTGTGCTAATTTCAGTCTCTGGTTTTATGCAGCACCCCAATGCACATTTCCCCATAAGCAAGCTCTAGTTGGTTTTCTAAATTTGAGACCCTGTTCTGTTTTGTAATTCAGTTCATGTGTAGTCAAGTTTACATTCCGTGTATTCGTGATATCTTATGATGTTTCTTTTTCTGTGTGACGTAGTTCACGTAGAATCACCGTACCTGCATCCACTCACTATGCCACTACGGGCCTGATGACACAGATTTCATTGCTGAGTGATATTGCATTGCACGTACGTGCCACAACTGCTTTATCCATTTTTTGCTTTCTGGGATATTTACCTGGTACTGTAGACGAGCTTCTTGGGAACACAGCCGTCACAAACTTTGGGGTGGCTCTCTGTTTTTGATTTTAATTTCCCTAAGCAATAGGACCATAAGTGCAATTGCCATAGGCTGTGATGCTTTATATCTTACGTGTATCAGGAAACACCATACACTTCTCCAGGGTGGCAGTTCACAATTTACATCCTGCCAATCAGCATAACAAGGCTCCCTGTTCTCCATATCCTGTCCTACCTTTCTAGATTTTACACATTTTTCAGATGGCCCTTTAGCTCCGGGGAGTGGGGGCAGTGAGATTTCATTGTAGTGCAGATTTCCTTTACAGGCTTGCTTGGTTGGCCAAAAAGGGCGTATGCGTTTTTTCCTGAATATATTCAGGAAAAAACGCATACGCCCTTTTTGGCCAAGTGCATCATTGTCGACTTTGTGGCTCTTTTCCTATGCTTTCAGGGCAATTCCAGTCTACCCCCTGCAATCGTTTTCCTGAAATTCTGCCCCGCTTTCAAGTCCCCTTCGCAGGCTTACTTCAATATATTTTTGGAGGATAGCTGTCATTTATAACTGTGCAGGTTTGTGAATTACAGTGCGCCTGAGCTCCTTTCTTCAACTCGCTTTTTGTGAGCTGGGCACAAAACCGCAGGATTGTTTCAGGCCCTAATCTGTTTCCAGCAGGGCACACTGAGCCTTTGTTTAATTCCTCTTCCTGGTGGGCAATGAGCGTTATATTTGCCCGTGCAGACACCTACAGCTAGTCTCTCATTGGTTCTCCCTATTCCTGTTCATCTTGCTCAGAAATTGCAAGCTGTGCCAAAGAGGAGGTTAAAGGCACTGACTCTCCAAGCGGGGAGAGTGTTAGAAAAGCATCTGGAATGGTGAACCCGAGGACCAGGATACGAAAACTGAGATGCATTTTAAATCGTTTCCCAATCACACGGTGGACGATACTCTGGGTTTCCCATGCATGTTTTAGCTGGAGGAAGAATCCCTGGAACCTGGAGAGTTGGGACCCATGGAATGGGTACCATGCAGTATGACTTCAAAGGGTCTGCATTTGCTCACCGAAACTCACCAATGCTATCAGCCTGACGTGTCCAGCCTTATGTCTCAACCAGCTCTGGGTGTAGATGTGGTCAATCCAGGTTGCATCACATGCCCTGAGTGAATTATTTAAGAATTGCTCTCTATTTCACTGTCTTTGTGTTTTGTTTTCGAAATTTATTTTGATAATGGGATTTATTGGATTTTCACTGCTGCGTTTCGGCCGCTGTACACATGCTTGATTCTCTTACGGAGACATATATATCCATGGGTTTTAAGATTCTTCCTAGTCAGTTATATTCCTAGGCGTTGAATATATGGTGTTGGGTCCATTTCGTTGAGCAAGGAGTAGGTCTTGTCTATTATATATTTGGCTTATGGAAAGTTATCTGTGCTAATTTCAGTCTCTGGTTTTATGCAGCACCCTAATGCACCTTTCCCCATAAGCAAGCACTAGTTGGTTTTCAAATTTGAGACCCTGTTCTGTTTTGTAATTCAGTTCATGTGTAGTCAAGTTTACATTCCGTGTATTCGTGATATCTTATGATGTTTCTTTTTCTGTGTGACGCAGTTCACGTAGAATCACCGTACCTGCATCCACTCACTATGCCGCTACGGGCCTGATGACACAGATTTCATTGCTGAGTGATATTGCATTGCACGTACGTGCCACAACTTCTTTATCCATTTTTTGCTTTCTGGGATATTTACCTGATACTGTAGACGAGCTTCTTGTGAACACAGCCGTCCCAAATATTGGGGTGGCTGTCTGTTTTTGATTTTAATTTCCGTAAGGTATAGGACCATAAGTGGAAGTGCCATAGGCTATGTTGCTTTGTTTCTTACGTGTTTCAGGAAACACCATACACTTCTCCAGGGTGGCTGCTGGTATTTACATCCTGCCAATCAGCATAACAAGGCTCCCTGTTCTCCATATCCTGTCCTACCTTTCTGGATTTTACACTTTTTTCAGATGGCCTTTTGCCCGGGGTGGGGGCAGTGATATTTCATTGTAGTGCAGATTTCCTTTACAGGCTTGCTTGGTTGGCCAAAAAGGGCGTATGCGTTTTTTCCTGAATATATTCAGGAAACAACGCATACGCCCTTTTTGGCCAAGTGCATCATTGTCGACTTTGTGCCTCTTTTCATATGCTTTCAGGGCAATTCCAGTCTAACCCCTGCAATCCTTTTCCTGAAATTCTGCCCCGCTTTCCAGTCCCCTTCGCAGGCTTACTTCAATATATTTTTGGAGGTTAGCTGTCATTTATAACTCTGCAGGTTTGTGAATTACAGTGCCCCTGAGCTCCTTTCTTCAACTCGCTTTCTTGTGAGCTGGGCACAAAACCGCAGGATTGCTTCAGGCCCTAATCTCTTTCCAGCAGGGCACAGTGAGCCTTTGTTTAATTCCTCTTCCTGGTGGGCAATGAGCGTTACATTTGCCCGTGCAGACACCTACAGCTAGTCTCTCATTGGTTCTCCCTATTCCTGTTCATCTTGCACAGGAATTGCAAGCTGTGCCAAAGAGGAGGTTAAAGGCACTGACTCTCCAAGCGGGGAGAGTGTTAGTAAAGCATCTGGAATGGTGAACCCGAGGACCAGGATACGAAAACTGAGATGCAGTTTAAATCGTTTCCCAATCACATGGTGGACGATACTCTGGGTTTCCCATGCATGTTTTAGCTGGAGGAAGAATGCCTTGAACCTGGAGAGTTGGGACCCATGGAATGGGTACCATGCAGTATGACTTCAAAGGGTCTGCATTTGCTCACCGAAACTCACCAATGCTTTCAGCCTGAAGTGTCCAGCCTTATGTCTCAACCAGCTCTGGGTGTAGATGTGGTCAATCCCGGTTGCATTACATGCCCTGAGTGAATTATTTAAGAATTGCTCTCTATTTCACTGTCTTTGTGTTTTGTTTTCGAAATTTATTTTGATAATTGGATTTATCGGATTTTCACTGCTGCGTTTCGGCCGCTGTACACACGCTTGATTCTCTTACGGACACATATATATCCATGGGTTTTAAGATTCTTCCTAGTCAGGTATATTCCTAGGCGTTGAATATGTGGTGTTGGGTCCATTTCGTTGAGCAAGGAGTAGGTCTTGTCTATTATATATTTGGCTTATGGAAAGTTATCTGTGCTAATTTCAGTCTCTGGTTTTATGCAGCAACCCAACGCACCTTTCCCCATAAGCAAGCACTAGTTGGTTTTCTCAATTTGAGACCCTGTTCTGTTTTGTAATTCAGTTCATGTGTAGTCAAGTTTACATTCCGTGTATTAGTGATATCTTATGATGTTTCTTTTTCTGTGAGACGTAGTTCACCTAGAATCACCGTACCTGCATCCACTCACTATGCCGCTACGGGCCTGATGACACAGATTTCATTGCTGAGTGATATTGCATTGTACATACGTGCCACAATTTCTTTATCCATTTTTTGCTTTCTGGGATATTTACCTGATACTGTAGACGAGCTTCTTGTGAACACAGCCGTCCCAAATATTGGGGTGGCTGTCTGTTTTTGATTTTAATTTCCGTAAGCTATAGGACCATAAGTGGAAGTGCCATAGGCTCTGTTGCTTTGTTTCTTAAGTGTTTCAGGAAACACCATACACTTCTCCAGGGTGGCTGCTGGCAATTTACATCCTGCCAATCAGCATAACAATGTTCCTTGTTCTCCATATCCTGTCCTACCTTTCTGGATTTTACACTTTTTTCAGATGGCCCTTTTGCCCGGGGGGGCAGTGAGATTTCATTGTAGTGCAGATTTCCTTTACAGGCTTGCTTGGTTGGCCAAAAAGTGCGTATGCGCTTTTTCCTGAATATATTCAGGAAAAAACGCATACGCCCTTTTTGGCCAAGTGCATCATTGTCGACGTTCTGCCTCTTTTCCTATGCTTTCAGGGAAATTCCAGTCTACCCCCTGCAATCGTTTTCCTGAAATTCTGCCCCGCTTTCAAGTCCCCTTCGCAGGCTTACTTCAATATATTTTTGGAGGATAGCTGTCATTTATAACTCTGCAGGTTTGTGAATTACAGTGCCCCTGAGCTCCTTTCTTCAACTCGCTTTCTTGTGAGCTGGGCACAAAACCGCAGGATTGCTTCAGGCCCTAATCTGTTTCCAGCAGGGCACACTGAGCCTTTGTTTAATTCCTCTTCCTGGTGGGCAATGAGCGTTACATTTGCCCGTGCAGACACCTACAGCTAGTCTCTCATTGGTTCTCCCTATTCCTGTTCATCTTGCACAGAAATTGCAAGCTGTGCCAAAGAGGAGGTTAAAGGCACTGACTCTCCAAGCGGGGACAGTGTTAGTAAAGCATCTGGAATGGTGAACCCGAGGACCAGGATACGGAAACTGAGATGCATTTTAAATCGTTTCCCTATCACACGGTGGACGATACTCTGGGTTTCCCATGGATGTTTTAGCTGGAGAGAGAATCTCTTGAACCTGGAGAGTTGGGACCCATGGAATGGGTACCATGCAGTATGACTTCAAATGGTCTGCATTTGCTCACCGAAACTCACCAATGCTATCAGCCTGAAGTGTCCAGCCTTATGTCTCAACCAGCTCTGGGTGTAGATGTGGTCAATCCCGGTTGCATCACATGCCCTGAGTGAATTGTTTAAGAATTGCTCTCTATTTCACTGTCTTTGTGTTTTGTTTTTGAAAGTTATTTTGATAATCGGATTTATCGGATTTTCACTGCTGCGTTTATGCCGCTGTACACACGCTTGATTCTCTTACGGAGACATATATATCCATGGGTTTTAAGATTCTTCCTAGTCAGGTATATTCCTAGGCATTGAATATGTGGTGTTGAGTCCATTTCGTTGAGCAAGGAGTAGGTCTTGTAAATTACATATTTGGCTTATGGAAAGTTATCTGTGCTAATTTCAGTCTCTGGTTTTATGCAGCATCCCAACGCACATTACCCCATAAGCAAGCACTAGTTGGTTTACAATATTTGAGACCCTGTTCTGTTTTGTAATTCAGTTCATGTGTAGTCAAGTTTACATTCCGTATATTTGTGATATCTTATGATGTTTCTTTTTCTGTGTGACGTAGTTCACGTAGAATGACCGTACCTGCATCCACTCACTATGCCGCTATGGGCCTGATGACACAGATTTCATTGTTGAGTGATATTGCATTGCACGTACGTGCCGCAACTTCTTTATCCATTTCTTGCTTTCTGGGATATTTACCTGGTACTGTAGACGAGCTTCCTGGGAACACAGCCTTCCCAAACTTTGGGGTGGCTCTCCGTTTTTGATTTTAATTTCCCTAAGGAATAGGACCATAAGTGCAATTGCCATAGGCTGTGTTGCTTTATTTCTTACGTGTTTCAGGAAACACCATACACTTCTCCAGGGTGGCTGTTGACAATTTACATCCTGCCAATCAGCATAACAAGGCTCCCTGTTCTCCATATCCTGTCCTACCTTTCTCAATTTTACACTTTTTTCAGATGGCCCTCTTGGCCATTGGGCAGTGAGACTTCATTGTAGTGCAGATTTCCTTTATAGGCTTGCTTGGTTGGCCAAAAAGTGCGTATGCGTTTTTTCCTGAATATATTCAGGAAAAAACGCATACGCCCTTTTTGGCCAAGTGCATCATTGTCGACGTTGTGCCTCTTTTCCTATGCTTTCAGGGCAATTCCAGTCTACCCCCTGCAATCGTTTTCCTGAAATTCTGCCCCGCTTTCAAGTCCCCTTCGCAGGCTTACTTCAATATACTTTTGGAAGTTAGCTGTCATTTATAACTCTGCATGTTTGTGAATTACAGTGCCCCTGAGCTCCTTTCTTCAACTCGCTTTCTTGTCAGCTGGGCAGAAAACCGCAGGATTGCTTCAGGCCGTAATCTGTTTCCAGCAGGGCACGCTGAGCCTTTGTTTAATTCCTCTTCCTGGTGGGCAATGAGCCTTACATTTGCCCGTGCAGACACCTACAGCTAGTCTCTCACTGGTTCTCCCTATTCCTGTTCATGTTGCACAGAAATTGCAAGCTGTGCCAAAGAGGAGGTTAAAGGCACTGACTCTCCAAGTGGGGAGAGTGTTAGTAAAGCATCTGGAATGGTGAACCCGAGGACCAGGATACGAAAACTGAGATGCATTTTAAATCGTTTCCCAATCACACGGTGGACGATACTCTGGGTTTCCCATGCATGTTTTAGCTGGAGGAAGAATCCCTTGAACCTGGAGAGTTGGGACCCATGGAATGGGTACCATGCAGTATGACTTCAAAGGGTCTGCATTTGCTCACCGAAACTCACCAATGCTATCAGCCTGAAGTGTCCAGCCTTATGTCTCAACCAGCTCTGGGTGTAGATGTGGTCAGTCCCGGTTGCATCACATGCACTGAGTGAATTATTTAAGAATTGCTCTCTATTTCACTGTCTTTGTGTTTTGTTTTCGAAATTTATTTTGATAATGGGATTTATCGGATTTTCACTGCTGCGTTTCGGCCGCTGTACACACGCTTGTTTCTCTTACGGAGATATATATATCCATGGGTTTTAAGATTCTTCCTAGTCAGGTATATTCCTAGGCGTTGAATATGTGGTGTTGGGTCCATTTCGTTGAGCAAGGAGTAGGTCTTGTCTATTACATATTTGGCTTATGGAATGTTATTTGTGCTAATTTCAGTCTCTGGTTTTATGCAGCACCCCAAGGCACCTTTCCCCATAAGCAAGCACTAGTTGGTTTTCTAAATTTGAGACCCTGTTCTGTTTTGTAATTCAGTTCATGTGTAGTCAAGTTTACATTCCGTGTATTAGTGATATCTTATGATGTTTCTTTTTCTGTGTGACGTAGTTCACGTAGAATCACCGTACCTGCATCCACTCACTATGCCGCTACGGGCCTGATGACACAGATTTCATTGCTGAGTGATATTGCATTGCACGTACGTGCCACAACTTCTTTATCCATTTTTTGCTTTCTGGGATATTTACCTGATACTGTAGACGAGCTTTGTGAACACAGCCGTCCCAAATATTTGGGTGGCTGTCTGTTTTTGATTTTAATTTCCCTAAGCTATAGGACCATAAGTGGAAGTGCCATAGGCTGTGTTGCTTTGTTTCTTATGTGTTTCAGGAAACACCATATACGTCTCCAGTGTGGCTGCTGGCAATTTACATCCTGCCAATCAGCATAACAAGGCTCCCTGTTCTCCATATCCTGTCCTACCTTTCTGGATATTACTCTTTTTTCAGATGGCCCTTTTGCCCGTGGGGCAGTGAGACTTCATTGTAGTGCAGATTTCCTTTACAGGCTTGCTTGGTTGGCCAAAAAGGACGTATGCGTTTTTTCCTGAATATATTCAGGAAAAAACGCATACGCCCTTTTTGGCCAAGTGCATCATTGTCGACGTTGGGCCTCTTTTCCTATGCTTTCAGGGCAATTCCAGTCTACCCACTGCAATCGTTTTCCTGAAATTCTGCCCCGCTTTCTAGTCCCCTTCGCAGGCTTACTTCAATATATTTTTGGAGGATAGCTGTCATTTATAACTGTGCAGGTTTGTGAATTACAGTGCGCCTGAGCTCCTTTCTTCAACTCGCTTTCTTGTGAGCTGGGCACAAAACCGCAGGATTGCATCAGGCCCTAATCTGTTTCCAGCAGGGCACACTGAGCCTTTGTTTAATTCCTCTTCCTGGTAGGCAATGAGTGTTATATTTGCCCGTGCAGACACCTACAGCTAGTCTCTCATTGGTTCTCCCTATTCCTGTTCATCTTGCACAGAAATTTCAAGCTGTGCCAAAGAGGAGGTTAAAGGCACTGACTCTCCAAGCGTGGAGAGTGTTAGTAAAGCATCTGGAATGGTGAAACCGAGGACTAGGATACGAAAACTGAGATGCATTTTAAATCGTTTCCCAATCACACGGTGGACGATACTCTGGGTTTCCCATGCATGTTTTAGCTGGAGGAAGAATCCCTTGAACCTGGAGAGTTGGGACCCATGGAATGGGTACCATGCAGTATGACTTCAAAGGGTCTGCATTTGCTCACCGAAACTCACCAATGCTATCAGCCTGAAGTGTCCAGCCTTATGTCTCAACCAGCTCTGGGTGTAGATGTGGTCAATCCCGGTTGCATCACATGCCCTGAGTGAATTATTTAAGAATTGCTCTCTATTTCACTGTCTTTGTGTTTTGTTTTCGAAATTTATTTTGATAATGGGATTTATCGGATTTTCACTGCTGCGTTTCGGCCGCTGTACACACGCTTGTTTCTCTTACGGAGATATATATATCCATGGGTTTTAAGATTCTTCCTAGTCAGGTATATTCCTAGGCGTTGAATATGTGGTGTTGGGTCCATTTCGTTGAGCAAGGAGTAGGTCTTGTCTATTACATATTTGGCTTATGGAATGTTATTTGTGCTAATTTCAGTCTCTGGTTTTATGCAGCACCCCAAGGCACCTTTCCCCATAAGCAAGCACTAGTTGGTTTTCTAAATTTGAGACCCTGTTCTGTTTTGTAATTCAGTTCATGTGTAGTCAAGTTTACATTCCGTGTATTAGTGATATCTTATGAGGTTTCTTTTTCTGTGTGACGTAGTTCACGTAGAATCACCGTACCTGCATCCACTCACTATGCCGCTACGGGCCTGATGACACAGATTTCATTGCTGTGTGATATTGCATTGCACGTACGTGCCACAACTTCTTTATCCATTTTTTGC
Source organism: Phocoena phocoena (assembly GCF_963924675.1). Lineage (NCBI taxonomy): Eukaryota > Metazoa > Chordata > Mammalia > Artiodactyla > Phocoenidae > Phocoena > Phocoena phocoena. The sequence goes on along the minus strand of NW_027077684.1, from coordinate 314,433 downwards.
TTTCTGGGATATTTACCTGATACTGTAGACGAGCTTTGTGAACACAGCCATCCCAAATATTGGGGTGGCTGTCTGTTTTTGATTTTAATTTCCCTAAGCTATAGGACCATAAGTGGAAGTGCCATAGGCTGTGTTGCTTTGTTTCTTATGTGTTTCAGGAAACACCATACACTTCTCCAGGGTGGCTGCTGGCAATTTACATCCTGCCAATCAGCATAACAAGGCTCCCTGTTCTCCATATCCTGTCCTACCTTTCTGGATTTTACACTTTTTTCAGATGGCCCTTTTGCCCGTGGGGCAGTGAGACTTCATTGTAGTGCAGATTTCCTTTACAGGCTTGCTTGGTTGGCCAAAACGGACGTATGCGTTTTTTCCTGAATATATTCAGGAAAAAACGCATACGCCCTTTTTGGCCAAGTGCATCATTGTCGACGTTGGGCCTCTTTTCCTATGCTTTCAGGGCAATTCCAGTCTACCCACTGCAATCGTTTTCCTGAAATTCTGCCCCGCTTTCTAGTCCCCTTCGCAGGCTTACTTCAATATATTTTTGGAGGATAGCTGTCATTTATAACTGTGCAGGTTTGTGAATTACAGTGCGCCTGAGCTCCTTTCTTCAACTCGCTTTCTTGTGAGCTGGGCACAAAACCGCAGGATTGCATCAGGCCCTAATCTGTTTCCAGCAGGGCACACTGAGCCTTTGTTTAATTCCTCTTCCTGGTAGGCAATGAGTGTTATATTTGCCCGTGCAGACACCTACAGCTAGTCTCTCATTGGTTCTCCCTATTCCTGTTCATCTTGCACAGAAATTTCAAGCTGTGCCAAAGAGGAGGTTAAAGGCACTGACTCTCCAAGCGTGGAGAGTGTTAGTAAAGCATCTGGAATGGTGAAACCGAGGACCAGGATACGAAAACTGAGATGCATTTTAAATCGTTTCCCAATCACACGGTGGACGATACTCTGGGTTTCCCATGCATGTTTTAGCTGGAGGAAGAATCCTTTGAACCTGGAGAGTTGGGACCCATGGAATGGGTACCATGCAGTATGACTTCAAAGGGTCTGCATTTGCTCACCGAAACTCACCAATGCTATCAGCCTGAACTGTCCAGCCTTATGTCTCAACCAGCTCTGGGTGTAGATGTGGTCAATCCCGGTTGCATCACATGCCCTGAGTGAATTATTTAAGAATTGCTCTCTATTTCACTGTCTTTGTGTTTTGTTTTCGAAATTTATTTTGATAATGGGATTTATCGGATTTTCACTGCTGCGTTTCGGCCGCTGTACACACGCTTGATTCTCTTACGGAGATATATATATCCATGGGTTTTAAGATTCTTCCTAGTCAGGTATATTCCTAGGCGTTGAATATGTGGTGTTGGGTCCATTTCGTTGAGCAAGGAGTAGGTCTTGTCTATTACATATTTGGCTTATGGAATGTTATTTGTGCTAATTTCAGTCTCTGGTTTTATGCAGCACCCCAAGGCACCTTTCCCCATATACAAGCACTAGTTGGTTTTCTAAATTTGAGACCCTGTTCTGTTTTGTAATTCAGTTCATGTGTAGTCAAGTTTACATTCCGTGTATTAGTGATATCTTATGAGGTTTCTTTTTCTATGTGACGTAGTTCACGTAGAATCACCGTAACTGCATCCACTCACTATGCCGCTACGGGCCTGATGACACAGATTTCATTGCTGAGTGATATTGCATTGCACGTACGTGCCACAACTTCTTTATCCATTTTTTGCTTTCTGGGATATTTACCTGATACTGTAGACGAGCTTTGTGAACACAGCCGTCCCAAATATTTGGGTGGCTGTCTGTTTTTGATTTTAATTTCCCTAAGCTATAGGACCATAAGTGGAAGTGCCATAGGCTGTGTTGCTTTGTTTCTTATGTGTTTCAGGAAACACCATACACTTCTCCAGGGTGGCTGCTGGCAATTTACATCCTGCCAATCAGCATAACAAGGCTCCCTGTTCTCCATATCCTGTCCTACCTTTCTGGATTTTACACTTTTTTCAGATGGCCCTTTTGCCCGGGGGGCAGTGAGACTTCATTGTAGTGCAGATTTCCTTTACAGGCTTGCTTGGTTGGCCAAAAAGGACGTATGCGTTTTTTCCTGAATATATTCAGGAAAAAACGCATACGCCCTTTTTGGCCAAGTGCATCATTGTCGACATTGTGCCTCTTTTCCTATGCTTTCAGGGCAATTCCAGTCTACCCACTGCAATCATTTTCCTGAAATTCTGCCCCGCTTTCTAGTCCCCTTCGCAGGCTTACTTCAATATATTTTTGGAGGATAGCTGTCATTTATAACTGTGCAGGTTTGTGAATTACAGTGCCCCTGAGCTCCTTTCTTCAACTCGCTTTCTTGTGAGCTGGGCAAAAAACCGCAGGATTGCATCAGGCCCTAATCTGTTTCCAGCAGGGCACACTGAGCCTTTGTTTAATTCCTCTTCCTGGTAGGCAATGAGTGTTATATTTGCCCGTGCAGACACCTACAGCTAGTCTCTCATTGGTTCTCCCTATTCCTGTTAATCTTGCCCAGAAATTGCCAACTGTGCGAAACAGGAGGTTAAAGGCACTGACTCTCCAAGCGTGGAGAGTGTTAGTAAAGCATCTGTAATGGTGAAACCGAGGACCAGGATACGAAAACTGAGATGCATTTTAAATCGTTTCCCAATCACACGGTGGACGATACTCTGGGTTTCCCATGCATGCTTTAGCTGGAGGAAGAATCCCTTGAAACTGGAGAGTTGGGACCCATGGAATGGGTACCATGCAGTATGACTTCAAAGGGTCTGCATTTGCTCACCGAAACTCACGAATGCTATCAGCCTGAACTGTCCAGCCTTATGTCTCAACCAGCTCTGGGTGTAGATGTGGTCAATCCCGGTTGCATCACATGCCCTGAGTGAATTATTTAAGAATTGCTCTCTATTTCACTGTCTTTGTGTTTTGTTTTCGAAATTTATTTTGATAATGGGATTTATCGAATTTTCACTGCTGCGTTTCGGCCGCTGTACACACGCTTGATTCTCTTACGGAGACATATATATCCATGGGCTTTAAGATTCTTCCTAGTCAGGTATATTCCTAGGCGTTGAATATGTGGTGTTGGGTCCATTTCGTTGAGCAAGGAGTAGGTATTTTCTATTACATATTTGGCTTATTGAATGTTATCTGTGCTAATTTCAGTCTCTGGTTTTATGCAGCACCCCAAGGCACCTTTCCCCATAAGCAAGCACTAGTTGGTTTTCTAAATTTGAGATACTGTTCTGTTTTGTAATTCAGTTCATGTGTAGTCAAGTTTACATTCCGTGTATTAGTGATATCTTATGATGTTTCTTTTTCTGTGTGACGTAGTTCACGTAGAATCACCGTACCTGCATCCACTCACTATGCCGCTACGGGCCTGATGACACAGATTTCATTGCTGAGTGATACTGCATTGCACGTACGTGCCACAACTTCTTTATCCATTTTTTGCTTTCTGGGATATATACCTGGTACTGTAGCCGAGCTTCTTGGGAACACAGCCGTCCCAAACTTTGGGGTGGCTCTCAGTTTTTGATTTTAATTTCCCTAAGCTATAGGACCATAAGTGGAAGTGCCATAGGCTGTGTTGCTTTGTTTCTTACATGTTTCAGGAAACACCATACACTTATCCAGGGTGGCTGTTGGCAATTTACATCCTGCCAATCAGCATAAAAAGTCTCCCTGTTCTCCATATCCTGTCCTACCTTTCTGGATTTTACACTTTTTTCAGATGGCCCTTTTGCCCTGGGGGCAGTGAGACTTCATTGTAGTGCAGATTTCCTTTACAGGCTTGCTTGGTTAGCCAAAAAGGGCGTATGCGTTTTTTCCTGAATATATTCAGGAAAAAACGCATAGGCACTTTTCGGCCAAGTGCATCATTGTCGACGTTGTCCCTCTTTTCCTATGCTTTCAGGGCAATTCCAGTCTACCCCCTGCAATCGTTTTCCTGAAATTCTGACCCACTTTCAAGTCCCCTTCGCAGGCTTACTTCAATATATTTTTGGAGGATAGCTGTCATTTATAACTCTGCAGGTTTGTGAATTACAGTGCCCCTGAGCTCCTTTCTTCAACTCGCTTTCTTGTGAGCTGGGCACAAAACCGCAGGATTGCTTCAGGCCCTAATCTGTTTCCAGCAGGGCACACTGAGCCTTTGTTTAATTCCTCTTCCTGGTGGTCAATGAGCGTTACATTTGCCCGTGCAGACACCTACAGCTAGTCTCTCATTGGTTCTCCCTATTCCTGTTCATCTTGCACAGAAATTGCAAGCTGTGCCAAAGAGGAGGTTAAAGGCCCTAACTCTCCAAGCGTGGAGAGTGTTAGTAAAGCATCTGGAATGGTGAAACCGAGGACCAGGACACAAAAACTGAGATGCATTTTAAATCGTTGCCCAATCACACGGTGGACGATACTCTGGGTTTCCCATGCATGTTTTAGCTGGAGGAAGAATCCCTTGAACCTGGAGAGTTGCGACCCATGGAATGGGTTCCATGCAGTATGACTTCAAAGGGTCTGCATTTGCTCACCGAAACTCACCAATGCTATCAGCCTGAAGTGTCCAGCCTTATGTCTCAACCAGCTCTGGGTGTAGATGTGGTCAATCCCGGTTGCATCACATGCCCTGAGTGAATTATTTAAGAATTGCTCTCTATTTCACTGTCTTTGTGTTTTGTTTTCGAAATTTATTTTGATAATGGGATTTATCGGATTTTCACTGCTGCGTTTCGGCCGCTGTACACACGCTTGATTCTCTTACGGAGACATATATATCCATGGGTTTTAAGATTCTTCCTAGTCAGGTATATTCCTAGGCGTTGAATATGTGGTGTTGGGTCCATTTCGTTGAGCAAGGAGTAGGTCTTGTCTATTACATATTTGGCTTATGGAATGTTATCTGTGCTAATTTCAGTCTCTGGTTTTATGCAGCACCCCAAGGCACCTTTCCCCATAAGCAAGCACTAGTTGGTTTTCTAAATTTGAGATCCTGTTCTGTTTTGTAATTCAGTTCATGTGTAGTCAAGTTTACATTCCGTGTATTAGTGATATCTTATGATGTTTCTTTTTCTGTGTGACGTAATTCACGTAGAATCACCGTACCTGCATCCACTCACTATGCCGCTACGGGCCTGATGACACAGATTTCATTGCTGAGTGATATTGCATTGCACGTACGTGCCACAACTTCTTTATCCATTTTTTGCTTTCTGGGATATATACCTGGTACTGTAGCCGAGCTTCTTGGGAACACAGCCGTCCCAAACTTTGGGGTGGCTCTCTGTTTTTGATTTTAATTTCCCTAAGCTATAGGACCATAAGTGGAAGTGCCATAGGCTGTGTAGCTTTGTTTCTTACATGTTTCAGGAAAAACCATACACTTATCCAGGGTGGCTGTTGGCAATTTACATCCTGCCAATCAGCATAAAAAGGCTCCCTGTTCTCCATATCCTGTCCTACCTTTCTGGATTTTACACTTTTTTCAGATGGCCCTTTTGCCCTGGGGGCAGTGAGACTTCATTGTAGTGCAGATTTCCTTTACAGGCTTGCTTGGTTAGCCAAAAAGGGCGTATGCGTTTTTTCCTGAATATATTCAGGAAAAAACGCATACGCACTTTTCGGCCAAGTGCATCATTGTCGACGTTGTCCCTCTTTTCCTATGCTTTCAGGGCAATTCCAGTCTACCCCCTGCAATCGTTTTCCTGAAATTCTGACCCACTTTCAAGTCCCCTTCGCAGGCTTACTTCAATATATTTTTGGAGGATAGCTGTTATTTATAACTTTGCACGTTTGTGAATTACAGTGCCCCTGAGCTCCTTCCTTCAACTCGCTTTCTTGTGAGCTGGGCACAAAACCGCAGGATTGCTTCAGGCCCTAATCTGTTTCCAGCAGGGCACACTGAGCCTTTGTTTAATTCCTCTTCCTTGTGGTCAATGAGCGTTACATTTGCCCGTGCAGACACCTACAGGTAGTCTCTCATTGGTTCTCCCTATTCCTGTTCATCTTGCACAGAAATTGCAAGCTGTGCCAAAGAGGAGGTTAAAGGCCCTGACTCTCCAAGCGTGGAGAGTGTTAGTAAAGCATCTGGAATGGTGAAACCGAGGACCAGGATACAAAAACTGAGATGCATTTTAAATCGTTTCCCAATCACACGGTGGACGATACTCTGGGTTTCCCATGCATGTTTTAGCTGGAGGAAGAATCCCTTGAACCTGGAGAGTTGCGACCCATGGAATGGGTTCCATGCAGTATGACTTCAAAGGGTCTGCATTTGCTCACCGAAACTCACCAATGCTATCAGCCTGAAGTGTCCAGCCTTATGTCTCAACCAGCTCTGGGTGTAGATGTGGTCAATCCCTGTTGCATCACATGCCCTGCGTGAATTATTTAAGAATTGCTCTCTATTTCACTGTCTTTGTGTTTTCTTTTCGAAATTTATTTTGATAATGGGATTTATCGGATTTACACTGCTACGATTCGGCCGCTGTACACACGCTTGATTCTCTTACGGAGACATATATATCCATGGGTTTTAAGATTCTTCCTAGTCAGGTATATTCCTAGGAGTTGAATATGTGGTGTTAGGTCCATTTCGTTGAGCAAGGAGTAGGTCTTGTCTATTATATATTTGGCTTATGGAATGTTATTTGTGCTAATTTCAGTCTCTGGTTTTATGCAGCACCCCTAGGCACCTTTCCCCATAAGCAAGCACTAGTTGGTTTTCTAAATTTGAGACCCTGTTCTGTTTTGTAATTCAGTTCATGTGTAGTCAAGTTTACATTCCGTGTATTAGTGATATCTTATGATGTTTCTTTTTCTGTGTGACGTAGTTCACGTAGAATCACCGTACCTGCATCCACTCACTATGCCGCTACGGGCCTGATGACACAGATTTCATTGCTGAGTGATACTGCATTGCACGTACGTGCCACAACTTCTTTATCCATTTTTTGCTTTCTGGGATATTTACCTGGTACTGTAGACGAGCTTCTTGGGAACACAGCCGTCCCAAACTTTGTGGTGGCTCTCTGTTTTTGATTTTAATTTCCCTAAGGAATAGGACCATAAGTGCAATTGCCATAGGCTGTGTTGCTTTATTTCTTACGTGTTTCAGGAAACACCATATACTTCTACAGGGTGGCTGTTGGCAATTTACATCCTGCCAATCAGCATAACAAGGCTCCCTGTTCTCCATATCCTGTCCTACCTTTCTGGATTTTACACTTTTTTCAGATGGCCCTTTTGCCCGAGGGGCAGTGAGACTTCATTGTAGTGCAGATTTCTTTACAGGCTTGCTTGGTTGGCCAAAAAGGGCATATACGTTTTTTCCTGAATATATTCAGGAAAAAACGCATACGCCCTTTTCGGCCAAGTGCATCATTGTCGACGTTGTGCCTCTTTTCCTATGCTTTCAGGGCACTTCCAGTCTACCCCCTGCAATCGTTTTCCTCAAATTCTGCCCCGCTTTCAATTCCCCTTCGCAGGCTTACGTCAATATATTTTTGGAGGATAGCTGTCATTTATAACTCTGCAGGTTTTTGAATTACAGTGCCCCTGAGCTCCTTTCTTCAACTCGCTTTCTTGTGAGCTGGGCACAAAAAAGCAGGATTGCTTCAGGCCCTAATCTGTTTCCAGCAGGGCACACTGAGCCTTTGTTTAATTCCTCTTCCTGGTGGGCAATGAGCGTTACATTTGCCCGTGCAGACACCTACAGCTAGTCTCTCATTGGTTCTCCCTATTCCTGTTCATCTTGCACAGAAATTGCAAGCTGTGCCAAAGAGGAGGTTAAAGGCACTGACTCTCCAAGCGTGGAGAGTGTTAGTAAAGCATCTGTAATGGTGAAACCGAGGACCAGGATTCACACATGCCCTGAGTGAATTATTTAAGAATTGCTCTCTATTTCACTGTCTTTGTGTTTTGTTTTCGAAATTTATTTTGATAATGGGATTTATCGGATTTTCACTGCTGCGTTTCAGCCGCTGTACACACGCTTGATTCTCTTACGGAGACATATATATCCATGGGTTTTAAGATTCTTCCTAGTCAGGTATATTCCTAGGCGTTGAATATGTGGTGTTGGGTCCATTTCGTTGAGCAAGGAGTAGGTATTGTCTATTACATATTTGGCTTATTGAATGTTATCTGTGCTAATTTCAGTCTCTGGTTTTATGCAGCACCCCAAGGCACCTTTCCCCATAAGCAAGCACTAGTTGGTTTTCTAAATTTGAGATCCTGTTCTGTTTTGTAATTCAGTTCATGTGTAGTCAAGTTTACATTCCGTGTATTAGTGATATCTTATGATGTTTCTTTTTCTGTGTGACGTAGTTCACGTAGAATCACCGTACCTGCATCCACTCACTATGCCGCTACGGGCCTGATGACACAGATTTCATTGCTGAGTGATATTGCATTGCACGTACGTGCCACAACTTCTTTATCCATTTTTTGCTTTCTGGGATATATACCTGGTACTGTAGCCGAGCTTCTTGGGAACACAGCCGTCCCAAACTTTGGGGTGGCTCTCAGTTTTTGATTTTAATTTCCCTAAGCTATAGGACCATAAGTGGAAGTGCCATAGGCTGTGTTGCTTTGTTTCTTACATGTTTCAGGAAACACCATACACTTATCCAGGGTGGCTGTTGGCAATTTACATCCTGCCAATCAGCATAAAAAGTCTCCCTGTTCTCCATATCCTGTCCTACCTTTCTGGATTTTACACTTTTTTCAGATGGCCCTTTTGCCCTGGGGGCAGTGAGACTTCATTGTAGTGCAGATTTCCTTTACAGGCTTGCTTGGTTGGCCAAAAAGGGCTTATGCGTTTTTTCCTGAATATATTCAGGAAAAAACGCATACGCCCTTTTCGGCCAAGTGCATCATTGTCGACCTTGTGCCTCTTTTCCTATGCTTTCAGGGCACTTCCAGTCTACCCCCTGCAATCGTTTTCCTCAAATTCTGCCCCGCTTTCAAGTCCCCTTCGCAGGCTTACTTCAATATATTTTTGGAGGATAGCTGTCATTTATAACTCTGCAGGTTTTTGAATTACAGTGCCCCTGAGCTCCTTTCTTCAACTCGCTTTCTTGTGAGCTGGGCACAAAACCGCAGGATTGCTTCAGGCCCTAATCTGTTTCCAGCAGGGCACACTGAGCCTTTGTTTAATTCCTCTTCCTGGTGGTCAATGAGCGTTACATTTGCCCGTGCAGACACCTACAGCTAGTCTCTCATTGGTTCTCCCTATTCCTGTTCATCTTGCACAGAAATTGCAAGCTGTGCCAAAGAGGAGGTTAAAGGCCCTGACTCTCCAAGCGTGGAGAGTGTTAGTAAAGCATCTGGAATGGTGAAACCGAGGACCAGGATACAAAAACTGAGATACATTTTAAATCGTTTCCCAATCACACGGTGGACGATACTCTGGGTTTCCCATGCATGTTTTAGCTGGAGGAAGAATCCCTTGAACCTGGAGAGTTGGGACCCATGGAATGGGTACCGTGCAGTATGACTTCAAAGGGTCTGCATTTGCTCACCGAAACTCACCAATGCTATCAGCCTGAAGTGTCCAGCCTTATGTCTCAACCAGCTCTGGGTGTAGATGTGGTCAATCCTGGTTGCATCACATGCCCTGAGTGAATTATTTAAGAATTGCTCTCTATTTCACTGTCTTTGTGTTTTGTTTTCGAAATTTATTTTGATAATGGGATTTATCGGATTTTCACTGCTGCGTTTCGGCCGCTGTACACACGCTTGATTCTCTTACGGAGACATATATATCCATGGGTTTTAAGATTCTTCCTAGTCAGGTATATTCCTAGGCGTTGAATATGTGGTGTTGGGTCCATTTCGTTGAGCAAGGAGTAGGTCTTGTCTATTACATATTTGGCTTATGGAATGTTATCTGTGCTAATTTCAGTCTCTGGTTTTATGCAGCACCCCAAGGCACCTTTCCCCGTAAGCAAGCACTAGTTGGTTTTCTAAATTTGAGATCCTGTTCTGTTTTGTAATTCAGTTCATGTGTAGTCAAGTTTACATTCCGTGTATTAGTGATATCTTATGAGGTTTCTTTTTCTGTGTGACGTAGTTCACGTAGAATCACCGTACCTGCATCCACTCACTATGCCGCTACGGGCCTGATGACACAGATTTCATTGCTGAGTGATACTGCATTGCACGTACGTGCCACAACTTCTTTATCCATTTTTTGCTTTCTGGGATATTTACCTGGTACTGTAGACGAGCTTCTTGTGAACACAGCCGTCCCAAACATTGGGGTGGCTGTCTGTTTTTGATTTTAATTTCCGTAAGCTATAGGACCATAAGTGGAAGTGCCATAGGCTGTGTTGCTTTGTTTCTTACGTGTTTCAGGAAACACCATACATTTCTCCAGGGTGGCTGCTGGCAATTTACATCCTGCCAATCAGCATAACAAGGCTCCCTGTTCTCCATATCCTGTCCTACCTTTCTGGATTTTACACTTTTTTCAGATGGCCCTTTTGCCCGGGGGGCAGTGAGACTTCATTATAGTGCAGATTTCCTTTACAGGCTTGCTTGGTTGGCCAAAAAGGGCGTATGCGTTTTTTCCTGAATATATTCAGGAAAAAACGCATACGCCCTTTTTGGCCAAGTGCATCATTGTCGACGTTGTGCCTCTTTTCCTATGCTTTCAGGGAAATTCCAGTCTACCCCCTGCAATCGTTTTCCTGCAATTCTGCCCCGCTTTCAAGTCCCCTTCGCAGGCTTACTTCAATATACTTTTGGAAGATAGCTGTCATTTATAACTCTGCAGGTTTGTGAATTACAGTGCCCCTGAGCTCCTTTCTTCAACTCGCTTTCTTGTGAGCTGGGCACAAAACCGCAGGATTGCTTCAGGCCCTAATCTGTTTCCAGGAGGGCACACTGAGCCTTTGTTTAATTCCTCTTCATGGTGGGCAATGAGTGTTATATATGCCCGTGCAGACACCTACAGCTAGTCTCTCATTGGGTCTCCCTATTCCTGTTCATCTTGCACAGAAATTGCAAACTGTGCCAAACAGGAGGTTAAAGGCACTGACTCTCCAAGTGGGGAGAGTGTTAGTAAACCATCTGGAATGGTGATCCCGAGGACAAGGATACGAAAACTGAGATCCATTTTAAATCGTTTCCCAATCTCACGGTGTACCATACTCTGTGTTTCCCATGCATGTTTTAGCTGAAGGAAGAATCCCTTTAACCTGGAGATTTGGGACCCATGGAATGGGTACCATGCAGTATGACTTCAAAGGGTCTGCATTTGCTCACCGAAACTCACCAATGCTATCAGCCTGAACTGTCGAGCCTTATGTCTCAACCAGTTCTGGGTGTAGATGTGGTCAATCCCGGTTGCATCACATGCCCTGAGTGAATTATTTAAGAATTGCTCTCTATTTCACTGTCTTTGTGTTTTGTTTTCGAAATTTATTTTGATAATGGGATTTATCGGATTTTCACTGCTGCGTTTCGGCCACTGTACACACGCTTGATTCTCTTACGGAGACATATATATCCATGGGTTTTAAGATTCTTCCTAGTCAGGTATATTCCTAGGCGTTGAATATGTGGTGTTGAGTCCATTTCGTTGAGCAAGGAGTAGGTCTTGTCTATTACGTATTTGGCTTATGGAAAGTTATCTGTGCTAATTTCAGTCTCTGGTTTTATGCAGCACCCCAACGCACCTTTCCCCATAAGCAAGCACTAGTTGGTTTTCTAAATTTGAGACCCTGTTCTGTTTTATAATTCAGTTCATGTGTAGTCTAGTTTACATTCCGTGTATTAGTGATATCTTATGATGTTTCTTTTTCTGTGTGACGTAGTTCACGTAGAATCACCGTACCTGCATCCACTCACTATGCCGCTACGGGCCTGATGACACAGATTTCATTGCTGAGTGATATTGCATTGCACGTACGTGCCACAACTTCTTTATCCATTTTTTGCTTTCTGGGATATATACCTGGTACTGTAGACGAGCTTCTTGGGAACACAGCCGTCCCAAACTTTGGGGCGGCTCTCTGTTTTTGATTTTAATTTCCCTAAGCTATAGGACCATAAGTGGAAGTGCCATAGGCTGTGTTGCTTTGTTTCTTACATGTTTCAGGAAACACCATACACTTATCCAGGGTGGCTGTTGGCAATTTACATCCTGCCAATCAGCATAACAAGGCTCCCTGTTCTCCATATCCTGTCCTAACTTTCTGGATTTTACACTTTTTTCAGATGGCCCTTTTGCCCGTTGGGCAGTGAGACTTCATTGTAGTGCAGATTTCCTTTACAGGCTTGCTTGGTTGGCCAAAAAGAGCGTATGCTTTTTTTCCTGAATATATTCAGGAAAAAACGCATACGCCCTTTTCGGCCAAGTGCATCATTGTCGACGTTGTGCCTCTTTTCCTATGCTTTCAGGGCAATTCCAGTCTACCCCCTGCAATCGTTTTCCTGAAATTCTGCCCCGCTTTCAAGTCCCCTTCGCAGGCTTACTTCAATATATTTTTGGAGGATAGCTGTCATTTATAACTCTGCAGGTTTTTGAATTACAGTGCCCCTGAGCTCCTTTCTTCAACTCGCTTTCTTGTGAGCTGGGCACAAAACTGCAGGATTGCTTCAGGCCCTAATCTGTTTTCAGCACGGCACGCTGAGCCTTTGCTTAATTCCTCTTCCTGGTCGGCAATGAGCGTTACATTAGCCCGTGCAGACACCTACAGCTAGTCTCTCATTGGTTCTCCCTATTCCTGTTCATCTTGCAAAGAAATTGCAAGCTGTGCCAAACAGGAGGTTAAAGGCACTGACTCTCCAAGCGGGGAGAGTGTTAATAAAGCATCTGGAATGGTGAACCCGAGGACCAGGATACGAAAACTGTGATGCATTTTAAATCGTTTCCCAATCTCACAGTGTACAATACTCTGTGTTTCCCATGCATGTTTTAGCTGAAGGAAGAATCCCTTGAACCTGGAGATTTGGGACCCATGGAATGGGTACCATGCAGTATGACTTCAAATGGTCTGCATTTGCTCACCGAAACTCACCAATGCTATCAGCCTGAACTGTCCAGCCTTATGTCTCAACCAGCTCTGGGTGTAGATGTGGTCAATCCCGGTTGCATCACATGCCCTGAGTGAATTATTTAAGAATTGCTCTCTATTTCACTGTCTTTGTGTTTAGTTTTCGAAATTTATTTTGATAATGGGATTTATCGGATTTTCACTGCTGCGTTTCGGCCGCTGTACACACGCTTGATTCTCTTACGGAGACAGATATATCCATGGGTTTTAAGATTCTTCCTAGTCTGGTATATTACTAGGCTTTGAATATGTGGTGTTGGGTCCATTTCGTTGAGCAAGGAGTAGGTCTTGTCTATTACATATTTGGCTTATGGAAAGTTATCTGTGCTAATTTCAGTCTCTGGTTTTATGCAGCACCCCAACGCACCTTTCCCCATAAGCAAGCACTAGTTGGTTTTCTAAATTTGAGACCCTGTTCTGTTTTGTAATTCAGTTCATGTGTAGTCAAGTTTACATTCCGTGTATTAGTGATATCTTATGATGTTTCTTTTTCTGTGTGACGTAGTTCACGTAGAATCACCGTACCTGCATCCACTCACTATGCCGCTACGGGCCTGATGACACAGATTTCATTGCTGAGTGATATTGCATTGCACGTACGTGCCACAACTTCTTTATCCATTTTTTGCTTTCTGGGATATTTACCTGGTACTGTAGAGGAGCTTCTTGGGAACACAGCCGTCCCAAACTTTGGGGTGGCTCTCTGTTTTTGATTTTAATTTCCCTAAGCAATAGGACCATAAGTGCAATTGCCATAGGCTGTGTTGCTTTATTTCTTACGTGTTTCAGGAAACATCATACACTTCTCCAGGGTGGCAGTTCATAATTTACATCCTGCCAATCAGCATAACAAGGCTCCCTGTTCTCCATATCCTGTCCTACCTTTCTGGATTTTACACTTTTTTCAGATGGCCCTTTTGCCCGTTGGGGGGGCAGTGAGATTTCATTTTAGTGCAGATTTCCTTTACAGGCTTGCTTGGTTGGCCAAAAAGGGCGTATGCGTTTTTTCCTGAATATATTCAGGAAAAAACGCATACGCCCTTTTTGGCCAAGTGCATCATTGTCGACGTTCTGCCTCTTTTCCTATGCTTTCAGGGCAATTCCAGTCTACCCCCTGCAATCGTTTTCCTGAAACTCTGCCCCGCTTTCAAGTCCCCTTCGCAGGCTTACTTCAATATATTTTTGGAGGATAGCTGTCATTTATAACTCTGCAGGTTTGTGAATTACAGTGCCCCTGAGCTCCTTTCTTCAACTCGCTTTCTTGTGAGCTGGGCACAAAACCGCAGGATTGCTTCAGGCCCTAATATCTTTCCAGCAGTGCACACTGAGCCTTTGGTTAATTCCTCTTCCTGGTGGGCAATGAGCGTTACATTTGCCCGTGCAGACACCTACAGCTAGTCTTTCATTGGTTCTCCCTATTCCTGTTCATCTTGCACAGAAATTGCAAGCTGTGCCAAAGAGGAGGTTAAAGGCACTGACTCTCCAAGCGGGGAGAGTGTTAGTAAAGCATCTGTAATGGTGAACCCGAGGACCAGGAAACGAAAACTGAGATGCATTTTAAATCATTTCCCAATCACACGGTGGACGATACTCTGGGTTTCCCATGCATGTTTTAGCTGAAGGAAGAATCCCTTGAACCTGGAGAGTTGGGACCCATGGAATGGGTACCATGCAGTATGACTTCAAAGGGTCTGCATTTGCTCACCGAAACTCACCAGTGCTATCAGCCAGAAGTTTCCAGCCTTATGTCTCAACCAGCTCGGGGTGTAGATGTGGTCAATCCCGGTTGCATCACATGTCCTGAGTGAATTATTTAAGAATTGCTCTCTATTTCACTGTCTTTGTGTTTTGTTTTCGAAATTTATTTTGATAATGGGATTTATCGGATTTTCACTGCTGCGTTTCGCCCGCTGTACACACGCTTGATTCTCTTACGGAGACATATATATCCATGGGTTTTAAGATTCTTCCTAGTCAGGTATATTCCTAGGCGTTGAATATGTGGTGTTGGGTCCATTTCGTTGAGCAAGGAGTAGGTCTTGTCTATTACATATTTAGCTTATGGAAAGTTATCTGTGCTAATTTCAGTCTCTGGTTTTATGCAGCACCCCAACGCACCTTTCCCCATAAGCAAGCACTAGTTGGTTTTCTAAATTTGAGACCCTGTTCTTTTTTGTAATTCAGTTCATGTGTACTCAAGTTTACATTCCATGTATTAGTGATATCTTATGATGTTTCTTTTTCTGTGTGACGTAGTTCACGTAGAATCACCGTACCTGCATCCACTCACTATGCCGCTACGGGCCTGATGACACAGATTTCATTGCTGAGTGATATTGCATTGTACGTACGTGCCACAACTTCTTTATCCATTTTTTGCTTTCTGGGATATTTACCTGATACTGTAGACGAGCTTCTTGTGAACACAGCCGTCCCAAATATTGGGGTGGCTGTCTGTTTTTGATTTTATTTTCCGTAAGCTATAGGACCATAAGTGGAAGTGCCATAGGCTGTGTTGCTTTGTTTCTTACGTGTTTCAGGAAACACCATACACTTCTCCTGGGTGGCTGCTGGCAATTTACATCCTGCCAATCAGCATAACAAGGCTCACTGTTCTCCATATCCTGTCCTAACTTTCTGGATTTTACACTTTTTTCAGATGGCCCTTTTGCCCGGGGGGGCAGTGAGATTTCATTGTAGTGCAGATTTCCTTTACAGGCTTGCTTGGTTGGCCAAAAAGGGCGTATGCGTTTTTTCCTGAATATATTCAGGAAAAAACGCATACGCCCTTTTTGGCCAAGTGCATCATTGTCGATGTTGTGCCTCTTTTCCTATGATTTCAGGGCAATTCCTGTCTACCCCCTGCAATCGTTTTCCTGAAATTCAGCCCCGCTTTCAAGTCCCCTTCGCAGGCTTACTTCAATATATTTTTGGAGGATAGCTGTCATTTATAACTCTGCAGGTTTGTGAAGTACAGTGCCCCTGAGATCCTTTCTTCAACTTGCTTTCTTGTGAGCTGGGCACAAAACCGCAGGATTGCTTCAGGCCCTAATCTGTTTCCAGCAGGGCACACTGAGCCTTTGTTTAATTCCTCTTCCTGGTGGGCAGTGAGCGTTACATTTGCCCGTGCAGACACCTACAGCTAGTCTCTCATTGGTTCTCCCTATTCCTGTTCATCTTGCACAGAAATGGCAAGCTGTGCCAAACAGGAGGTTAAAGGCACTGACTCTCCAAGCGGGGAGAGTGTTAGTAAACCGTCTGGAATGGTGAACCCGAGGACCAGGATACGAAAACTGAGATGCATTTTAAGTCATTTCCTAATCACACGGTGGACCATACTCGCCGTTTCCCACGCATGTTTTAGCTGAAGAAAGAATCCCTTGAAACTGGAGAGTTGGGACCCTTGGAATGGGTACCATGCAGTATGACTTCAAAGGATCTGCATTTGTTCACCGAAACTCACCAATGCTATCAGCCTGAAGTGTCCAGCCTTATGTCTCAACCAGCTCTGGGTGTAGATGTGGTAAATCCAGGTTGCATCACATGCCCTAAGTGAATTATTTAAGAATTGCTTCCTATTTCACTGTCATTGTGTTTTGTTTTTGAAATTTATTTTAATAATGGGATTTATCGGATTTTCACTGCTTCGTTTATGCCGCTGTACACGCGCTTGATTCTGTTACGGAGACATATAAGTCCATGGGTTTTAAGATTCTTACTAATCCGGTATATTCTTAGGCCTTGAATATGGCGTGTGGAGTCCATTTCGTTGAGCAAGGAGTAGGTCTTGACTATTACATATTTGGCTTATGGAATGGTATCTGTGCTAATTTCAATCTCTGGTTTTATGCAGCACCCCAACTCACCTTTCCCCTTAAGGAAGCATAAGTTGGTTTTCTTAATTTGAAACCCTCTTCTCTTTTGTAATTCAGTTCATGTATAGCCATGTTAACATTCCATGTATTAGTGATATCTTATGTCTTTTTCTTTTTGAATTATGTGACTTCGAATGATCACACGTAACTCCTCTTGAGTTGTTATAACTGGCCGTATTTCATTGATTTCCAGGCTGAGTAATATTCTACTCTACATAAGCACCACATCTCTGTCCGTTTTTTCTCTGCAGATACTTTAAGTTATATCCTAGTCGAGGATCTTTTAAACAGAGAGGTGGTAAACATTGGGGTGCCTGTGTCCTCTCGATTTTTGTTTTTCCCAAGATATACGTCCATGAGTGCAAGTGCCCTGTGCTCGGTAGCTCATTTTTTAGATGCTTTAGTAAACACAATAGACTTATCCAGAGTGACCGTTGGCAATATACATTTCCACTATAAGACTCACAGGGCTCCCTTTTCTCCTTGCCCTGTCCTGCATTTCTGGTGTTTACACTTTATGAGGACGGCTCTTCTGACTGATGCAAAGTGATATGTTTTGTAGTATTGATTTCCAGTGCCCACCTGTTTGGTTGGCTAAAAAAGTGTATGCCCTTTTCTTGAATATATACAGAAAAAGACGCATACACCCTTTTTGGCCAACTGCAATGTTGGCAATGTTCAGCCCCTTTTCTTGTGCTTAATGGCGAGTCCTTTCTACCTCTTCCAATCCCTTTCCTGCCATTCTCCGTTGCTTACAAGTCCTTTTCTCTGACTTTCCTCAAGACATTTTTCAGTGATAGATATTTTCAATTCTGCAGTTTCGTGAATTTTAGTGCCCCTGAGTTCCATTTTCCAACTTGTGTTTATGGGAACTGGCCACAAAGCATCAGGATTCCTCAAGCCCTATTCTGTTTCCATGGGCAACCCTAGCCTTTGGTCAATTCGTCTTCCTGATTGGAAATTAGAGTGGCATGTGCCTGTCCGAACACCTAGGACTTGTCTCTCATTGTTCCTCCTCCTTCTGCTTCATCCTCTGGACAAATTCCAAACTGTATGCAACAGGATGTTGACAGTGCTGACATCTCCAAGTGGGGAGACTGTTAGTAAAGACGCTGGAGTGGTGAACCCTAGCACCAAGAGATGAGGAGATGAGATGCCTTTTCCAAACTTTTCCCGATCAGACGGTATACCATCCTCTGGGTGTGACAGGCATGTTTTAGGTGTAGGAAGGGTCCCATTCATGTGAGGAGAACACCAGGGGATTTTAAATATCAGTGTCTCTCCGCAACCCAAACTGGGGAATTTTTTAAGCTACGGCTACACATATGTTCATTAAGGGCCTTGGGAAGTAGGCAGAGTCCAAACTTTAGATGATTGAAGTCTTCAGAGTCAGAAGCACTCACCACTGTCTTCCCTTAGATTCCATTTTTACTGTCATTGATGGATGATGTCAATAAAAATATCTATTCTTTTTCAGATCATTTCCCCTTATAGGTTATTGCAAAATATTGAGTGTAGTTCCCTGTGCTATACAGTAGTTCCTTGCTGATGATTTCATACATAGCAGTGTGTATGTGTTAATCCCAAACTGTTAATTTATCCCTCCTCCTACCATTTCCCTTTGGTAATAATAAATTATAAGATTTTATGCTTCTCAGAAATGGGGGAGCTGAAAGAGAGGTATCATTTTCAATGCAAAAGCATTTAAAACAAGATTGAAGCTTTAACCAAGATTATTAGATGTACATCCTTGGAAAGAAATCACTTTGTTTCTCTAATATTGACCTGACAAAGAAGACAAACCTTTTCACTGAACTTGCTTATAAGAAAGTGATGGAAATATCAAATGGAAGTGTTAGAAACATCTTATTTTACCCGAGCCTTATACACTGTTCTACGTTAATTACAGTTTGGCTCACACATCTGTTCATTGAAGTTACAATGTTCTCAATTTCTGTTACTGATCCTCCAGAGTGGACGCCAACAAGTGTCCCCCTGCCCAGTGTCATTGGAGCCAATAGATCGAGACTGAGTTTGGTTCAAAAGCAAAGGAAACTTTATATTTTGATCAGAGAATGGAGAGGTGCTACCCTGTGGGCTGTGGGCTGGGCTGCTGTGTAGAGATCCTGTCAGAGTCACTGGGAGGGAGGGGGCTGAGCTCTCGAGGACCTGGTTGGCTGCAGCTCAGGCTCTATGTTACGGAGTCTGAACTGGGCCCCAGGAGCTGAAGTGTCATCGAGCCATTCTGCTCTAGGAAATCTGGTCTGAAGTGCCGGGTGTGGAACCTCTGTATGCGGGACACTAGGAGCACCTGAAATTAGACAAAGCACAAAGGATAAAAATGGTTAGACTTTATTTTATTGCCCAGATTCTATTTTTATCTCCCAGGCATTTTTAAGGGGCTTTGCCTGGGACAAACTTCTCTTCTGCCTTTTGTCCCTTTCCTCATTCTTGGAGTGCTGCGGGTGCAGACCCTTCTTCTGTAACTGCTGAGTGCTGAGTTAGGAGGCTTCATACCCGTGGGCGAGGGTCAGAACTTCTCCCCAGCAGCCTCCAGGTGACGTTGATTGTCCCCAGGCCTCCTGCCTCCCTGCTCGTCCACCTGAGCACCAGTATTGGAAGTGTTATAGATTCTAATGACCTTTAAGGGTCCAGAAAGGAGATGTGCAGTGGCGCTGTGAGGTCCAGTTTCACTCCGCCCCACATTTGTTCGGCCACCTTAGGCTGACCGTTTCTGCCAGCCTAGATGCTCTGACTGACCGTTTCTGCCAGCCTAGATGCTCTGACCAACAGTCTGCGCTTTCTTCCATTAGACCCCTGAATTAACGTAAAAACAGCACCAGGTGTCAGGATCCTGCCCGCTCAGCTCCCAGACAGTCCAGGGTCAGTGGTGATGAAGGATCATGATGGTCACTGAGTCAAGAGCCTTTGGAAGTAAACAGGAGTCCAGCCGGTCTTATTGGCCACCATCATCAGGGTGTCTGTAGGCTTTTCTATGGTGACAGCATGATATACGGTTCCCCCGCCAAGATTATTAGCTCCCCTCTGGGTACAGTAAGTACTGCAAGCAGTAGTCTACTCTTTTGGGACACACTCTTGTTGTTTTATGAGAGAAACTCCAGGTCAAGTGATGGTCACACGGGTCGTCATGGTGCCCCGTTGCCCCCGGTTATCTCTCTGGAGGTTGGAGTTGGAGGGCCTCCTCAATCGAGGTCAGTGTGCCCACGGAGCAAACCCTGCAACTTCAGGGCATGGTTGGGGGTTAGGATCACCACGTGGGGTCCGTTTCCCTTAGAAGGGAGGTGGCCTTTTGGGCTGCTGATTTCCAGGTTTTCAGATACCACCAGTATCTTGGCCAGATGTGGCGGTGGGCCAAGCCCCTTGGTGACCATAGTTTATCCTACCTGGATGGCATTCTTGCATTGTTCCATTTCAAGTGGTCCCAGTTTTTGCACTAATACTCCAATGGCGATTCACCTTTCACCAGGAATGTAAAGGTCAAAGGGTTTAGCTAAATTAGGGAGTTCCAGGGCAAGGGTCTGAATTGACTGCTCTTTCCATTCTTGAAAGGCCACTTCTGGATTCTATTCAAAAGGATCATCATCTTTTCCTTTCAGTGTTTCATATAGAGGCCCAGCTAGTAGACTGTAGTTAGGGATCCAGAGGCAGGAAACCCTGGCTTCCCCAGGAACCCCTAAGCTGTCTTCTAGTTTCAGAAAGGGGTAAGGCTGTAAATTGTTTCTTCCCTTTCCTCGGATGGGCTTCTCCGACCTTCTGTGAGAATGAAGCCCAGGCAGGTCACCGTAGTCTGTGATACTTGAGCTTTTTCGTGGACAACTTCTATCCTTTATTGGCTTGGTAGTTCTGAGGCCTCCTTAGTAGGGCTGGCGATCAGAATGTCGTCTGAATATTGAAGGAGTGTTTCCTTTTCCAGAGGTAGAACTTTTAGGTCTTTAGCTGAGCTTTCCCCAAAGATGGTGTGGGAGTTTTTGAACCCTTGGGGCAAGACAGCCTGGAAGTATTGTTTTAGTTGTATGTTGAGTCCTGTCACTCACAAGCCAAAATTTCTTGTGACTCTGGGACTAATGGAATACAAAAGAAGGCATCAGTGAAGACTAATACAGAATACCAAGTCCTGGTGGTTGGTAGAATGACCAGCAGGGTGTAGGATTTAGGAACTACTGGAGGTATATCCTCAGTGGCTTCACTGACTGTCCTGACATCCTTTACCAGGACTCCAGCAGCCCATGGGGCTCTTGAGGTCAGGCCAATCCCAGGATATGGAGCTCACCTGGGCAGGTACCCTACCCCCACCCCAGCCCACGGGGCTCTCGTGTTCAGGCCCCTCCCAGGATATGGGATTCCCTGGGCAGGTCCTCTGCAGTCCATGGGGCTCCCGTGGTCAGGCCCCTCCCAGGATACAGAGCTACCCTTGCAGGTACCTTGGCAGGGCTGGGCACACAGGAACCGTGCACATAGCCCTCATTGCAGAGCACTCCCAGCTCACCTGTCGCTCAGATCTGACACAGAGCACCTCAGAGCAGGACTTGAACTAACAAAAAGCAGCTCTGACAGGTCTGTGACCCTGGGCATCACTCTGTGCGGCCTCCTCCACCTGGTCTTCCAGAGACTTCCACTGCACCCGGGGCACCAGGCCTCTGTCTCCAACCACCACCCACCCCTCCTCTCCCTGACTCCTGGGTTCCTCTCATTAGGAGAGGGTTTTCTTGAAGTTGTCTCCCACTCATGGGCCAGATAATATAATTAGAAAACAAGCCAGAGCTGCAGCCCCTTGTCTATCCTGACTCTCAGGAGCCCACACCTGTTCCTTGGACCTGGCCAATTCAGCAAGTTCCATTTTCAGCAACTGTGAGCCCCTGAGGGGTGATTATTGGCTGGCTTGGGAAGCCTGACCGTGCCGGCCAGCCCTCCCCAGGTGTGCCTGGGTTGAGATCAATATAAACACCGCTCCAGGCAGCAAGAGCCCCTGCAGCTGTGCCTGACGCCATTTTCTCTGCCCTGTCAGCAGTCTCGGGGCTGGGCTGGTGGGAGGGAGTGAGAGGCCACGGCTTTGTGGGTGTCCCAGTGTGAGTGCGGCTCTGCTGGACTTTCTGCAGCAGTTGCCAAGATGCTACCTGCTAAAGAAGAGGATGTGTCACCCACACCTGCCGCTGGAATTTCTCCCTGGGCACAGGTGAGGAAGGAAGAAAGCAGTGGGGGCCGGGACAGCAGGGGTATCTCAGGCAGGGAAATGGAGAGCTTCCAGAAGACCACCCAGGGCCAGGACCATCCTGGCTGGCCTGCAGGCACCAAGTCGGCTGGCATGCTGTCCCTCATGTGGCTCCATGGCCCTTCCTCTAGGTTTTCAAGTCCTTGTACATATTCAGGTGTTTAGCCTTGGAAGGGTGGGAACATTTCAGCAGCAGCTGGCCTGGGGCTCGGCCCACGTTTACTCACAGATACCTCGGCACGGTCCCCCAGCTTTGCAGTGAGAACGCTTGTTGCGAGGAGCATGCTGGCTGAATGGGAGATGATTCCCCACCACTGACCAACTTCAGAATTGTTTGCAATTGGAGCAAGTGCCCTGAAACGGTTTTCCTCTGTGTAACTGGTGGGTTCTGTTCTTTTTTATCTTTTTTTCGTTTTTGGTTCAAGGTAGATTTTATTCCTCTTTTGTGTATTTACAGATATAAGCATGGAACTAATTTATTCATATAAATACATGTATGTGAAGGGAAGAATATTTTTCTGTTTTACTTTTTTTAATTTTATTTTTTATTTTGAATTTAATTTTATATTTTTATACAGCAGGTTGTTTTTGGTTATCTACTTTATACATATAAATGTATACATACCAATCCCAATATCTCAACTCCTCCCACCACCATCCCCAACAGCTTTCCCCCCTTGTTGTCCATACGTTTGTTGTATACATGTATTGCTCTATTTCTGCCTTGCAAAACGGTTCATCTGTACAATTTTTCTAGGTTCCACATATATGCATTAATATACAAGATTTGTTTTTCTCTTTCTGACTTACTTCACTCTGTATGACAGTCTCTAGATCCATCAACGTCTCTACAAATGTCCCAATTTCATTCCTTTTTATGGCTTAGTAATATTCCATTTTATATATGTACCACATCTTTATGCATTCGTCTGTCTGTGGGCATTTAGGTTGCTTCCATTTCCTGGATAGTGTAAATAGTGATGCAATGAACATTGTGGTGAATGTCTCTTTTTGATTTATGGTTTTGTCTGGGTATATGCCCAGTAGAGGGATTGCTGTATCATATGGTAATTCTATTCTTAGTTTTATAAGAAACTCCATAATGTTCTCCACAGTGACTGTATCAATTTACGTTCCCAACAATAGTGGAAGAGGATTCCTTATCTCCACACCGTTTCCAGCATTTGTTGTTTGTAGATTTTCTGATGATGCCCATTCTAATAGGTGTGAGGTGATACACCATGGATGAGTCTATTTCGTTGAGCAAAGAGTAGGTCTTGTTTATTACGTATTTGGCTTATGGAATGGTATGTGTGCTAATTTCAATCTGTTTTTATACAGCAGCCCAACTCAACTTTCCCCTTAAGCAAGCATAAGGTTTTTATCTAAATGTGAGACTCTGTTCGGTTTTGTAATTCAGTTTATGTGTAGCCAAGTTTACACTCCCTCTATTAGTGGTATCTTATGATAATTATCTTTCTTTGTGTGATATATTTCTCTTAGAATCATCATAATTAAATCCACTCAATTTGCTGCTACAGGCCTGATGACATTGATTTCACTGCTGAGTGATATTCCGTTGTACGTAAGTAGCACAACTTCTTTATCCATTTTTTTCTTTCTGGGATATTTAATTTGTACTGGACTCGAGGTTCTTGTAAACACAGCAGCCCTAAATTTTGTGTTGGCTGTGTCTTGTTGATTTTAATTTTCCTAAGCTATAGGGCCAAAAGTGGAAGTGCCCTAGGCTCTGTAGCTTTGTTTTTTAGATGTTTCAGGATACACCATGAACATCTCCAGAGTGTCTGTTGGCAATTTACATCCCGCCCATCAGCATAACACGGCTCCCTGTTCTCCATGGCCTGTCCTGTGTTTCTGGTTTTTACACTTTATTCAGATGGCCTTTTTGACGAATGGGAAATGTGACTTCATTGTAGTGTGGATTTCCATTGCTGGAGTGCTTGGTTGGCCAAAATGTTCATATGCGTTTTTTCCTGAATATATTCAGGAAAAATGTATACGCACTTTTTGTCCATGTGCATCACTGTCAAAGATCTGCCGCTTTTCATATGCTTTAAATGCAATTCCAATCTACCTCTTGAAATATGATTCCTGCAATTCTGCCTCGTTTTCAAGTCCTCTTTGCAGACTTACTTCGATATATTTTTGCCAATAGCTGTCATTTATCTCTGCAGGTTTGTGAATTACAGTGCCCCTGAGCTCCTTTCTTAACTCGCTTCCTTGTAAGCTGGCCACAAAACTGCAGGTTTGCTTCAGGCCATAATCAGGGTCCAGCAGGGCACTCTGAGCCTTTGGTTAATTCCTCTTCCTGGTGGGAAATTAGAGTTAAATGTGCCCCTCCAGATACCTGCCTCACTCCCAGCCACATGGTGATGTATGTCCTCAGGTTTGAGGCCATATGTGATGCGTTCCTCATCTTTTGATGATGTGGCCCCACTGGTGTGTGGACACTCCTGCCTGGTTCCCATCCCCTTGGTGATGTGGGCCCTCTGGTGAGACTCTGATCCTGGTTGGGTTCCTCACACATCCGTGAGGTGAGCCCTCTTCTCTGAGGTCACTCCTGCCTGGCTGGCACAACCCGCCTTGTTGACTTCGGCACCCTGGTGGCAGTTGGAGCCTGCTGGGAGCCTCCTTCCCGCGGTGATGAGGCCCTCTGGCGTCAGACCCTAATGGCGGGGTTCCCACATTTTCTGATACGTGCTAAGTGGTACGAGGGCACTCCTGCCAGGTTCCCATCCTCATGAGCGTGTGGGCCTTCTGTTCTGAGGTCCTAACGGCTGGGTTGCTCACACTTTCATGATGTGGGCCCTCTGCTGTGAGGTCAATCCTGCCTGGCTGGCGCACGTCGCCTTGGCGATGTGGACCCTCTGGTGGCAGTTGGAGTGTGCTGGGGCCTCCTCCCCTCAGTGATGAGGGCCTTCTGGTGTCAGGCCCTAAGTGCTGGGCTCCACACATTTTCTGATGTGTGCCCAGTGGTGCGAGTCACTCCTGCCAGGTTCCCATCCCCATGGGCATGTGGGACTTCTGTTCTGTGGTCCCAACTGCTGGGTTGCTCACAGTTTCATGATGTGGGCCCTTTGCTGTGTGTTCACTCTGGCCTGTATCCCATAGTGTCAGTGCTCTGGGCCTCCAGCTTGGAGTTTCCAACTTCTCGATTCCTCACCTTTTTTATTCTATGGGCCCTCGGTTGTGCGTCTCCTCCTGCATGCCTCACTCCCAGCCCCTTCGTGATGTGTGTCCCCTTGTTTGAGGCCACATGTGCTGTGTTCCTCACCTTTCTATAATGTGGCCACACTGGTGTGAGGACACTCTTGCCTGGTTCCCATTCCCTTGGTGATGTTGGCCCCACTGCTGTTAGGACAGTCTTGCCTGGTTCCCATCACCTTGGTGATGTTGGCCCTCTGGTGAGAGTCTGATCCTGCTTAGGTTCCTCACCCTTCTGTGAGGTGGGCCCTCTGCTCTGAGCTCACTCCTGCCTGGCTGGCACAACCCCCCTTGGCAACGTCGGCCATATGGTGCAGTTGGAGCCTGCTGGGAGCCTCCTCCCCTCAGTGATGAGGGCCCTCTGGCCTCAGGCCCTAACTGCTGGGTTCCCACATTTTCTGATTCGTGCTAAGTGGTGCAAGGACACTCCTGCCAGGTTCCCATCCCCATGGGGATGTGAGCCTTCTGCTCTGAGGTCCCAACGGCTGTGTTGCTCACAGTTTCATGATGAGGGCCCTCTGGTGTGAGTTCACTCCTGCCTAGATCCCATAGCCTCGCTGCTCCTGGCTGCCTGCCGGAGGTTCCAACTGTGGGATTCCTCACCTTTTTTATTCTATGGTCCCTCTGTTTTGAGGATCCTCTGGCCTGCCTCACTCCCAGCCCCTTGGTGATGTGTGTCCTCAGGTTTGAGGCCACGTGTGCTGGGTCCCTCAAATTATGGTGATGTAGCCCCACTGGTGTGAGGACACTCCTGCCTGGTTCCCATTCCCTTGGTGATGTTGGCCCTCTGGTGACAGTCTGATCCTTGTTGGGTTCCTCACACTTCTGTGAGGTGGGCTTTCTGCTCTGAGGTCACTCCTGCCTGGTTGGCACACCCCGCCTTGGTGACATCGGCCTTATGGTGGCAGTTAGAGCCTGCTGGGAGCCTCCTCCCCTCGGTGATGAGGGTCCTCTGGCTTCAGGTCCTAACTGCTGGGTTCCCACATTTTCTGATTCGTGGAAGTGGGCCGAGGACACTCCTGTCAGGTTCCCATCCCCATAGGGATGTGGGCCTTCTGCTCTGAGGTCCCATCCGCTGGGTTGCTCACAGTTTCATGATGTGGGACCTCTGCTGTGAGTTTGCTGTGGCCTGGATCCCATAGACTCTGTGCTCTGGGCGGCCTACTGGCCGGTTCCAACTGCTGGATTCCTCACAACTTTTATTCTGTGGGCTCTGTTTTGTGAGGATACTCCTGCTTGCCTCACTCCTAGCCCCTTGGAGATGTGGGTCCCCTGTTTTAGGCCACATGTTCTGGGTTCCTCACCTTTCTATAATGTGGCCACACTGGTGTGAGGACCCTCCTGCCTGGTTCCGATCCCCTTGGTGATGTGGGCCCTCTGGTGAGAGTCTTACCCTGGCTGGTTTCCTCACCCTTCTGTGAGGTAGGCCCTCTGCGGTGAGGTCACTCCTGCCTGGCTGGCACACATCACCTTGGTGACGTGGGCCCTCAGTTGGGAGTTGGTGTCTGCTGCGAGTCTCCGTCCCTCGGTAATGAGGGCCCTCTTGCGTCAGACCCTAACTCCTGGGCTCCCAAAATTTGCAGATGTGCGACCTGTGGTGCGAGTACACTCCTGTCAGGTTCCCAACCCCATGGGAATTTGGGCCTTCTGCTCTGAGGTCCCAACGGCTGGGGTGCTCACAGTTTCATGATGAGGGCCCTCTGATGTGCGTTCATTCCGGCCTAGATCCCATAGGCTTGCTGCTCCTGGGCGCCTGCTGGGAGGTTCCAACTGCGGGATTCCTCACCTTTTTTATTCTATGGGCCCTCTGTTTTGAGGCTCCTCCTGCCTGCCTCAATCCCAGCCCCGTTGTGATGTGTGTCCTCTGGTGTGAGGCCACGTGTGCTGGGTCCCTCACCTTTCGATGATGTGGCCCCAATGGTGTGAGGACACTCGTGCCTGTTTCCCAGCCCCTTGGTGATGTGGCCCCTCTGGTGAGAGTCTGATCCTGGCTGGGTTCCTTACCGTTCTGTGAGGTGGGCCCTGTGCTCTGAGGTAACTCCTGCCTGGCTTGCTCCCATTGCCTTGGTGACGTCGGCCCTCTGGTGGCAGTTGGATCCTTTTGGAGACTCCTGTCCTCGGTGATGAGGTCCCTCTGGCGTCAGGCTCTAACTGCTGGGCTCCCCAGGTTTTCTGATGTGAGCCCAGTGATGCCAGGACACTCGTGAAATGTTCCCATCCCCATGGCGATATGGGCCTTCTGCTCTGAGGTTCCAACGACTGGGTTGCTCACAGTTTCCTGATGTTAGCTCTCTGGTGTTAGTTCACTCATTCCTAGATCCCATAGCCTCTGTACTCTGGGCCGCCTGCTGGGAAGTTCCAACTGCTGGGTTCCTCACCTTTTTTATTCTTTGGGCCCTGTGTTGGGAGGCTCCTCCTGCCTGTGTCACTCCCAGCCCCTTGGTGATGTAGGTCCTCTGGTTTGTGGCCACATGTGCCAGTTTCCTCATCTTTTAGTGATGTGGCCCCACTGGTGTGAGGACACTCGTGCCTGGTTCCCGTCCCCTTGGTGATATGGGCCCTCTGGTGAGAGTCTGATCCTGGTTGGGTTCCTCACACTTCTTTGAGGTGGGCCGTCTGCTGTGAGGTCACTCCTGCCTGGCTGGCACACCCCGCCTTGGCGACGTGGGCCCTCTTGTGGTAGTTGGAACATGCTGGGAGCCTCCTCCCCTCAGTGATGAGGGCCCTCTGGCGTCAGGCCCTAACTGCTGGGTACCCACATTTTCTGATATGTGCTAAGTGGTGCGAGGACACTCCTGCCATGCTCCCAACACCTTGGGGATGTGGACCTTCTGCTCTGAGGTCCAAATGGCTGGGTTGCTCGCAGTTTCATGATGTGGACCCACTGCTGTGAGTTTACTGCGGCCTGAATCGCATAGACTTGGTGCTCTTGGCCGCCTGCTGGGAGGTTCCCATTGCTGGATTCCTCAGCTTTTTTATTCTATGGGCCCTGTGTTGTGAGGCTACTCCTGCCTGCCTCATTCCGAGCCCCTTGGAGATGTGGGTCTTCTGGTTTAGGCCACATGTGCTGGGTTCCTCACCTTTCTATGATGTGGCCACACTGGTGTGAAGACTCTCCTGCCTGGTTCTGATCACCTTGGTGATGTGGGCCCTCTGGTGAGAGTCTTATCCTGGCTGTGTTCCTCACCCTTCTGTGAGGTAGGCCCTCTGCGGTGAGGTCACTCCTACCTGGCTGTCACACGTCACCTTGGCGACGTGGGACCTCAGTTGGGTGTTGGTGCCTGATTGGAGTCTCCTCCCCTTGGTAATGAGGGCCCTCTGGCGTCAGGCCCTAACTCCTGGGTTCCCTAAATTCTCTGATGTGTGCCCTGTGGTGCGAGTACACTTCTGACAGGTTCCCAACCCCATGGGAATGTGGGCCTTCTGCTCTGAGATCCCAACGCCTAGGTTGCTCACAGTTTCATGATGACGGCCCTCTGGTGTGAGATCACTCCGGCCTGGATCCCATAGTCTCGCTGCTCCTGGCCGCCTGCTGGGAGGTTCCAACTGCGGGATTCTTCACCTCTTTAATTCTATGGTCCCTCTGTTTTGAGGCTCCTCCTGCCTGCCTCAATCCCAGCTCCCTTGTGATGTGTGTCCTCTGGTTTGAGGCCACGTGTGCTGGGTCCCTCACTTTTCGGTGATGTGGCCCCACTAGTGTGAGGACACTCCTGCCTGGTTCCCATTCCCTTGGTGATGTGGGCCCTCTGGTGAGAATCTGATCCTCTTTAG
Organism: Phocoena phocoena; assembly: GCF_963924675.1. NCBI lineage: Eukaryota > Metazoa > Chordata > Mammalia > Artiodactyla > Phocoenidae > Phocoena > Phocoena phocoena. The sequence goes on along the minus strand of NW_027077684.1, from coordinate 285,241 downwards.
TTCTTCACACTTCTGTGAGGTTGACCCTCTGCTCTGAGGTCACTCCTGCCTGGTTGTCGCACTCCGCATTGGCGACGTCGCCCCTCCGGTAGCAGTCGGAGCTGGCTGGGAGCCACCGCCCCTCGGTGATGAGGGCCCTCTGGCATCAGGCACTAATTGTTGGGCTCCCCACATTTTTTCATGTGTGCCCACTCTTGCGATGACACTCCTGCTTGTTTCCCTTCCCCATGGGGATGTGGGCCTTCTGCTCTGAGGTCACAACGGCTGGGTTGCTTACAGAATCACAATGAGGGCCCTCTGTTGTGAGTTCATGCCGGCCTGGATCTCATAGCCTCAGTGCTCTGGGCCGCCTGCTAGGAAGATCCAACTGCTGGTTTCCACACCTTTTGTATACAATGGGACATGTGTTGTGAGGTTAATCCTGCCTGCCTCACTCCGAAACCCATGGTGATGTGGGTCCTCTGGTTTGAGGCCACATGTGCTGGGTACCTCAACTTTTGATGATGTGGCCCCACGGGTGTGAGGACACTCCTGCCTGGTTCCCATCACCTTGGTGATGTGGGCCCTCTGGGGAGAGTCTGATCCTGGCTGGGTTCCCTACCATTCTGTGAGGTGGGCCCTCTGATGTCAGGTCACTCCTGCCTGTCTAGCTCACATCGCCTTGGCGACGTGGGCCCTCTGTTGGCCACTGGAGCATGCTGGGAGCCTCCTACTCCCGTGAATGATGGCCCTGGAAAAAATGCATATGCCCTTTTTGGCCAAGTGCTTCATTGACGAGGTTCTGCCACTTCTCTTATGCTTTCAGAGCAATTCACGTCTACCTCCTGAAATCGGATTCCAGCAATTCTGCCCCACTTTCAAGTCCTCTTCGCAGCCTTAATTCAATATATTTTTGTACGATTTCTGTCATTTATAAGTCTGCAGGTATGTGAATGACAGTGCCCCTGAGCTCCTTTCCTCAACTCGCTTTCTTGTGAGCTGGCCACAAAACCACAGGATTGCTTCAGGCCCTAATCTTGTTCCAGCACGGCATGCTGAGCCTTTGGTTAATTCCTTTTCCTGTTGGGAAATGAGTGTTAAAATTGCCCGTGCATACTGGGCATATACCCTGAGAAAACCAAAATTCAAAAAGAGGCATGTACCAAAATGTTCATTGCAGCTCTATTTACAATAGCCCGGAGATGGAAAGAACCTAAGCGCCCATCATCGGACGAATGGATAAAGAAGATGTGGCACATATACACAATGGAATATTACTCAGCCTTAAAAAGAAATGAAACTGAGTTATTTGTAATGAGATGGATAGACCTAGAGTCTGTCATACAGAGTGAAGTAAGTCAGAAAGAAAAAGACAAATAGCGTATGCTAACACATATATATGGAATTTAAAGGAAAAAAATGTCATGAAGAACCTAGAGATAAGACAGGAATAGAGGCGCAGACCTACTGGAGAACGGAATTGAGGATATGGGGAGGGGGAATGGTGAGTTTTGACAGGGCGAGAGAGAGTCATGGACATATACACACTAACAAATGTAGTAAGGTAGATAGCAAGGGGGAAGCAGCCGCAAGGCACAGGGATATTAGCTCGGGGCGTTGGGACAGCCTGGAGGGGTGGAAGGGGGAGAGAGGGAGGGAGGGAGACACAAGAGGGAAGACACAGGGAGCATATGTATATGTATAGCTGATTCACTTTGTTATAAAGCAAAAACTAACACACCATTGTAAAGCAATTATACCCCAATAAAGATGTTAAAAACAGTATGTGCCCGTGCACACACCTACAGATAGTCTCCCATTGGTTCTCCTTATTCCTGTTCATCTTGCGCAGAAATTGCAAACAGTGCCAAACAGGAGGTTAAAGGCACTGACTCTCCAAATGGGGAGAGTGTAAGAAAAGGGTCTGGAATGGTGAACCTGAGTACCAGGGGACGAAAACAGACATGCATGTAAAAAGGTTTCCCAGTCACACGGTGGAGCATACTCTGGGTTTCCCATGCAAATTTTAGCAGAAGGAAGAATCCCTTGAACCTGCAGAGTTGGGAACCATGGAATGGGTACCGGGCAGTATGACATCAAACGGTCTGCATTTGCTCACTGAACCTCACCAATGCTATCAGCCCAAAGGGTCAAGCCTTATCTCTCACCCAGCTCTGGGTGTAGATGTGGTAAACCAGGTTGCATCACATGCCCTGTGTGAGTTATTTAAGAATTGCTCTCTATTTCACTGTCATTGTGTTTTGTTTTTGAAATTTTTTTTGACACTGGGATTTATCGGATTTTCACTGCTGCATTAATGCCGCTGTACACACTCTTGATTCTCTTACGGAGACATAAATATCCACGGGTTTTAAGATTCTTCCTAGTCAGGTATATTCCTAGGCGTTGAATATGTGGTGTTGAGTCCATTTCGTTGAGCAAGGAGTAGGTCTTGTCTATTACATATTTGGCTTATGGAACGGTATCTGTGCTAATTTCAGTCTCTGGTTTTATGCAGCACTCCAACGCACCTTTCTCCATAAGAAAGCACAAGTTGGTTTTCTAAATTTGAGACTGTTCTGTTTCGTAATTCAGTTCATGTGTAGTCAAGTTTACATACTGTGTATTAGTGATATTTTATGATGTTTCTTTTTATGTGTGACTTATTTCACGTAGAATCACCATACCTGTATCCACTCACTATGCCACTACGGGCCTGATGACACAGATTTCATTGCTGAGTGATATTCCATTGTACGTACGTACCACAACTTCTTTATCCATTGTTTGCTCTCTGAGATATTTACCTGGTACTGTAAACGAGGTTCTTGTGAACAGAGAGGTCCCAAACTTTGAGGTGGCTGGGTGTTTTTGATTTTAATTTCCCTAAGCTGTAGGACCATAAGTGGAAGTGCCATAGGCTGTGTTGCTTTGTTTCTTACGTGTTTCAGGAAACACATTACACTTCTCCAGAATGGCTGTCGGCAATTTACATCATATGCATCAGCATAATAAGGATCCCTGTTTTCCATTGCCTGTCCTCCGTTTCTGGATTTTACAATTTTTTTAAATGGCCCTTTTGCCCTGGGGGGCACTGAGATTTCATTGTAGTGCAGGTTTATTTACAAGCTTCTTGGTTGGCCAAAAAGTGCGTATGCGTTTTTTCCTGAATATATTTAGGGAAAAAAGCATCCGCACTTTTTGGACAAGTGCATCATTATCGACGTTCTGCCTCTTTTCCTATTCTTTAAGGGCAATTCCAGTTTAACCCTTCAATCGTTTTCCTGAATTTCTGCCCCGCTTTCAAGTCCCCTTTGCAGGCTTACTTCAATATATTTTTGGAGGATAGCTGTCATTTATAACTCTGCAGGTTTGTGAATTACAGTGCCCGTGAGCTCCTTTCTTCAACTCGCTTTCTTGTGAGCTGGGCACAAAACCGCAGGATTGCTTCAGGCACTAATCTCTTTCCAGCAGGGCACGCTGAGCGTTTGGTTAATTCCTCTTCCTGGTGGGAAATGAGCATTACATTTGCCCGTGCAGACACCTACAGCTAGTCTCTCATTGGTTCTCCCTATTCCTGTTCATCTTGCACAGAAATTGCAAGCTGTGCCAAAGAGGAGGTTAAAGGTACTGACTCTCCAAGCAGGGAGAGTGTTAGTAAAGCATCTGGAATGGTGAACCCGAGGACCAGGATACGAAAACTGAGATGCATTTTAAATCGTTTCCCAATCACATGGTGGACCATACTCTGGGTTTCCCATGCATGTTTTAGCTGGAGGAAGAATCCCTTGAACCTGGAGAGTTGGGACCCATGGAATGGGTACCATGCAGTATGACTTCAAAGGGTCTGCATTTGCTCACCAAAACTCACCAATGCTATCAGCCTGAAGTGTCCAGCCTTATGTCTCAACCAGCTGTGGGTGTAGATGTGGTCAATCCCGGTTGCATCACATGCCCTGAGTGAATTGTTTAAGAATTGCTCTCTATTTCACTGTCTTTGTGTTTTGTTTTTGAAATTTATTTTGATAATGGGATTTATCAGATTTTCACTGCTGCGTTTATGCCGCTGTACACACGCTTGATTCTCTTACGGAGACATATAAATCCATGGGTTTTAAGATTCTTCCTAGTCAGGTATATTCCTAGGCGTGGAATATGTGGTGTTGAGTCCATTTCGTTGAGCAAGGAGTAGGTCTTGTCTATTACATATTTGGCTTATGGAACGGTATCTGTGCTAATTTCAGTCTCTGGTTTTATGCAGCACTCCAACGCACCTTTCTCCATAAGAAAGCACAAGTTGGTGTTCTAAATTTGAGACTGTTCTGTTTTGTAATTCAGTTCATGTGTAGTCAAGTTTACATACTGTGTATTAGTGATATTTTATGATGTTTCTCTTTATGTGTGACTTATTTCACGTAGAATCACCATACCTGTATCCACTCACTATGCCACTACGGGCCTGATGACACAGATTTCATTGCTCAGTGATATTCCATTGTACGTACGTACCACAACTTCTTTATCCATTGTTTGCTCTCTGAGATATTTACCTGGTACTGTAAACGAGGTTCTTGTGAACAGAGAGGTCCCAAACTTTGAGGTGGCTGGGTGTTTTGATTTTAATTTCCGTAAGCTGTAGGACCATAAGTGGAAGTGCCATAGGCTGTGTTGCTTTGTTTCTTACGTGTTTCAGGAAACACATAACACTTCTCCAGAATGGCTGTCGGCAATTTACATCATATGCATCAGCATAATAAGGATCCCTGTTTTCCATTGCCTGTCCTCCGTTTCTGGATTTTACAATTTTTTTAAATGGCCCTTTTGCCCTGGGGGGCACTGAGATTTCATTGTAGTGCAGGTTTATTTACAAGCTTCTTGGTTGGCCAAAAAGTGCGTATGCGTTTTTTCCTGAATATATTTAGGGAAAAAAGCATCCGCACTTTTTGGACAAGTGCATCATTATCGACGTTCTGCCTCTTTTCCTATTCTTTAAGTGCAATTCCAGTTTAACCCTTCAATCGTTTTCCTGAATTTCTGCCCCGCTTTCAAGTCCCCTTTGCAGGCTTACTTCAATATATTTTTGGAGGATAGCTGTCATTTATAACTCTGCAGGTTTGTGAATTACAGTGCCCCTGAGCTCCTTTCTTCAACTCGCTTTCTTGTGAGCCGGGCACAAAACCGCAGGATTGCTTCAGGCCCTAATCTGTTTCCGGCAGGGCACAGTGAGCCTTTGGATAATTCCTCTGCCTGGTGGGAAATGAGCGTTACATTTGCCCGAGCAGACACCTACAGCTAGTCTCTCATTGGTTCTCCCTATTCCTGTTCATCTTGCAGAGAAATTGCAAGCTGTGCCAAAGAGGAGGTTAAAGGCACTGACTCTCCAAGCGGGGAGAGTGTTAGTAAAGCATCTGGAATGGTGAACCCGAGGACCAGGATAGGAAAACTGAGATGCATTTTAAATCGTTTCCCAATCACACGGTGGACCATACTCTGGGTTTCCCATGCATGTTTTAGCTGGAGGAAGAATCCCTTGAACCTGGAGAGTTGGGACCCATGGAATGGGTACCATGCAGTATGACTTCAAAGGGTCTGCATTTGCTCACCAAAACTCACCAATGCTATCAGCCTGAAGTGTCCAGCCTTATGTCTCAACCAGCTCTGGGTGTAGATGTGGTCAATCCCGGTTGCATCACATGCCCTGAGTGAATTATTTAAGAATTGCTCTCTATTTCACTGTCTTTGTGTTTTGTTTTCGAAATTTATTTTGATAATGGGATTTATCGGATTATCACTGCTGCGTTTCGGCTGCTGTACACACGCTTGTTTCTCTTACGGAAACATATATATCCATGGGTTTTAAGATTATTCTTAGTCATGTATATTCCTAGGCGTTGAATATGTGGTGTTGGGTCTATTTCTTTGAGCAAGTGGTAGGTCTTGTCTATTATATATTTGGCTTATGGAAAGTTATCTGTGCTAATTTCAGTCTCTGGTTTTATGCAGCACCCCAACGCACCTTTCCCCATAAGCAAGCTCTAGTTGGTTTTCTAAATTTGAGACCCTGTTCTGTTTTGTAATTCAGTTCATGTGTAGTCAAGTTTACATTCCGTGTATCAGTGATATCTTATGATGTTTCTATTTCTGTGTGACGTAGTTCACGTAGAATCACCGTACATGCATCCACTCAGTAACCGCTACGGGCCTGATGACACAGATTTCATTGCTGAGTGATACTGCATTGCACGTTCGTGCCACAACTTCTTTATCCATTTTTTGCTTTCTGGGATATTTACCTGGTACTGTAGACGAGCTTCCTGTGAACACAGCCGTCCCAAACATTGGGGTGGCTGTCTGTTTTTGATTTTTATTTCCCTAAGCTATAGGACCATAAGTGCAAGTGCCATAGGCTGTGTTGCTTTATTTCTTACGTGTTTCAGGAAACACCATACACTTCTCCAGGGTGGCTGTTGGCAATTTACATCCTGCCAATCAGCATAACAAGGCTCCCTGTTCTCCATATCCTGTCCTACCTTTCTGGATTTTACACTTTTTTCAGATGGCCCTCTTGCCCGAGGGGCAGTGAGACTTCATTGTAGTGCAGATTTCCTTTACAGGCTTGCTTGTTTGGCCAAAAAGGGCGTATGCGTTTTTTCCTGAATATATTCAGGAAAAAACGCATACGCCCTTTTTGGCCAAGTGCATCATTGTCGATGTTGTGCCTCTTTTCCTATGCTTTCAGGGCAATTCCAGTCTACCCCCTGCAATCGTTTTCCTGAAATTCTGCCCGCTTTCAAGTCCCCTTCGCAGGCTTAATTCAATATACTTTTGGAGGATAGCTGTCATTTATAACTCTGCAGGTTTGTGAAGTACAGTGCCCCTGAGCTCCTTTCTTCAACTCGCTATCTTGTGAGCTGGGCACAAAACCGCAGGATTGCTTCAGGCCCTAATCTGTTTTCAGCAGGGCACGCTGAGCCTTTGTTTAATTCCTCTTCCTGGTCGGCAATGAGCATTACATTTGCCCGTGCAGACACCTACAACTAGTCTCTCATTGGTTCTCCCTATTCCTGTTCATCTTGCACAGAAATTGCAAGCTGTGCCAAACAGGAGGTTAAAGGCAGTGACTCTCCAAGCGGGGAGAGTGTTAGTAAAGCATCTGGAATGGTGAACCCGAGGACCAGGATACGAAAACTGAGATGCATTTTAAATCGTTTCCCAATCACACGGTGGACGATACTCTGGGTTTCCCATGCATGTTTTAGCTGGAGGAAGAATGCCTTGAACCTGGAGAGTTGGGACCCATGGAATGGGTACCATGCAGTATGACTTCAAAGGGTCTGCGTTTGCTCACCGAAACTCACAAGTGCTATCAGCCAGAAGTGTCCAGCCTTATGTCTCAACCAGCTCTGGGTGTAGATGTGGTCAATCCCGGGTGCATCACATGCCCTGAGTGAATTATTTAAGAATTGCTCTCTATTTCACTGTCTTTGTGTTTTGTTTTCGAAATTTATTTTGATAATGGGATTTATCGGATTTTCACTGCTGCATTTCCGCCGCTGTACACACGCTTGATTCTCTTAAGGAGATATATATATCCAGGGGTTCTAAGATTCTTCCTACTCAGGTATATTCCTAGGCGTTGAATATGTGGTGTTGAGTCCATTTCGTTGAGCAAGGAGTAGGTCTTGTCTATTACATATTTGGCTTATGGAATGTTATCTGTGCTAATTTCAGTCTCTGGATTTATGCAGCACCCCAACGCACCTTTCCCCATAAGCAAGCACTAGTTGGTTTTCTAAATTTGAGACCCTGTTCTGTTTTGTAATTCAGTTCATGTGTAGTAAAGTTTACATTCCGTGTATTAGTGATATCTTATGATGTTTCTTTTTCTGTGTGACGTAGTTCACGTAGAATCACCGTACCTGCATCCACTTACTATGCCGCTATGGGCCTGATGACACAGATTTCATTGCTGAGTGATATTGCATTGCACGTACGTGCCACAACTTCTTTATCCATTTTTTGCTTTCTGGGATATTTACCTGATACTGTAGACGAGCTTCTTGTGAACACAGCCGTCCCAAATATTGGGGTGGCTGTCTGTTTTTGATTTTAATTTCCGTAAGCTATAGGACCATAAGGGGAAGTGCCATAGGCTGTGTTGCTTTGTTTCTTACGTGTTTCAGGAAACACCATACACTTCTCCAGGGTGGCTGCTGGCAATTTACATCCTGCCAATCAGCATAACAAGGCTCCCTGTTCTCCATATCCTGTCCTACCTTTCTGGATTTTACACTTTTTTCAGATGGCCCTCTTGCCCGGGGGAGTCAGTGAGATTTCATTGTAGTGCAGATTTCCTTTACAGGCTTGCTTGGTTGGCCAAAAAGGGCGTATGCGTTTTTTCCTGAATATATTCAGGAAAAAACGCATACGCCGTTTTTGGCCAAGTGCATCATTGTCGACGTTGTGCCTCTTTTCCTATGCTTTCAGGGCAATTCCAGTCTACCCCCTGCAATCGTTTTCCTGAAATTCAGCCCCGCTTTCAAATCCCCTTCGCAGACTTACTTCAATATATTTTTGGAGGATAGCTGTCATTTATAACTCTGCAGGTTTGTGAAGTACAGTGCCCCTGAGCTCCTTTCTTCAACTCGCTTTCTTGTGAGCTGGGCACAAAACTGCAGGATTGCTTCAGGCCCTAATCTGTTCCCAGCAGGGCACACTGAGCCTTTGTTTAATTCCTCTTACTGGTGGGCAATGAGCGTTACATTTGCCCGTGCAGACCCCTACAGCTAGTCTCTCATTGGTTCTCCCTATTCCTGTTCATCTTGCACAGAAATTGCAAGCTGTGCGAAACAGGAGGTTAAAGGCACTGACTCTCCAAGTGGGGAGAGTGTTAGTAAAGCATCTGGAATGGTGAACCCGAGGACCAGGAAACGAAAACTGAGATGCATTTTAAATCGTTTCCCAATTACACAGTGTACGATACTCTGGGTTTCCCATGCATGTTTTAGCTGGAGGAAGAATCCCTTGAACCTGGAGATTTGGGACCCATGGAATGGGTACCATGCAGTATGACTTCAAAGGGTCTGCATTTGCTCACCGAAACTCACCAATGCTATCAGCCTGAAGTGTCCAGCCTTATGTCTCAACCAGCTCTGGGTGTAGATGTGGTCAATCCCGGGTGCATCACATGCCCTGAGTGAATTATTTAAGAATTGCTCTCTATTTCACTGTCTTTGTGTTTTGTTTTCGAAATTTATTTTGATAATGGGATTTATCGGATTTTCACTGCTGCGTTTCGGCCGCTGTACACACGCTTGATTCTCTTACGGAGACATATATATCCATGGGTTTTAAGATTCTTCCTAGTCAGGTATATTCCTAGGCGTTGAATATGTGGTGTTGGGTCCATTTCGTTGAGCAAGGAGTAGGTCTTGTCTATTACATATTTGGCTTATGGAAAGTTATCTGTGCTAATTTCAGTCTCTGGTTTTATGCAGCACCCCAAGGCACCTTTCCCCATAAGCAAGCACCAGTTGGTTTTCTAAATTTGAGACCCTGTTCTTTTTTGTTATTCAGTTCATGTGTAGTCAAGTTTACATTCCGTGTATTAGTGATATCTTATGATGTTTCTTTTTCTGTGTGACGTAGTTCACGTAGAATCACCGTACCTGCATCCACTCACTATGCCGCTACGGGCCTGATGACACAGATTTCATTGCTGAGTGATATTGCATTGTACGTACGTGCCACAACTTCTTTATCCATTTTTTGCTTTCTGGGATATTTACCTGATACTGTAGACGAGCTTCTTGTGAACACAGCCGTCCCAAATATTGGGGTGGCTGTCTGTTTTTGATTTTAATTTCCATAAGCTATAGGACCATAAGTGGAAGTGCCATAGGCTGTGTTGCTTTGTTTCTTACGTGTTTCAGGAAACACCATACACTTCTCCAGGGTGGCTGCTGGCAATTTACATCCTGCCAATCAGCATAACAAGGCTCCCTGTTCTCCATATCCTGTCCTACCTTTCTGGATTTTACACTTTTTTCAGATGGCCCTTTTGCCCGGGGGGGCAGTGAGATTTCATTGTAGTGCAGATTTCCTTTACAGGCTTGCTTGGTTGGCCAAAAAGGGCGTATGCGTTTTTTCCTGAATATATTCAGGAAAAAACGCATACGCCCTTTTTGGCCAAGTGCATCATTGTCGACGTTGTGCCTCTTTTCCTATGCTTTCAGGGCAATTCCAGTCTACCCCCTGCAATCGTTTTCCTGAAATTCAGCCCCGCTTTCAAGTCCCTTTCGCAGGCTTACTTCAATATATTTTTGGAGGATAGCTGTCATTTATAACTCTGCAGGTTTGTGAAGTACAGTGCCCCTGAGCTCGTTTCTTCAACTCGCTTTCTTGTGAGCTGGGCACAAAACCGCAGGATTGCTTCAGGCCCTAATCTGTTTCCAGCAGGGCACACTGAGACTTTGTTTAATTCCTCTTCCTGGTGGGCAATGAGCGTTACATTTGCCCGTGCAGACACCTACAGCTAGTCTCTCATTGGTTCTCCCTATTCCTGTTCATCTTGCACAGAAATGGCAAGCTGTGCCAAACAGGAGGTTAAAGGCACTGACTCTCCAAGCGGGGAGAGTGTTAGTAAAGAATCTGGAATGGTGAACCCGAGGACCAGGATACGAAAACTGAGATGCATTTTAAATCGTTTCCCAATCACACGGTGGACAATACTCTGGGTTTCCCATGCATGTTTTAGCTGGAGGAAGAATGCCTTGAACCTGGAGAGTTGGGACCCATGGAATGGGTACCATGCAGTATGACTTCAAAGGGTCTGCATTTGCTCACCGAAACCCACCAGTGCTATCAGCCTGAAGTGTCCAGCCTTATGTCTCAACCAGCTCTGGGTGTAGATGTGGTCAATCCCGGTTGCATCACATGCCCTGAGTGAATTATTTAAGAATTGCTCTCTATTTCACTGTCTTTTTTTTTGTTTTCGAAACTTATTTTGATAATGGGATTTATCGGATTTTCACTGCTGCGTTTCGGCCGCTGTACACACGCTTGATTCTCTTACGGAGACATATATATCCATGGGTTTTAAGATTCTTCCTAGTCAGGTATATTCCTAGGCGTTGAATATGTGGTGTTGAGTCCATTTCGTTGAGCAAGGAGTAGGTCTTGTCTATTACATATTTGGCTTATGGAATGTTATCTGTGCTAATTTCAGTCTCTGGTTTTATGCAGCACCCCAACGCACCTTTCCCCATAAGCAAGCACTAGTTGGTTTTCTAAATTTGAGACCCTGTTCTGTTTTGTAATTCAGTTCATGTGTAGTCAAGTTTACATTCCGTGTATTAGTGATATCTTATGATGTTTCTTTTTCTGTGTGACGTATTTCACATAGAATCACAGTACCTGCATCCACTCACTATGCCGCTACGGGCCTGATGACACAGATTTCATTGCTGAGTGATATTGCATAGCACGTACGTGCCACAACTTCTTTATCCATTTTTTGCTTTCTGGGATATTTACCTGATACTGTAGACGAGCTTCTTGTGAACACAGCCGTCCCAAATATTGGGGTGGCTGTCTGTTTTTGATTTTAATTTCCGTACGCTTTAGGACCATAAGTGGAAGTGCCATAGGCTGTGTTTCTTTGTTTCTTATGTGTTTCAGGAAACACCATACACTTCTCCAGCGTGGCTGTTGGCAATTTACATCCTGCCAATCAGCATAACAAGGCTCCCTGTTCTCCATATCCTGTCCTACCTTTCTGGATTTTACACTTTTTTCAGATGGCCCTTTTGCCCGGGGGTCAGTGAGATTTCATTGTAGTGCAGATTTCCTTTACAGGCTTGCTTGGTTGGCCAAAAAGGGCGTATGCGTTTTTTCCTGAATATATTCAGGAAAAAACGCATACGCCCTTTTTGGCCAAGTGCATCATTGTCGACGTTGTGCCTCTTTTCCTATGCTTTCAGGGCAATTCCAGTCTACCCCCTGCAATCGTTTTCCTGAAATTCAGCCCCGCTTTCAAATCCCCTTCGCAGACTTACTTCAATATATTTTTGGAGGATAGCTGTCATTTATAACTCTGCAGGTTTGTGAAGTACAGTGCCCCTGAGCTCCTTTCTTCAACTCGCTTTCTTGTGAGCTGGGCACAAAACTGCAGGATTGCTTCAGGCCCTAATCTGTTCCCAGCAGGGCACACTGAGCCTTTGTTTAATTCCTCTTCCTGGTGGGCAATGAGCATTACATTTGCCCGTGCAGACACCTACAGCTAGTCTCTCATTGGTTCTCCCTATTCCTGTTCATCTTGCACAGAAATTGCAAGCTGTGCGAAACAGGAGGTTAAAGGCACTGACTCTCCAAGTGGGGAGAGTGTTAGTAAAGCATCTGGAATGGTGAACCCGAGGACCAGGAAACGAAAACTGAGATGCATTTTAAATCGTTTCCCAATCACACAGTGTACGATACTCTGGGTTTCCCATGCATGTTTTAGCTGGAGGAAGAATCCCTTGAACCTGGAGAGTTGGGACCCATGGAATGGGTACCATGCAGTATGACTTCAAAGGGTCTGCATTTGCTCACCGAAACTCACCAATGCTCTCAGCCTGAAGTGTCCAGCCTTATGTCTCAACCAGCTCTGGGTGTAGATGTGGTCAATCCCGGTTGCATCACATGCCCTGAGTGAATTATTTAAGAATTGCTCTCTATTTCACTGTCTTTGTGTTTTGTTTTCGAAATTTATTTTGATAATGGGATTTATCGGATTTTCACTGCTGCGTTTCGGCCGCTGTACACACGCTTGATTCTCTTACGGAAACATATATATCCATGGGTTTTAAGATTCTTCCTAGTCAGGTATATTCCTAGGCGTTGAATATGTGGTGTTGGGTCCATTTCGTTGAGTAAGGTGTAGGTCTTGTCTATTACATATTTGGCTTATGGAAAGTTATCTGTGCTAATTTCGGTCTCTGGTTTTATGCAGCACCCCAAGGCACCTTTCCCCATAAGCAAGCACTAGTTGGTTTTCTAAATTTGAGACCCTGTTCTTTTTTGTTATTCAGTTCATGTGTAGTCAAGTTTACATTCCGTGTATTAGTGATATCTTATGATGTTTCTTTTTCTGTGTGACGTAGTTCACGTAGAATCACCGTACCTGCATCCACTCACTATGCCGCTACGGGCCTGATGACACAGATTTCATTGCTGAGTGATATTGCATTGTACGTACGTGCCACAACTTCTTTATCCATTTTTTGCTTTCTGGGATATTTACCTGATACTGTAGACGAGCTTCTTGTGAACACAGCCGTCCCAAATATTGGGGTGGCTGTCTGTTTTTGATTTTAATTTCCGTAAGCTATAGGACCATAAGTGGCAGTGCCATAGGCTGTGTTGCTTTGTTTCTTACGTGTTTCAGGAAACACCATACACTTCTCCAGGGTGGCTGCTGGCAATTTACATCCTGCCAATCAGCATAACAAGGCTCCCTGTTCTCCATATCCTGTCCTACCTTTCTGGATTTTACACTTTTTTCAGATGGCCCTTTTGCCCGGGGGGGCAGTGAGATTTCATTGTAGTGCAGATTTCCTTTACAGGCTTGCTTGGTTGGCCAAAAAGGGCGTATGCGTTTTTTCCTGAATATATTCAGGAAAAAACGCATACGCCCTTTTTGGCCAAGTGCATCATTGTCGACGTTGTGCCTCTTTTCCTATGCTTTCAGGGCAATTCCAGTCTACCCCCTGCAATCGTTTTCCTGAAATTCAGCCCCGCTTTCAAGTCCCTTTCGCAGGCTTACTTCAATATATTTTTGGAGGATAGCTGTCATTTATAACTCTGCAGGTTTGTGAAGTACAGTGCCCCTGAGCTCCTTTCTTCAACTCGCTTTCTTGTGAGCTGGGCACAAAACCGCAGGATTGCTTCAGGCCCTAATCTGTTTCCAGCAGGGCACACTGAGACTTTGTTTAATTCCTCTTCCTGGTGGGCAATGAGCGTTACATTTGCCCGTGCAGACACCTACAGCTAGTCTCTCATTGGTTCTCCCTATTCCTGTTCATCTTGCACAGAAATGGCAAGCTGTGCTAAACAGGAGGTTAAAGGCACTGACTCTCCAAGCGGGGAGAGTGTTAGTAAAGAATCTGGAATGGTGAACCCGAGGACCAGGATACGAAAACTGAGATGCATTTTAAATCGTTTCCCAATCACACGGTGGACAATACTCTGGGTTTCCCATGCATGTTTTAGCTGGAGGAAGAATGCCTTGAACCTGGAGAGTTTGGACCCATGGAATGTGTACCATGCAGTATGACTTCAAAGGGTCTGCATTTGCTCACCGAAACTCACCAGTGCTATCAGCCTGAAGTGTCCAGCCTTATGTCTCAACCAGCTCTGGGTGTAGATGTGGTCAATCCCGGTTGCATCACATGCCCTGAGTGAATTATTTAAGAATTGCTCTCTATTACACTGTCTTTGTGTTTTGTTTTCGAAACTTATTTTGATAATGGGATTTATCGGATTTTAACTGCTGCGTTACGGCCGCTGTACACACGCTTGATTCTCTTACGGAGACATATATATCCATGGGTTTTAAGATTCTTCCTAATCAGGTATATTCCTAGGCGTTGAATATGTGGTGTTGAGTCCATTTCGTTGAGCAAGGAGTAGGTCTTGTCTATTACATATTTGGCTTATGGAATGTTATCTGTGCTAATTTCAGTCTCTGGTTTTATGCAGCACCCCAACGCACCTTTCCCCATAAGCAAGCACTAGTTGGTGTGATATTGCATTGCACGTACGTGCCACAACTTCTTTATCCATTTTTTGCTTTCTGGGATATTTACCTGATACTGTAGACGAGCTTCTTGTGAACACAGCCGTCCCAAATATTGGGGTGGCTGTCTGTTTTTGATTTTAATTTCCGTAAGCTATAGGACCATAAGTGGAAGTGCCATAGGCTGTGTTGCTTTGTTTCTTATGTGTTTCAGGAAACACCATACACTTCTCCAGGGTGGCTGCTGGCAATTTACATCCTGCCAATCAGCATAACAAGGCTCCCTGTTCTCCATATCCTGTCCTACCTTTCTGGATTTTACACTTTTTTCAGATGGCCCTTTTGCCCGGGGGGGCAGTGAGATTTCATTGTAGTGCAGATTTCCTTTACAGGCTTGCTTTATATATTTCCTTTACAGGCTTGCAGATTTCCTTTACAGGCTTGCTTGGTATATATATTTTTCCTGAATATATTCAGGAAAAAACGCATACGCCCTTTTTGGCCAAGTGCATCATTGTCGACGTTGTGCCTCTTTTCCTATGCTTTCAGGGCAATTCCAGTCTACCCCCTGCAATCGTTTTCCTGAAATTCAGCCCCGCTTTCAAATCCCCTTCGCAGACTTACTTCAATATATTTTTGGAGGATAGCTGTCATTTATAACTCTGCAGGTTTGTGAAGTACAGTGCCCCTGAGCTCCTTTCTTCAACTCGCTTTCTTGTGAGCTGGGCACAAAACTGCAGGATTGCTTCAGGCCCTAATCTGTTCCCAGCAGGGCACACTGAGCCTTTGTTTAATTCCTCTTCCTGGTGGGCAATGAGCATTTCATTTGCCCGTGCAGACACCTACAGCTAGTCTCTCATTGGTTCTCCCTATTCCTGTTCATCTTGCACAGAAATTGCAAGCTGTGCGAAACAGGAGGTTAAAGGCACTGACTCTCCAAGTGGGGAGAGTGTTAGTAAAGCATCTGGAATGGTGAACCCGAGGACCAGGAAACGAAAACTGAGATGCATTTTAAATCGTTTCCCAATCACACAGTGTACGATACTCTGGGTTTCCCATGCATGTTTTAGCTGGAGGAAGAATCCCTTGAACCTGGAGAGTTGGGACCCATGGAATGGGTACCATGCAGTATGACTTCAAAGGGTCTGCATTTGCTCACCGAAACTCACCAATGCTCTCAGCCTGAAGTGTCCAGCCTTATGTCTCAACCAGCTCTGGGTGTAGATGTGGTCAATCCCGGTTGCATCACATGCCCTGAGTGAATTATTTAAGAATTGCTCTCTATTTCACTGTCTTTGTGTTTTGTTTTCGAAATTTATTTTGATAATGGGATTTATCGGATTTTCACTGCTGCGTTTCGGCCGCTGTACACACGCTTGATTCTCTTACGGAAACATATATATCCATGGGTTTTAAGATTCTTCCTAGTCAGGTATATTCCTAGGCGTTGAATATGTGGTGTTGGGTCCATTTCGTTGAGTAAGGAGTAGGTCTTGTCTATTACATATTTGGCTTATGGAAAGTTATCTGTGCTAATTTCGGTCTCTGGTTTTATGCAGCACCCCAAGGCACCTTTCCCCATAAGCAAGCACTAGTTGGTTTTCTAAATTTGAGACCCTGTTCTTTTTTGTTATTCAGTTCATGTGTAGTCAAGTTTACATTCCGTGTATTAGTGATATCTTATGATGTTTCTTTTTCTGTGTGACGTAGTTCACGTAGAATCACCGTACCTGCATCCACTCACTATGCCGCTACGGGCCTGATGACACAGATTTCATTGCTGAGTGATATTGCATTGTACGTACGTGCCACAACTTCTTTATCCATTTTTTGCTTTCTGGGATATTTACCTGATACTGTAGACGAGCTTCTTGTGAACACAGCCGTCCCAAATATTGGGGTGGCTGTCTGTTTTTGATTTTAATTTCCGTAAGCTATAGGACCATAAGTGGCAGTGCCATAGGCTGTGTTGCTTTGTTTCTTACGTGTTTCAGGAAACACCATACACTTCTCCAGGGTGGCTGCTGGCAATTTACATCCTGCCAATCAGCATAACAAGGCTCCCTGTTCTCCATATCCTGTCCTACCTTTCTGGATTTTACACTTTTTTCAGATGGCCCTTTTGCCCGGGGGGGCAGTGAGATTTCATTGTAGTGCAGATTTCCTTTACAGGCTTGCTTGGTTGGCCAAAAAGGGCGTATGCGTTTTTTCCTGAATATATTCAGGAAAAAACGCATACGCCCTTTTTGGCCAAGTGCATCATTGTCGACGTTGTGCCTCTTTTCCTATGCTTTCAGGGCAATTCCAGTCTACCCCCTGCAATCGTTTTCCTGAAATTCAGCCCCGCTTTCAAATCCCCTTCGCAGACTTACTTCAATATATTTTTGGAGGATAGCTGTCATTTATAACTCTGCAGGTTTGTGAAGTACAGTGCCCCTGAGCTCCTTTCTTCAACTTGCTTTCTTGTGAGCTGGGCACAAAACTGCAGGATTGCTTCAGGCCCTAATCTGTTCCCAGCAGGGCACACTGAGCCTTTGTTTAATTCCTCTTCCTGGTGGGCAATGAGCATTACATTTGCCCGTGCAGACACCTACAGCTAGTCTCTCATTGGTTCTCCCTATTCCTGTTCATCTTGCACAGAAATTGCAAGCTGTGCGAAACAGGAGGTTAAAGGCACTGACTCTCCAAGTGGGGAGAGTGTTAGTAAAGCATCTGGAATGGTGAACCCGAGGACCAGGAAACGAAAACTGAGATGCATTTTAAATCGTTTCCCAATCACACAGTGTACGATACTCTGGGTTTCCCATGCATGTTTTAGCTGGAGGAAGAATCCCTTGAACCTGGAGAGTTGGGACCCATGGAATGGGTACCATGCAGTATGACTTCAAAGGGTCTGCATTTGCTCACCGAAACTCACCAATGCTCTCAGCCTGAAGTGTCCAGCCTTATGTCTCAACCAGCTCTGGGTGTAGATGTGGTCAATCCCGGTTGCATCACATGCCCTGAGTGAATTATTTAAGAATTGCTCTCTATTTCACTGTCTTTGTGTTTTGTTTTCGAAATTTATTTTGATAATGGGATTTATCGGATTTTCACTGCTGCGTTTCGGCCGCTGTACACACGCTTGATTCTCTTACAGAAACATATATATCCATGGGTTTTAAGATTCTTCCTAGTCAGGTATATTCCTAGGCGTTGAATATGTGGTGTTGGGTCCATTTCGTTGAGTAAGGAGTAGGTCTTGTCTATTACATATTTGGCTTATGGAAAGTTATCTGTGCTAATTTCGGTCTCTGGTTTTATGCAGCACCCCAAGGCACCTTTCCCCATAAGCAAGCACTAGTTGGTTTTCTAAATTTGAGACCCTGTTCTTTTTTGTTATTCAGTTCATGTGTAGTCAAGTTTACATTCCGTGTATTAGTGATATCTTATGATGTTTCTTTTTCTGTGTGACGTAGTTCACGTAGAATCACCGTACCTGCATCCACTCACTATGCCGCTACGGGCCTGATGACACAGATTTCATTGCTGAGTGATATTGCATTGTACGTACGTGCCACAACTTCTTTATCCATTTTTTGCTTTCTGGGATATTTACCTGATACTGTAGACGAGCTTCTTGTGAACACAGCCGTCCCAAATATTGGGGTGGCTGTCTGTTTTTGATTTTAATTTCCGTAAGCTATAGGACCATAAGTGGCAGTGCCATAGGCTGTGTTGCTTTGTTTCTTACGTGTTTCAGGAAACACCATACACTTCTCCAGGGTGGCTGCTGGCAATTTACATCCTGCCAATCAGCATAACAAGGCTCCCTGTTCTCCATATCCTGTCCTACCTTTCTGGATTTTACACTTTTTTCAGATGGCCCTTTTGCCCGGGGGGGCAGTGAGATTTCATTGTAGTGCAGATTTCCTTTACAGGCTTGCTTGGTTGGCCAAAAAGGGCGTATGCGTTTTTTCCTGAATATATTCAGGAAAAAACGCATACGCCCTTTTTGGCCAAGTGCATCATTGTCGACGTTGTGCCTCTTTTCCTATGCTTTCAGGGCAATTCCAGTCTACCCCCTGCAATCGTTTTCCTGAAATTCAGCCCCGCTTTCAAGTCCCTTTCGCAGGCTTACTTCAATATATTTTTGGAGGATAGCTGTCATTTATAACTCTGCAGGTTTGTGAAGTACAGTGCCCCTGAGCTCCTTTCTTCAACTCGCTTTCTTGTGAGCTGGGCACAAAACCGCAGGATTGCTTCAGGCCCTAATCTGTTTCCAGCAGGGCACACTGAGACTTTGTTTAATTCCTCTTCCTGGTGGGCAATGAGCGTTACATTTGCCCGTGCAGACACCTACAGCTAGTCTCTCATTGGTTCTCCCTATTCCTGTTCATCTTGCACAGAAATGGCAAGCTGTGCCAAACAGGAGGTTAAAGGCACTGACTCTCCAAGCGGGGAGAGTGTTAGTAAAGAATCTGGAATGGTGAACCCGAGGACCAGGATACGAAAACTGAGATGCATTTTAAATCGTTTCCCAATCACACGGTGGACAATACTCTGGGTTTCCCATGCATGTTTTAGCTGGAGGAAGAATGCCTTGAACCTGGAGAGTTTGGACCCATGGAATGGGTACCATGCAGTATGACTTCAAAGGGTCTGCATTTGCTCACCGAAACTCACCAGTGCTATCAGCCTGAAGTGTCCAGCCTTATGTCTCAACCAGCTCTGGGTGTAGATGTGGTCAATCCCGGTTGCATCACATGCCCTGAGTGAATTATTTAAGAATTGCTCTCTATTACACTGTCTTTGTGTTTTGTTTTCGAAACTTATTTTGATAATGGGATTTATCGGATTTTAACTGCTGCGTTACGGCCGCTGTACACACGCTTGATTCTCTTACGGAGACATATATATCCATGGGTTTTAAGATTCTTCCTAATCAGGTATATTCCTAGGCGTTGAATATGTGGTGTTGAGTCCATTTCGTTGAGCAAGGAGTAGGTCTTGTCTATTACATATTTGGCTTATGGAATGTTATCTGTGCTAATTTCAGTCTCTGGTTTTATGCAGCACCCCAACGCACCTTTCCCCATAAGCAAGCACTAGTTGGTGTGATATTGCATTGCACGTACGTGCCACAACTTCTTTATCCATTTTTTGCTTTCTGGGATATTTACCTGATACTGTAGACGAGCTTCTTGTGAACACAGCCGTCCCAAATATTGGGGTGGCTGTCTGTTTTTGATTTTAATTTCCGTAAGCTATAGGACCATAAGTGGAAGTGCCATAGGCTGTGTTGCTTTGTTTCTTATGTGTTTCAGGAAACACCATACACTTCTCCAGGGTGGCTGCTGGCAATTTACATCCTGCCAATCAGCATAACAAGGCTCCCTGTTCTCCATATCCTGTCCTACCTTTCTGGATTTTACACTTTTTTCAGATGGCCCTTTTGCCCGGGGGGGCAGTGAGATTTCATTGTAGTGCAGATTTCCTTTACAGGCTTGCTTTATATATTTCCTTTACAGGCTTGCAGATTTCCTTTACAGGCTTGCTTGGTATATATATTTTTCCTGAATATATTCAGGAAAAAACGCATACGCCCTTTTTGGCCAAGTGCATCATTGTCGACGTTGTGCCTCTTTTCCTATGCTTTCAGGGCAATTCCAGTCTACCCCCTGCAATCGTTTTCCTGAAATTCAGCCCCGCTTTCAAATCCCCTTCGCAGACTTACTTCAATATATTTTTGGAGGATAGCTGTCATTTATAACTCTGCAGGTTTGTGAAGTACAGTGCCCCTGAGCTCCTTTCTTCAACTCGCTTTCTTGTGAGCTGGGCACAAAACTGCAGGATTGCTTCAGGCCCTAATCTGTTCCCAGCAGGGCACACTGAGCCTTTGTTTAATTTCTCTTCCTGGTGGGCATTGAGCGTTACATTTGCCCCTGCAGACACCTACAGCTAGTCTCTCATTGGTTCTCCCTATTCCTGTTCATCTTGCACAGAAATTGCAAGCTGTGCGAAACAGGAGGTTAAAGGCACTGACTCTCCAAGCGGGGAGAGTGTTAGTAAAGCATCTGGAATGGTGAAACCGAGGACCAGGAAACGAAAACTGAGATGCATTTTAAATCGTTTCCCAATCACACAGTGTACGATACTCTGGGTTTCCCATGCATGTTTTAGCTGGAGGAAGAATCCCTTGAACCTGGAGAGTTGGGACCCATGGAATGGGTACCATGCAGTATGACTTCAAAGGGTCTGCATTTGCTCACCGAAACTCACCAATGCTATCAGCCTGAAGTGTCCAGCCTTATGTCTCAACCAGCTCTGGGTGTAGATGTGGTCAATCCCGGTTGCATCACATGCCCTGAGTGAATTATTTAAGAATTGCTCTCTATTTCACTGTCTTTGTGTTTTGTTTTCGAAATTTATTTTGATAATGGGATTTATCGGATTTTCACTGCTGCGTTTCGGCCGCTGTACACACGCTTGATTGTCTTACGGAGACATATATATCCATGGGTTTTAAGATTCTTCCTAGTCAGGTATATTCCTAGGCGTTGAATATGTGGTGTTGGGTCCATTTCGTTGAGCAAGGAGTAGGTCTTGTCTATTACATATTTGGCTTATGGAAAGTTATCTGTGCTAATTTCGGTCTCTGGTTTTATGCAGCACCCCAAGGCACCTTTCCCCATAAGCAAGCACTAGTTGGTTTTCTAAATTTGAGACCCTGTTCTTTTTTGTTATTCAGTTCATGTGTAGTCAAGTTTACATTCCGTGTATTAGTGATATCTTATGATGTTTCTTTTTCTGTGTGACGTAGTTCACGTAGAATCACCGTACCTGCATCCACTCACTATGCCGCTACGGGCCTGATGACACAGATTTCATTGCTGAGTGATATTGCATTGTACGTACGTGCCACAACTTCTTTATCCATTTTTTGCTTTCTGGGATATTTACCTGATACTGTAGACGAGCTTCTTGTGAACACAGCCGTCCCAAATATTGGGGTGGCTGTCTGTTTTTGATTTTAATTTCCGTAAGCTATAGGACCATAAGTGGAAGTGCCATAGGCTGTGTTGCTTTGTTTCTTACGTGTTTCAGGAAACACCATACACTTCTCCAGGGTGGCTGCTGGCAATTTACATCCTGCCAATCAGCATAACAAGGCTCCCTGTTCTCCATATCCTGTCCTACCTTTCTGGATTTTACACTTTTTTCAGATGGCCCTTTTGCCCGGGGGGGCAGTGAGATTTCATTGTAGTGCAGATTTCCTTTACAGGCTTGCTTGGTTGGCCAAAAAGGGCGTATGTGTTTTTTCCTGAATATATTCAGGAAAAAACGCATACGCCCTTTTTGGCCAAGTGCATCATTGTCGACGTTGTGCCTCTTTTCCTATGCTTTCAGGGCAATTCCAGTCTACCCCCTGCAATCGTTTTCCTGAAATTCAGCCCCGCTTTCAAGTCCCTTTCGCAGGCTTACTTCAATATATTTTTGGAGGATAGCTGTCATTTATAACTCTGCAGGTTTGTGAAGTACAGTGCCCCTGAGCTCCTTTCTTCAACTCGCTTTCTTGTGAGCTGGGCACAAAACCGCAGGATTGCTTCAGGCCCTAATCTGTTTCCAGCAGGGCACACTGAGACTTTGTTTAATTCCTCTTCCTGGTGGGCAAAGAGCGTTACATTTGCCCGTGCAGACACCTACAGCTAGTCTCTCATTGGTTCTCCCTATTCCTGTTCATCTTGCACAGAAATGGCAAGCTGTGCCAAACAGGAGGTTAAAGGCACTGACTCTTCAAGCGGGGAGAGTGTTAGTAAAGCATCTGGAATGTTGAACCCGAGGACCAGGATACGAAAACTGAGATGCATTTTAAATCGTTTCCCAATCACACGGTGGACAATACTCTGGGTTTCCCATGCATGTTTTAGCTGGAGGAAGAATGCCTTGAACCTGGAGAGTTGGGACCCATGGAATGGGTACCATGCAGTATGACTTCAAAGGGTCTGCATTTGCTCACCGAAACTCACCAGTGCTATCAGCCTGAAGTGTCCAGCCTTATGTCTCAACCAGCTCTGGGTGTAGATGTGGTCAATCCCGGTTGCATCACATGCCCTGAGTGAATTATTTAAGAATTGCTCTCTATTTCACTGTCTTTGTGTTTTGTTTTCGAAACTTATTTTGATAATGGGATTTATCGGATTTTCACTGCTGCGTTTCGGCCGCTGTACACACGCTTGATTCACTTACGGAGACATATATATCCATGGGTTTTAAGATTCTTCCTAGTCAGGTATATTCCTAGGCGTTGAATATGTGGTGTTGAGTCCATTTCGTTGAGCAAGGAGTAGGTCTTGTCTATTACATATTTGGCTTATGGAATGTTATCTGTGCTAATTTCAGTCTCTGGTTTTATGCAGCACCCCAACGCACCTTTCCCCATAAGCAAGCACTAGTTGGTTTTCTAAATTTGAGACCCTGTTCTGTTTTGTAATTCAGTTCATGTGTAGTCAAGTTTACATTCCGTGTATTAGTGATATCTTATGATGTTTCTTTTTCTGTGTGACGTATTTCACATAGAATCACCGTACCTGCATCCACTCACTATGCCGCTACGGGCCTGATGACACAGATTTCATTGCTGAGTGATATTGCATTGCACGTACGTGCCACAACTTCTTTATCCATTTTTTGCTTTCTGGGATATTTACCTGATACTGTAGACGAGCTTCTTGTGAACACAGCCGTCCCAAATATTGGGGTGGCTGTCTGTTTTTGATTTTAATTTCCGTAAGCTATAGGACCATAAGTGGAAGTGCCATAGGCTGTGTTGCTTTGTTTCTTATGTGTTTCAGGAAACACCATACAATTCTCCAGGGTGGCTGCTGGCAATTTACATCCTGCCAATCAGCATAACAAGGCTCCCTGTTCTCCATATCCTGTCCTACCTTTCTGGATTTTACACTTTTTTCAGATGGCCCTTTTGCCCGGGGGGGCAGTGAGATTTCATTGTAGTGCAGATTTCCTTTACAGGCTTGCTTGGTTGGCCAAAAAGGGCGTATGCGTTTTTTCCTGAATATATTCAGGAAAAAACGCATACGCCCTTTTTGGCCAAGTGCATCATTGTCGACGTTGTGCCTCTTTTCCTATGCTTTCAGGGCAATTCCAGTCTACCCCCTGCAATCGTTTTCCTGAAATTCAGCCCCGCTTTCAAGTGCCCTTCGCAGGCTTACTTCAATATATTTTTGGAGGATAGCTGTCATTTATAACTCTGCAGGTTTGTGAAGTACAGTGCCCATGAGCTCCTTTCTTCAACTCGCTTTCTTGTGAGCTGGGCACAAAACCGCAGGATTGCTTCAGGCCCTAATCTGTTTCCAGCAGGGCACACTGAGCCTTTGTTTAATTCCTCTTCCTGGTGGGCAATGAGCGTTACATTTGCCCGTGCAGACACCTACAGCTAGTCTCTCTTTGGTTCTCCCTATTCCTGTTCATCTTGCACAGAAATGGCAAGCTGTGCGAAACAGGAGGTTAAAGGCACTGACTCTCCAAGCGGGAGAGTGATAGTAAAGCATCTGGAATGGTGAACCCGAGGACCAGGATACGAAAACTGAGATGCATTTTAAATCATTTCCCAATCACACGGTGGACGATACTCTGGGTTTCCCATGCATGTTTTAGCTGGAAGAAGAATCCCTTGAACCTGGAGAGTTGGGACCCATGGAATGGGTACCATGCAGTATGACTTCAAAGGGTCTGCATTTGCTCACCGAAACTCACCAATGCTAACAGCCTGAAGTGTCCAGCCTTATGTCTCAAACAGCTCTGGGTGTAGATGTGTTAAATCCCGGTTGCATCACATGCCCTGAGTGAATTATTTAAGAATTGCTCTCTATATCACTGTCTTTGTGTTTTGATTTCGAAACTTATTTTGATAATGGGATTTATCGGATTCTCACTGCTGTGTTTCGGCCGCTGTACACACGCTTGATTCTCTTACAGAGACATATATATCCATGGGTTTTAAGATTCTTCCTAGTCAGGTATATTCCTAGGCGTTGAATATGTGGTGTTGGGTCCATTTCGTTGAGCAAGGAGTAGGTCTTGTCTATTACATATTTGGCTTATGGAATGTTATCTGTGCTAATTTCAGTCTCTGGTTTTATGCAGCACCCCAAGGCACCTTTCCCCATAAGCAAGCACTAGTTGGTTTTCTAAATTTGAGACCCTGTTCTTTTTGTTATTCAGTTCATGTGTAGTCAAGTTTACATTCCGTGTATTAGTGATATCTTATGATGTTTCTTTTTCTGTGTGACGTAGTTCACGTAGAATCACCGTACCTGCATCCACTCACTATGCCGCTACGGGCCTGATGACACAGATTTCATTGCTGAGTGATATTGCATTGTACGTACGTGCCACAACTTCTTTATCCATATTTTGCTTTCTGGGATATTTACCTGATACTGTAGACGAGCTTCTTGTGAACACAGCCGTCCCAAATATTGGGGTGGCTGTCTATTTTTGATTTTAATTTCCGTAAGCTATAGGACCATAAGTGGAAGTGCCATAGGCTGTGTTGCTTTGTTTCTTACGTGTTTCAGGAAACACCATACACTTCTCCAGGGTGGCTGCTGGCAATTTACATCCTGCCAATTAGCATAACAAGGCTCCCTGTTCTCCATATCCTGTCCTACCTTTCTGGATTTTACACTTTTTTCAGATGGCCCTTTTGGCCGGGGGGCAGTGAGATTTCATTGTAGTGCAGATTTCCTTTACAGGCTTGCTTGGTTGGCCAAATAGGGCGTATGCGTTTTTTCCTGAATATATTCAGGAAAAAACGCATACGCCCTTTTTGGCCAAGTGCATCATTGTCGACGTTGTGCCTCTTTTCCTATGCTTTCAGGGCAATTCCAGTCTACCCCCTGCAATCGTTTTCCTGAAATTCAGCGCCGCTTTCAAGTCCCCTTCGCAGGCTTACTTCAATATATTTTTGGAGGATAGCTGTCATTTATAACTCTGCAGGTTTGTGAAGTACAGTGCCCCTGAGCTCCTTTCTTCAACTCGCTTTCTTGTGAGCTGGGCACAAAACCGCAGGATTGCTTCAGGCCCTAATCTGTTTCCAGCAGGGCACACTGAGCCTTTGTTTAATTCCTCTTCCTGGTGGGCAATGAGCGTTATATTTGCCCGTGCAGACACCTACAGCTAGTCTCTCATTGGTTCTCCCTATTCCTGTTCATCTTGCACAGAAATGGCAAGCTGTGAGAAACAGGAGGTTAAAGGCACTGACTCTCCAAGCGGGGAGAGTGTTAGTAAAGCATCTGGAATGGTGAACCCGAGGACCAGGATACGAAAACTGAGATGCATTTTAAATCGTTTCCCAATCACACGGTGGACGATACTCTGGGTTTCCCATGTATGTTTTAGCTGGAGGAAGAATGCCTTGAAACTGGAGAGTTGGGACCCATGGAATGGGTACCATGCAGTATGACTTCAAAGGGTCTGCATTTGCTCACCGAAACTCCCCAATGCTATCAGCCTGAAGTGTCCAGCCTTATGTCTCAACCAGCTCTGGGTGTAGATGTGGTCAATCCCGGTTGCATCACATGCCCTGAGTGAATTAGTTAAGAATTGCTCTCTATTTCACTGTCTTTGTGTTTTGTTTTCGAAATTTATTTTGATAATGGGATTTATCGGATTTTCACTGCTGCATTTCGGCCGCTGTACACACGCTTGATTCTCTTACGGAGACATATGTATCCATGGGTTTTAAGATTCTTCCTAGTCAGGTATATTCCTAGGCGTTAATATGTGGTGTTGGGTCCATTTCGTTGAGCAAGGAGTAGGTCTTGTCTATTACATATTTGGCTTATGGAAAGTTATCTGTGCTAATTTCAGTCTCTGGTTTTATGCAGCACCCCAACGCACCTTTCCCCATAAGCAAGCACTAGTTGGTGTGATATTGCATTGCACGTACGTGCCACAACTTCTTTATCCATTTTTTGCTTTCTGGGATATTTACCTGATACTGTAGACGAGCTTCTTGTGAACACAGCCGTCCCAAATATTGGGGTGGCTGTCTGTTTTTGATTTTAATTTCCGTAAGCTATAGGACCATAAGTGGAAGTGCCATAGGCTGTGTTGCTTTGTTTCTTATGTGTTTCAGGAAACACCATACACTTCTCCAGGGTGGCTGCTGGCAATTTACATCCTGCCAATCAGCATAACAAGGCTCCCTGTTCTCCATATCCTGTCCTACCTTTCTGGATTTTACACTTTTTTCAGATGGCCCTTTTGCCCGGGGGGGCAGTGAGATTTCATTGTAGTGCAGATTTCCTTTACAGGCTTGCTTTATATATATCCTTTACAGGCTTGCAGATTTCCTTTACAGGCTTGCTTGGTATATATATTTTTCCTGAATATATTCAGGAAAAAACGCATACGCCCTTTTTGGCCAAGTGCATCATTGTCGACGTTGTGCCTCTTTTCCTATGCTTTCAGGGCAATTCCAGTCTACCCCCTGCAATCGTTTTCCTGAAATTCAGCCCCGCTTTCAAATCCCCTTCGCAGACTTACTTCAATATATTTTTGGAGGATAGCTGTCATTTATAACTCTGCAGGTTTGTGAAGTACAGTGCCCCTGAGCTCCTTTCTTCAACTCGCTTTCTTGTGAGCTGGGCACAAAACTGCAGGATTGCTTCAGGCCCTAATCTGTTCCCAGCAGGGCACACTGAGCCTTTGTTTAATTTCTCTTCCTGGTGGGCATTGAGCGTTACATTTGCCCGTGCAGACACCTACAGCTAGTCTCTCATTGGTTCTCCCTATTCCTGTTCATCTTGCACAGAAATTGCAAGCTGTGCGAAACAGGAGGTTAAAGGCACTGACTCTCCAAGCGGGGAGAGTGTTAGTAAAGCATCTGGAATGGTGAAACCGAGGACCAGGAAACGAAAACTGAGATGCATTTTAAATCGTTTCCCAATCACACAGTGTATGATACTCTGGGATTCCCATGCATGTTTTAGCTGGAGGAAGAATCCCTTGAACCTGGAGAGTTGGGACCCATGGAATGGGTACCATGCAGTATGACTTCAAAGGGTCTGCATTTGCTCACTGAAACTCACCAATGCTATCAGCCTGAAGTGTCCAGCCTTATGTCTCAACCAGCTCTGGGTGTAGATGTGGTCAATCCCGGTTGCATCACATGCCCTGAGTGAATTATTTAAGAATTGCTCTCTATTTCACTGTCTTTGTGTTTTGTTTTCGAAATTTATTTTGATAATGGGATTTATCGGATTTTCTCTGCTGCGTTTCGGCCGCTGTACACACGCTTGATTGTCTTACGCAGACATATATATCCATGGGTTTTAAGATTCTTCCTAGTCAGGTATATTCCTAGGCGTTGAATATGTGGTGTTGGGTCCATTTCGTTGAGCAAGGAGTAGGTCTTGTCTATTACATATTTGGCTTATGGAAAGTTATCTGTGCTAATTTCGGTCTCTGGTTTTATGCAGCACCCCAAGGCACCTTTCCCCATAAGCAAGCACTAGTTGGTTTTCTAAATTTGAGACCCTGTTCTTTTTTGTTATTCAGTTCATGTGTAGTCAAGTTTACATTCCGTGTATTAGTGATATCTTATGATGTTTCTTTTTCTGTGTGACGTAGTTCACGTAGAATCACCGTACCTGCATCCACTCACTATGCCGCTACGGGCCTGATGACACAGATTTCATTGCTGAGTGATATTGCATTGTACGTACGTGCCACAACTTCTTTATCCATTTTTTGCTTTCTGGGATATTTACCTGATACTGTAGACGAGCTTCTTGTGAACACAGCCGTCCCAAATATTGGGGTGGCTGTCTGTTTTTGATTTTAATTTCCGTAAGCTATAGGACCATAAGTGGAAGTGCCATAGGCTGTGTTGCTTTGTTTCTTACGTGTTTCAGGAAACACCATACACTTCTCCAGGGTGGCTGCTGGCAATTTACATCCTGCCAATCAGCATAACAAGGCTCCCTGTTCTCCATATCCTGTCCTACCTTTCTGGATTTTACACTTTTTTCAGATGGCCCTTTTGCCCGGGGGGGCAGTGAGATTTCATTGTAGTGCAGATTTCCTTTACAGGCTTGCTTGGTTGGCCAAAAAGGGCGTATGCGTTTTTTCCTGAATATATTCAGGAAAAAACGCATACGCCCTTTTTGGCCAAGTGCATCATTGTCGACGTTGTGCCTCTTTTCCTATGCTTTCAGGGCAATTCCAGTCTACCCCCTGCAATCGTTTTCCTGAAATTCAGCCCCGCTTTCAAGTCCCTTTCGCAGGCTTACTTCAATATATTTTTGGAGGATAGCTGTCATTTATAACTCTGCAGGTTTGTGAAGTACAGTGCCCCTGAGCTCCTTTCTTCAACTCGCTTTCTTGTGAGCTGGGCACAAAACCGCAGGATTGCTTCAGGCCCTAATCTGTTTCCAGCAGGGCACACTGAGACTTTGTTTAATTCCTCTTCCTGGTGGGCAAAGAGCGTTACATTTGCCCGTGCAGACACCTACAGCTAGTCTCTCATTGGTTCTCCCTATTCCTGTTCATCTTGCACAGAAATGGCAAGCTGTGCCAAACAGGTGGTTAAAGGCACTGACTCTCCAAGCGGGGAGAGTGTTAGTAAAGCATCTGGAATGTTGAACCCGAGGACCAGGATACGAAAACTGAGATGCATTTTAAATCGTTTCCCAATCACACGGTGGACAATACTCTGGGTTTCCCATGCATGTTTTAGCTGGAGGAAGAATGCCTTGAACCTGGAGAGTTGGGACCCATGGAATGGGTACCATGCAGTATGACTTCAAAGGGTCTGCATTTGCTCACCGAAACTCACCAGTGCTATCAGCCTGAAGTGTCCAGCCTTATGTCTCAACCAGCTCTGGGTGTAGATGTGGTCAATCCCGGTTGCATCACATGCCCTGAGTGAATTATTTAAGAATTGCTCTCTATTTCACTGTCTTTGTGTTTTGTTTTCGAAACTTATTTTGATAATGGGATTTATCGGATTTTCACTGCTGCGTTTCGGCCGCTGTACACACGCTGGATTCACTTACGGAGACATATATATCCATGGGTTTTAAGATTCTTCCTAGTCAGGTATATTCCTAGGCGTTGAATATGTGGTGTTGAGTCCATTTCGTTGAGCAAGGAGTAGGTCTTGTCTATTACATATTTGGCTTATGGAATGTTATCTGTGCTAATTTCAGTCTCTGGTTTTATGCAGCACCCCAACGCACCTTTCCCCATAAGCAAGCACTAGTTGGTTTTCTAAATTTGAGACCCTGTTCTGTTTTGTAATTCAGTTCATGTGTAGTCAAGTTTACATTCCGTGTATTAGTGATATCTTATGATGTTTCTTTTTCTGTGTGACGTATTTCACATAGAATCACCGTACCTGCATCCACTCACTATGCCGCTACGGGCCTGATGACACAGATTTCATTGCTGAGTGATATTGCATTGCACTTACGTGCCACAACTTCTTTATCCATTTTTTGCTTTCTGGGATATTTACCTGATACTGTAGACGAGCTTCTTGTGAACACAGCCGTCCCAAATATTGGGGTGGCTCTCTGTTTTTGATTTTAATTTCCCTAAGGAATAGGACCATAAGTGCAATTGCCATAGGCTGTGTTGCTTTATTTCTTACGTGTTTCAGGAAACACCATACACTTCTCCAGGGTGGCTGTTGGTAATTTACATCCTGCCAATCAGCATAACAAGGCTCCCTGTTCTCCATATCCTGTCCTACCTTTCTGGATTTTACACTTTTTTCAGATGGCCCTTTTGCCCGGGGGGGCAGTGAGATTTCATTGTAGTGCAGATTTCCTTTACAGGCTTGCTTGGTTGGCCAAAAAGGGCGTATGCGTTTTTTCCTGAATATATTCAGGAAAAAACGCATACGCCCTTTTTGGCCAAGTGCATCATTGTCGACGTTGTGCCTCTTTTCCTATGCTTTCAGGGCAATTCCAGTCTACCCCCTGCAATCGTTTTCCTGAAATTCTGCCCCGCTTTCAAGTCCCCTACGCAGGCTTACTTCAGTACACTTTTGGAAGATAGCTGTCATTTATAACTATGCAGGTTTGTGAATTACAGTGCCCCTGAGCTCCTTTCTTCAACTCGCTTTCTTGTGAGCTGGGCACAAAACCGCAGGATTGCTTCAGGCCCTAATCTGTTTCCAGCAGGGCACACTGAGCCTTTGTTTAATTCCTTTTCCTGGTGGGCAATGAGCGTTACATTTGCCAGTGCAGACACCTACAGCTAGTCTCTCATTGGTTCTCCCTATACCTGTTCATCTTGCACAGAAATGGCAAGCTGTGCGAAACAGGAGGTTAAAGGAACTGACTCTCCAAGTGGGGAGAGTGTTAGTAAAGCATCTGGAATGGTGAACCCGAGGACCAGGATACGAAAACTGAGATGCATTTTAAATCGTTTCCCAATCACACGGTGGACGATACTCTGGGTTTCCCATGCATGTTTTAGCTGGAGGAAGAATCCCTTGAACCTTGAGAGTTGGGACCCATGGAATAGGTACCATGCAGTATGACTTCAAAGGGTCTGCATTTGCTCACCGAAACTCACCAATGCTATCAGCCTGAAGTGTCCAGCCTTATGTCTCAACCAGCTCTGGGTGTAGATGTTGTCAATCCCGGTTGCATCACATGCCCTGAGTGAATTATTTAAGAATTGCTCTCTATTTCACTGTCTTTGTGTTTTGTTTTCGAAATTTATTTTGATAATGGGATTTATCGGATTCTCACTGCTGCGTTTCGGCCGCTGTACACACGCTTGGTTCTCTTATGGAGACATATATATCCATGGGTTTTAAGATTCTTCCTAGTCAGGTATATTCCTAGGCGTTGATTATGTGGTGTTGGGTCCATTTCGTTGAGCAAGGAGTAGCTCTTGTCTATTACATATTTGGCTTATGGAAAGTTATCTGTGCTAATTTCAGTCTCTGGTTTTATGCAGCACCCAAAGGCACCTTTCCCCATAAGCAAGCACAAGTTGGTTTTCTAAATTTGAGACCCTGTTCTGTTTTGTAATTCAGTTCATGTGTAGTCAAGTTTACATTCCGTGTATAAGTGATATCTTATGATGTTTCTTTTTCTGTGTGACGTAGTTCACGTAGAATCACCGTACCTGCATCCACTCACTATGCCGCTACGGGACTGATGACACAGATTTCATTGCTGAGTGATATTGCATTGCACGTACGTGCCACAACTTCTTTATCCATTTTTTGCTTTCTGGGATATTTACCTGATACTGTAGACGAGATTCTTGTGAACACAGCCGTCCCAAATATTGGGGTGGCTGTCTGTTTTTGATTTTAATTTCCGTAAGCTATAGGACCATAAGTGGAAGTGCCATTATGCTATGTTGCTTTGTTTCTTACGTGTTTCAGGAAACACCATACACTTCTCCAGGGTGGCTGCTGGCAATTTACATCCTGGCAATCAGCATAACAAGGCTCCCTGTTCCCCATATCCTGTCCTAACTTTCTGGATTTTACACTTTTTTCAGATGGCCCTTTTGCCCGGGGGGCAGTGAGACTTCATTGTAGTGCAGATTTCCTTTACAGGCTTTCTTGATTGGCCAAAAAGGCCGTATGCGTTTTTTCCTGAATATATTCAGGAAAAAACGCATACGCCCTTTTTGCCAAGTGCATCATTGTCGACGTTGTGCCTCTTTTCCTATGCTTTCAGGGCAATTCCAGTCTACCCCCTGCAATCGTTTTCCTGAAATTCTGCCCCGCTTTCAAGTCCCCTTCGCAGGCTTACTTCAATATATTTTTGGAGGAAAGCTGTCATTTATAACTCTGCACGTTTGTGAATTACAGTGCCCCTGAGCTCCTTTCTTCAACTCGCTTTCTTGTGAGCTGGGCACAAAACTGCAAGATTGCTTCAGGCCCTAATCTGTTTCCAGCAGGGCACGCTGAGCCTTTGTTTAATTCCTCTTCCTGGTGGGCAATGAGTGTTACATTTGCCTGTGCAGACACCTACAGCTAGTCTTTCATTGGTTCTCCCTATTCCTGTTCATCTTGCACAGAAATTGCAAGCTGTGCCAAAGAGGAGGTTAAAGGCACTGACTCTCCAAGCGGGGAGAGTGTTAGTAAAGCATCTGTAATGGTGAAACCGAGGACCAGGATATGAAAACTGAGTTGCATTTTAAATCGTTTCCCAATCACACGGTGGACGATACTCTGGATTTCCCATGCATGTTTTAGCTGGAGGAAGAATGCCTTGAACCTGGAGAGTTGGGACCCATGGAATGGGTACCATGCAGTATGACTTCAAAGGGTCTGCATTTGCTCACCGAAACTCACCAATGCTATCAGCCTGAAGTGTCCAGCCTTATGTCTCAACCAGCTCTGGGTGTAGATGTGGTAAATCCAGGTTGCATCACATGCCCTGAGTGAATTATTTAAGAATTGCTTCCTATTTCACTGTCATTGTGTTTTGTTTTTGAAATTTATTTTAATAATGGGATTTATCGGATTTTCACTGCTTCGTTTATGCCGCTGTACACGCGCTTGATTCTGTTACGGAGACATATAAGTCCATGGGTTTTAAGATTCTTACTAATCCGGTATATTCTTAGGCCTTGAATATGGCGTGTGGAGTCCATTTCGTTGAGCAAGGAGTAGGTCTTGACTATTACATATTTGGCTTATGGAATGGTATCTGTGCTAATTTCAATCTCTGGTTTTATGCAGCACCCCAACTCACCTTTCCCCTTAAGGAAGCATAAGTTGGTTTTCTTAATTTGAAACCCTCTTCTCTTTTGTAATTCAGTTCATGTGTAGCCATGTTAACATTCCATGTATTAGTGATATCTTATGTCTTTTTCTTTTTGAATTATGTGACTTCGAATGATCACACGTAACTCCTCTTGAGTTGTTATAACTGGCCGTATTTCATTGATTTCCAGGCTGAGTAATATTCCACTCTACATAAGCACCACATCTCTGTCCGTTTTTTCTCTGCAGATACTTTAAGTTATATCCTAGTCGAGGATCTTTTAAACAGAGAGGTGGTAAACATTGGGGTGCCTGTGTCCTCTCGATTTTTGTTTTTCCCAAGATATACGTCCATGAGTGCAAGTGCCCTGTGCTCGGTAGCTCATTTTTTAGATGCTTTAGTAAACACAATAGACTTATCCAGAGTGACCGTTGGCAATATACATTTCCACTATAAGACTCACAGGGCTCCCTTTTCTCCTTGCCCTGTCCTGCATTTCTGGTGTTTACACTTTATGAGGACGGCTCTTCTGACTGATGCAAAGTGATATGTTTTGTAGTATTGATTTCCAGTGCCCACCTGTTTGGTAGGCTAAAAAAGTGTATACCCTTTTCTTGAATATATACAGAAAAAGACGCATACACCCTTTTTGGCCAACTGCAATGTTGGCAATGTTCAGCCCCTTTTCTTGTGCTTAATGGCGAGTCCTTTCTACCTCTTCCAATACCTTTCCTGCCATTCTCCGTTGCTTACAAGTCCTTTTCTCTGACTTTCCTCAAGACATTTTTCAGTGATAGATATTTTCAATTCTGCAGTTTCGTGAATTTTAGTGCCCCTGAGTTCCATTTTCCAACTTGTGTTTATGGGAACTGGCCACAAAGCATCAGGATTCCTCAAGCCCTATTCTGTTTCCATGGGCAACCCTAGCCTTTGGTCAATTCGTCTTCCTGATTGGAAATTAGAGTGGCATGTGCCTGTCCGAACACCTAGGACTTGTCTCTCATTGTTCCTCCTCCTTCTGCTTCATCCTCTGGACAAATTCCAAACTGTATGCAACAGGATGTTGACAGTGCTGACATCTCCAAGTGGGGAGACTGTTAGTAAAGACGCTGGAGTGGTGAACCCTAGCACCAAGAGATGAGGAGATGAGATGCCTTTTCCAAACTTTTCCCGATCAGATGGTATACCATCCTCTGGGTGTGACAGGCATGTTTTAGGTGTAGGAAGGGTCCCATTCATGTGAGGAGAACACCAGGGGATTTTAAATATCAGTGTCTCTCCGCAACCCAAACTGGGGAATTTTTTAAGCTACGGCTACACATATGTTCATTAAGGGCCTTGGGAAGTAGGCAGAGTCCAAACTTTAGATGATTGAAGTCTTCAGGGTCAGAAGCACTCACCACTGTCTTCCCTTAGATTCCATTTTTACTGTCATTGATGGATGATGTCAATAAAAATATCTATTCTTTTTCAGATCATTTCCCCTTATAGGTTATTGCAAAATATTGAGTGTAGTTCCCTGTGCTATACAGTAGTTCCTTGCTGATGATTTCATACATAGCAGTGTGTATGTGTTAATCCCAAACTGTTAATTTATCCCTCCTCCTACCATTTCCCTTTGGTAATAATAAATTATAAGATTTTATGCTTCTCAGAAATGGGGGAGCTGAAAGAGAGGTATCATTTTCAATGCAAAAGCATTTAAAACAAGATTGAAGCTTTAACCAAGATTATTAGATGTACATCCTTGGAAAGAAATCACTTTGTTTCTCTAATATTGACCTGACAAAGAAGACAAACCTTTTCACTGAACTTGCTTATAAGAAAGTGATGGAAATATCAAATGGAAGTGTTAGAAACATCTTATTTTACCCGAGCCTTATACACTGTTCTATGTTAATTACAGTTTGGCTCACACATCTGTTCATTGAAGTTACAATGTTCTCAATTTCTGTTACTGATCCTCCAGAGTGGACGCCAACAAGTGTCCCCATGCCCAGTGTCATTGGAGCCAATAGATCGAGACTGAGTTTGGTTCAAAAGCAAAGGAAACTTTATATTTTGATCAGAGAATGGAGAGGTGCTACCCTGTGGGCTGTGGGCTGGGCTGCTGTGTAGAGATCCTGTCAGAGTCACTGGGAGGGAGGGGGCTGAGCTCTCGAGGACCTGGTTGGCTGCAGCTCAGGCTCTATGTCACGGAGTCTGAACTGGGCCCCAGGAGCTGAAGTGTCATCGAGCCATTCTGCTCTAGGAAATCTGGTCTGAAGTGCCGGGTGTGGAACCTCTGTATGCGGGACACTAGGAGCACCTGAAATTAGACAAAGCACAAAGGATAAAAATGGTTAGACTTTATTTTATTGCCCAGATTCTATTTTTATCTCCCAGGCATTTTTAAGGGGCTTTGCCTGGGACAAACTTCTCTTCTGCCTTTTGTCCCTTTCCTCATTCTTGGAGTGCTGCGGGTGCAGACCCTTCTTCTGTAACTGCTGAGTGCTGAGTTAGGAGGCTTCATACCCGTGGGCGAGGGTCAGAACTTCTCCCCAGCAGCCTCCAGGTGACGTTGATTGTCCCCAGGCCTCCTGCCTCCCTGCTCGTCCACCTGAGCACCAGTATTGGAAGTGTTATAGATTCTAATGACCTTTAAGGGTCCAGAAAGGAGATGTGCAGTGGCGCTGTGAGGTCCAGTTTCACTCCGCCCCACATTTGTTCGGCCACCTTAGGCTGACCGTTTCTGCCAGCCTAGATGCTCTGACTGACCGTTTCTGCCAGCCTAGATGCTCTGACCAACAGTCTGCGCTTTCTTCCATTAGGCCCCTGAATTAACGTAAAAACAGCACCAGGTGTCAGGATCCTGCCCGCTCAGCTCCCAGACAGTCCAGGGTCAGTGGTGATGAAGGATCATGATGGTCACTGAGTCAAGAGCCTTTGGAAGTAAACAGGAGTCCAGCCGGTCTTATTGGCCACCATCATCAGGGTGTCTGTAGGCTTTTCTATGGTGACAGCATGATATACGGTTCCCCCGCCAAGATTATTAGCTCCCCTCTGGGTACAGTAAGTACTGCAAGCAGTAGTCTACTCTTTTGGGACACACTCTTGTTGTTTTATGAGAGAAACTCCAGGTCAAGTGATGGTCACACGGGTCGTCATGGTGCCCCGTTGCCCCCGGTTATCTCTCTGGAGGTTGGAGTTGGAGGGCCTCCTCAATCGAGGTCAGTGTGCCCACGGAGCAAACCCTGCAACTTCAGGGCATGGTTGGGGGTTAGGATCACCACGTGGGGTCCGTTTCCCTTAGAAGGGAGGTGGCCTTTTGGGCTGCTGATTTCCAGGTTTTCAGATACCACCAGTATCTTGGCCAGATGTGGCGGTGGGCCAAGCCCCTTGGTGACCATAGTTTATCCTACCTGGATGGCATTCTTGCATTGTTCCATTTCAAGTGGTCCCAGTTTTTGCACTAATACTCCAATGGCGATTCACCTTTCACCAGGAATGTAAAGGTCAAAGGGTTTAGCTAAATTAGGGAGTTCCAGGGCAAGGGTCTGAATTGACTGCTCTTTCCATTCTTGAAAGGCCACTTCTGGATTCTATTCAAAAGGATCATCATCTTTTCCTTTCAGTGTTTCATATAGAGGCCCAGCTAGTAGACTGTAGTTAGGGATCCAGAGGCAGGAAACCCTGGCTTCCCCAGGAACCCCTAAGCTGTCTTCTAGTTTCAGAAAGGGGTAAGGCTGTAAATTGTTTCTTCCCTTTCCTCGGATGGGCTTCTCCGACCTTCTGTGAGAATGAAGCCCAGGCAGGTCACCGTAGTCTGTGATACTTGAGCTTTTTCGTGGACAACTTCTATCCTTTATTGGCTTGGTAGTTCTGAGGCCTCCTTAGTAGGGCTGGCGATCAGAATGTCGTCTGAATATTGAAGGAGTGTTTCCTTTTCCAGAGGTAGAACTTTTAGGTCTTTAGCTGAGCTTTCCCCAAAGATGGTGTGGGAATTTTTGAACCCTTGGGGCAAGACAGCCTGGAAGTATTGTTTTAGTTGTATGTTGAGTCCTGTCACTCACAAGCCAAAATTTCTTGTGACTCTGGGACTAATGGAATACAAAAGAAGGCATCAGTGAAGACTAATACAGAATACCAAGTCCTGGTGGTTGGTAGAATGACCAGCAGGGTGTAGGATTTAGGAACTACTGGAGGTATATCCTCAGTGGCTTCACTGACTGTCCTGACATCCTTTACCAGGACTCCAGCAGCCCATGGGGCTCTCGAGGTCAGGCCAATCCCAGGATATGGAGCTCACCTGGGCAGGTACCCTACCCCCACCCCAGCCCACGGGGCTCTCGTGTTCAGGCCCCTCCCAGGATATGGGATTCCCTGGGCAGGTCCTCTGCAGTCCATGGGGCTCCCGTGGTCAGGCCCCTCCCAGGATACAGAGCTACCCTTGCAGGTACCTTGGCAGGGCTGGGCACACAGGAACCGTGCACATAGCCCTCATTGCAGAGCACTCCCAGCTCACCTGTCGCTCAGATCTGACACAGAGCACCTCAGAGCAGGACTTGAACTAACAAACAGCAGCTCTGACAGGTCTGTGACCCTGGGCATCACTCTGTGCGGCCTCCTCCACCTGGTCTTCCAGAGACTTCCACTGCACCCGGGGCACCAGGCCTCTGTCTCCAACCACCACCCACCCCTCCTCTCCCTGACTCCTGGGTTCCTCTCATTAGGAGAGGGTTTTCTTGAAGTTGTCTCCCACTCATGGGCCAGATAATATAATTAGAAAACAAGCCAGAGCTGCAGCCCCTTGTCTATCCTGACTCTCAGGAGCCCACACCTGTTCCTTGGACCTGGCCAATTCAGCAAGTTCCATTTTCAGCAACTGTGAGCCCCTGAGGGGTGATTATTGGCTGGCTTGGGAAGCCTGACCGTGCCGGCCAGCCCTCCCCAGGTGTGCCTGGGTTGAGATCAATATAAACACCGCTCCAGGCAGCAAGAGCCCCTGCAGCTGTGCCTGACGCCATTTTCTCTGCCCTGTCAGCAGTCTCGGGGCTGGGCTGGTGGGAGGGAGTGAGAGGCCACGGCTTTGTGGGTGTCCCAGTGTGAGTGGGGCTCTGCTGGACTTTCTGCAGCAGTTGCCAAGATGCTACCTGCTAAAGAAGAGGATGTGTCACCCACACCTGCCGCTGGAATTTCTCCCTGGGCACAGGTGAGGAAGGAAGAAAGCAGTGGGGGCCGGGACAGCAGGGGTATCTCAGGCAGGGAAATGGAGAGCTTCCAGAAGACCACCCAGGGCCAGGACCATCCTGGCTGGCCTGCAGGCACCAAGTCGGCTGGCATGCTGTCCCTCATGTGGCTCCATGGCCCTTCCTCTAGGTTTTCAAGTCCTTGTACATATTCAGGTGTTTAGCCTTGGAAGGGTGGGAACATTTCAGCAGCAGCTGGCCTGGGGCTCGGCCCACGTTTACTCACAGATACCTCGGCACGGTCCACCAGCTTTGCAGTGAGGACACTTGTTGCGAGGAGCATGCTGGCTGAATGGGAGATGATTCCCCACCACTGACCAACTTCAGAATTGTTTGCAATTGGAGCAAGTGCCCTGAAACGGTTTTCCTCTGTGTAACTGGTGGGTTCTGTTCTTTTTTATCTTTTTTTCGTTTTTGGTTCAAGGTAGATTTTATTCCTCTTTTGTGTATTTACAGATATAAGCATGGAAATAATTTATTCATATAAATACATGTATGTGAAGGGAAGAATATTTTTCTGTTTTACTTTTTTTAATTTTATTTTTTTATTTTGAATTTAATTTTATATTTTTATACAGCAGGTTGTTTTTGGTTATCTACTTTATACATATAAATGTATACATACCAATCCCAATATCTCAACTCCTCCCACCACCATCCCCAACAGCTTTCCCCCCTTGTTGTCCATACGTTTGTTGTATACATGTATTGCTCTATTTCTGCCTTGCAAAACGGTTCATCTGTACAATTTTTCTAGGTTCCACATATATGCATTAATATACAAGATTTGTTTTTCTCTTTCTGACTTACTTCACTCTGTATGACAGTCTCTAGATCCATCAACGTCTCTACAAATGTCCCAATTTCATTCCTTTTTATGGCTTAGTAATATTCCATTTTATATATGTACCACATCTTTATGCATTCGTCTGTCTGTGGGCATTTAGGTTGCTTCCATTTCCTGGATAGTGTAAATAGTGATGCAATGAACATTGTGGTGAATGTCTCTTTTTGATTTATGGTTTTGTCTGGGTATATGCCCAGTAGAGGGATTGCTGTATCATATGGTAATTCTATTCTTAGTTTTATAAGAAACTCCATAATGTTCTCCACAGTGACTGTATCAATTTACGTTCCCAACAATAGTGGAAGAGGATTCCTTATCTCCACACCGTTTCCAGCATTTGTTGTTTGTAGATTTTCTGATGATGCCCATTCTAATAGGTGTGAGGTGATACACCATGGATGAGTCTATTTCGTTGAGCAAAGAGTAGGTCTTGTTTATTACGTATTTGGCTTATGGAATGGTATGTGTGCTAATTTCAATCTGTTTTTATACAGCAGCCCAACTCAACTTTCCCCTTAAGCAAGCATAAGGTTTTTATCTAAATGTGAGACTCTGTTCGGTTTTGTAATTCAGTTTATGTGTAGCCAAGTTTACACTCCCTCTATTAGTGGTATCTTATGATAATTATCTTTCTTTGTGTGATATATTTCTCTTAGAATCATCATAATTAAATCCACTCAATTTGCTGCTACAGGCCTGATGACATTGATTTCACTGCTGAGTGATATTCCGTTGTACGTAAGTAGCACAACTTCTTTATCCATTTTTTTCTTTCTGGGATATTTAATTTGTACTGGACTCGAGGTTCTTGTAAACACAGCAGCCCTAAATTTTGTGTTGGCTGTGTCTTGTTGATTTTAATTTTCCTAAGCTATAGGGCCAAAAGTGGAAGTGCCCTAGGCTCTGTAGCTTTGTTTTTTAGATGTTTCAGGATACACCATGAACATCTCCAGAGTGTCTGTTGGCAATTTACATCCCGCCCATCAGCATAACACGGCTCCCTGTTCTCCATGGCCTGTCCTGTGTTTCTGGTTTTTACACTTTATTCAGATGGCCTTTTTGACGAATGGGAAATGTGACTTCATTGTAGTGTGGATTTCCATTGCTGGAGTGCTTGGTTGGCCAAAATGTTCATATGCGTTTTTTCCTGAATATATTCAGGAAAAATGTATACGCACTTTTTGTCCATGTGCATCACTGTCAAAGATCTGCCGCTTTTCATATGCTTTAAATGCAATTCCAATCTACCTCTTGAAATATGATTCCTGCAATTCTGCCTCGTTTTCAAGTCCTCTTTGCAGACTTACTTCGATATATTTTTGCCAATAGCTGTCATTTATCTCTGCAGGTTTGTGAATTACAGTGCCCCTGAGCTCCTTTCTTAACTCGCTTCCTTGTAAGCTGGCCACAAAACTGCAGGTTTGCTTCAGGCCATAATCAGGGTCCAGCAGGGCACTCTGAGCCTTTGGTTAATTCCTCTTCCTGGTGGGAAATTAGAGTTAAATGTGCCCCTCCAGATACCTGCCTCACTCCCAGCCACATGGTGATGTATGTCCTCAGGTTTGAGGCCATATGTGATGGGTTCCTCATCTTTTGATGATGTGGCCCCACTGGTGTGTGGACACTCCTGCCTGGTTCCCATCCCCTTGGTGATGTGGGCCCTCTGGTGAGACTCTGATCCTGGTTGGGTTCCTCACACATCCGTGAGGTGAGCCCTCTTCTCTGAGGTCACTCCTGCCTGGCTGGCACAACCCGCCTTGTTGACTTCAGCACCCTGGTGGCAGTTGGAGCCTGTTGGGAGCCTCCTTCCCGCGGTGATGAGGCCCTCTGGCGTCAGACCCTAATGGCGGGGTTCCCACATTTTCTGATACGTGCTAAGTGGTACGAGGGCACTCCTGCCAGGTTCCCATCCTCATGAGCGTGTGGGCCTTCTGTTCTGAGGTCCTAACGGCTGGGTTGCTCACACTTTCATGATGTGGGCCCTCTGCTGTGAGGTCAATCCTGCCTGGCTGGCGCACGTCGCCTTGGCGATGTGGACCCTCTGGTGGCAGTTGGAGTGTGCTGGGGCCTCCTCCCCTCAGTGATGAGGGCCTTCTGGTGTCAGGCCCTAAGTGCTGGGCTCCACACATTTTCTGATGTGTGCCCAGTGGTGCGAGTCACTCCTGCCAGGTTCCCATCCCCATGGGCATGTGGGACTTCTGTTCTGTGGTCCCAACTGCTGGGTTGCTCACAGTTTCATGATGTGGGCCCTTTGCTGTGTGTTCACTCTGGCCTGTATCCCATAGTGTCAGTGCTCTGGGCCTCCAACTTGGAGTTTCCAACTTCTCGATTCCTCACCTTTTTTATTCTATGGGCCCTCGGTTGTGCGTCTCCTCCTGCATGCCTCACTCCCAGCCCCTTCGTGATGTGTGTCCCCTTGTTTGAGGCCACATGTGCTGTGTTCCTCACCTTTCTATAATGTGGCCACACTGGTGTGAGGACACTCTTGCCTGGTTCCCATTCCCTTGGTGATGTTGGCCCCACTGCTGTTAGGACACTCTTGCCTGGTTCCCATCACCTTGGTGATGTTGGCCCTCTGGTGAGAGTCTGATCCTGCTTAGGTTCCTCACCCTTCTGTGAGGTGGGCCCTCTGCTCTGAGCTCACTCCTGCCTGGCTGGCACACCCCGCCTTGGCAACGTCGGCCATATGGTGGCAGTTGGAGCCTGCTGGGAGCCTCCTCCCCTCAGTGATGAGGGCCCTCTGGCCTCAGGCCCTAACTGCTGGGTTCCCACATTTTCTGATTCGTGCTAAGTGGTGCAAGGACACTCCTGCCAGGTTCCCATCCCCATGGGGATGTGAGCCTTCTGCTCTGAGGTCCCAACGGCTGTGTTGCTCACAGTTTCATGATGAGGGCCCTCTGGTGTGAGTTCACTCCTGCCTAGATCCCATAGCCTCGCTGCTCCTGGCTGCCTGCCGGAGGTTCCAACTGTGGGATTCCTCACCTTTTTTATTCTATGGTCCCTCTGTTTTGAGGATCCTCTGGCCTGCCTCACTCCCAGCCCCTTGGTGATGTGTGTCCTCAGGTTTGAGGCCACGTGTGCTGGGTCCCTCAAATTATGGTGATGTAGCCCCACTGGTGTGAGGACACTCCTGCCTGGTTCCCATTCCCTTGGTGATGTTGGCCCTCTGGTGACAGTCTGATCCTTGTTGGGTTCCTCACACTTCTGTGAGGTGGGCTTTCTGCTCTGAGGTCACTCCTGCCTGGTTGGCACACCCCGCCTTGGTGACATCGGCCTTATGGTGGCAGTTAGAGCCTGCTGGGAGCCTCCTCCCCTCGGTGATGAGGGTCCTCTGGCCTCAGGTCCTAACTGCTGGGTTCCCACATTTTCTGATTCGTGGAAGTGGGCCGAGGACACTCCTGTCAGGTTCCCATCCCCATAGGGATGTGGGCCTTCTGCTCTGAGGTCCCATCCGCTGGGTTGCTCACAGTTTCATGATGTGGGACCTCTGCTGTGAGTTTGCTGTGGCCTGGATCCCATAGACTCTGTGCTCTGGGCGGCCTACTGGCCGG
This sequence comes from Phocoena phocoena, assembly GCF_963924675.1. NCBI lineage: Eukaryota > Metazoa > Chordata > Mammalia > Artiodactyla > Phocoenidae > Phocoena > Phocoena phocoena. The sequence goes on along the minus strand of NW_027077684.1, from coordinate 242,105 downwards.
TTCCAACTGCTGGATTCCTCACAACTTTTATTCTGTGGGCTCTGTTTTGTGAGGATACTCCTGCTTGCCTCACTCCTAGCCCCTTGGAGATGTGGGTCCCCTGTTTTAGGCCACATGTTCTGGGTTCCTCACCTTTCTATAATGTGGCCACACTGGTGTGAGGACCCTCCTGCCTGGTTCCGATCCCCTTGGTGATGTGGGCCCTCTGGTGAGAGTCTTATCCTGGCTGGTTTCCTCACCCTTCTGTGAGGTAGGCCCTCTGCAGTGAGGTCACTCCTGCCTGGCTGGCACACATCACCTTGGTGACGTGGGCCCTCAGTTGGGAGTTGGTGTCTGCTGCGAGTCTCCGTCCCTCGGTAATGAGGGCCCTCTTGCGTCAGACCCTAACTCCTGGGCTCCCAAAATTTGCAGATGTGCGACCTGTGGTGCGAGTACACTCCTGTCAGGTTCCCAACCCCATGGGAATTTGGGCCTTCTGCTCTGAGGTCCCAACGGCTGGGGTGCTCACAGTTTCATGATGAGGGCCCTCTGATGTGCGTTCATTCCGGCCTAGATCCCATAGGCTTGCTGCTCCTGGGCGCCTGCTGGGAGGTTCCAACTGCGGGATTCCTCACCTTTTTTATTCTATGGGCCCTCTGTTTTGAGGCTCCTCCTGCCTGCCTCAATCCCAGCCCCGTTGTGATGTGTGTCCTCTGGTGTGAGGCCACGTGTGCTGGGTCCCTCACCTTTCGATGATGTGGCCCCAATGGTGTGAGGACACTCGTGCCTGTTTCCCAGCCCCTTGGTGATGTGGCCCCTCTGGTGAGAGTCTGATCCTGGCTGGGTTCCTTACCGTTCTGTGAGGTGGGCCCTGTGCTCTGAGGTAACTCCTGCCTGGCTTGCTCCCATTGCCTTGGTGACGTCGGCCCTCTGGTGGCAGTTGGATCCTTTTGGAGACTCCTGTCCTCGGTGATGAGGTCCCTCTGGCGTCAGGCTCTAACTGCTGGGCTCCCCAGGTTTTCTGATGTGAGCCCAGTGATGCCAGGACACTCGTGAAATGTTCCCATCCCCATGGCGATATGGGCCTTCTGCTCTGAGGTTCCAACGACTGGGTTGCTCACAGTTTCCTGATGTTAGCTCTCTGGTGTTAGTTCACTCATTCCTAGATCCCATAGCCTCTGTACTCTGGGCCGCCTGCTGGGAAGTTCCAACTGCTGGGTTCCTCACCTTTTTTATTCTTTGGGCCCTGTGTTGGGAGGCTCCTCCTGCCTGTGTCACTCCCAGCCCCTTGGTGATGTAGGTCCTCTGGTTTGTGGCCACATGTGCCAGTTTCCTCATCTTTTAGTGATGTGGCCCCACTGGTGTGAGGACACTCGTGCCTGGTTCCCGTCCCCTTGGTGATATGGGCCCTCTGGTGAGAGTCTGATCCTGGTTGGGTTCCTCACACTTCTTTGAGGTGGGCCGTCTGCTGTGAGGTCACTCCTGCCTGGCTGGCACACCCCGCCTTGGCGACGTGGGCCCTCTTGTGGTAGTTGGAACATGCTGGGAGCCTCCTCCCCTCAGTGATGAGGGCCCTCTGGCGTCAGGCCCTAACTGCTGGGTACCCACATTTTCTGATATGTGCTAAGTGGTGCGAGGACACTCCTGCCATGCTCCCAACACCTTGGGGATGTGGACCTTCTGCTCTGAGGTCCAAATGGCTGGGTTGCTCGCAGTTTCATGATGTGGACCCTCTGCTGTGAGTTTACTGCGGCCTGAATCGCATAGACTTGGTGCTCTTGGCCGCCTGCTGGGAGGTTCCCATTGCTGGATTCCTCAGCTTTTTTATTCTATGGGCCCTGTGTTGTGAGGCTACTCCTGCCTGCCTCATTCCGAGCCCCTTGGAGATGTGGGTCTTCTGGTTTAGGCCACATGTGCTGGGTTCCTCACCTTTCTATGATGTGGCCACACTGGTGTGAAGACTCTCCTGCCTGGTTCTGACCACCTTGGTGATGTGGGCCCTCTGGTGAGAGTCTTATCCTGGCTGTGTTCCTCACCCTTCTGTGAGGTAGGCCCTCTGCGGTGAGGTCACTCCTACCTGGCTGTCACACGTCACCTTGGCGACGTGGGACCTCAGTTGGGTGTTGGTGCCTGATTGGAGTCTCCTCCCCTTGGTAATGAGGGCCCTCTGGCGTCAGGCCCTAACTCCTGGGTTCCCTAAATTCTCTGATGTGTGCCCTGTGGAGCGAGTACACTTCTGACAGGTTCCCAACCCCATGGGAATGTGGGCCTTCTGCTCTGAGATCCCAACGCCTAGGTTGCTCACAGTTTCATGATGACGGCCCTCTGGTGTGAGATCACTCCGGCCTGGATCCCATAGTCTCGCTGCTCCTGGCCGCCTGCTGGGAGGTTCCAACTGCGGGATTCTTCACCTCTTTAATTCTATGGTCCCTCTGTTTTGAGGCTCCTCCTGCCTGCCTCAATCCCAGCTCCCTTGTGATGTGTGTCCTCTGGTTTGAGGCCACGTGTGCTGGGTCCCTCACTTTTCGGTGATGTGGCCCCACTAGTGTGAGGACACTCCTGCCTGGTTCCCATTCCCTTGGTGATGTGGGCCCTCTGGTGAGAATCTGATTCTCTTTAGTTCTTCACACTTCTGTGAGGTTGACCCTCTGCTCTGAGGTCACTCCTGCCTGGTTGTCGCACTCTGCATTGGCGACGTCGCCCCTCTGGTAGCAGTCGGAGCTGGCTGGGAGCCACCGCCCCTCGGTGATGAGGGCCCTCTGGCATCAGGCACTAATTGCTGGGCTCCCCACATTTTTTCATGTGTGCCCACTCTTGCGATGACACTCCTGCTTGTTTCCCTTCCCCATGGGGATGTGGGCCTTCTGCTCTGAGGTCACAACGGCTGGGTTGCTTACAGAATCACAATGAGGGCCCTCTGTTGTGAGTTCATGCCGGCCTGGATCTCATAGCCTCAGTGCTCTGGGCCGCCTGCTAGGAAGATCCAACTGCTGGTTTCCACACCTTTTGTATACAATGGGACATGTGTTGTGAGGTTAATCCTGCCTGCCTCACTCCGAAACCCATGGTGATGTGGGTCCTCTGGTTTGAGGCCACATGTGCTGGGTACCTCAACTTTTGATGATGTGGCCCCACGGGTGTGAGGACACTCCTGCCTGGTTCCCATCACCTTGGTGATGTGGGCCCTCTGGGGAGAGTCTGATCCTGGCTGGGTTCCCTACCATTCTGTGAGGTGGGCCCTCTGATGTCAGGTCACTCCTGCCTGGCTAGCTCACATCGCCTTGGCGACGTGGGCCCTCTGTTGGCCACTGGAGCATGCTGGGAGCCTCCTACTCCCGTGAATGATGGCCCTGGAAAAAATGCATATGCCCTTTTTGGCCAAGTGCTTCATTGACGAGGTTCTGCCACTTCTCTTATGCTTTCAGAGCAATTCACGTCTACCTCCTGAAATCGGATTCCAGCAATTCTGCCCCACTTTCAAGTCCTCTTTGCAGCCTTAATTCAATATATTTTTGTACGATTTCTGTCATTTATAAGTCTGCAGGTATGTGAATGACAGTGCCCCTGAGCTCCTTTCCTCAACTCGCTTTCTTGTGAGCTGGCCACAAAACCGCAGGATTGCTTCAGGCCCTAATCTTGTTCCAGCACGGCATGCTGAGCCTTTGGTTAATTCCTTTTCCTGTTGGGAAATGAGTGTTAAAATTGCCCGTGCATACTGGGCATATACCCTGAGAAAACCAAAATTCAAAAAGAGTCATGTACCAAAATGTTCATTGCAGCTCTATTTACAATAGCCCGGAGATGGAAAGAACCTAAGCGCCCATCATCAGACGAATGGATAAAGAAGATGTGGCACATATACACAATGGAATATTACTCAGCCTTAAAAAGAAATGAAACTGAGTTATTTGTAATGAGATGGATAGACCTAGAGTCTGTCATACAGAGTGAAGTAAGTCAGAAAGAAAAAGACAAATAGCGTATGCTAACACATATATATGGAATTTAAAGGAAAAAAATGTCATGAAGAACCTAGGGATAAGACAGGAATAGAGGCGCAGACCTACTGGAGAACGGAATTGAGGATATGGGGAGGGGGAATGGTGAGTTTTGACAGGGCGAGAGAGAGTCATGGACATATACACACTAACAAATGTAGTAAGGTAGATAGCAAGGGGGAAGCAGCCGCAAGGCACAGGGATATTAGCTCGGGGCGTTGGGACAGCCTGGAGGGGTGGAAGGGGGAGAGAGGGAGGGAGGGAGACACAAGAGGGAAGACACAGGGAGCATATGTATATGTATAGCTGATTCACTTTGTTATAAAGCAAAAACTAACACACCATTGTAAAGCAATTATACCCCAATAAAGATGTTAAAAAAAATATTTGCCCGTGCACACACCTACAGATAGTCTCCCATTGGTTCTCCTTATTCCTGTTCATCTTGCGCAGAAATTGCAAACAGTGCCAAACAGGAGGTTAAAGGCACTGACTCTCCAAATGGGGAGAGTGTAAGAAAAGGGTCTGGAATGGTGAACCTGAGTACCAGGGGACGAAAACAGACATGCATGTAAAAAGGTTTCCCAGTCACACGGTGGAGCATACTCTGGGTTTCCCATGCAAATTTTAGCAGAAGGAAGAATCCCTTGAACCTGGAGAGTTGGGAACCATGGAATGGGTACCAGGCAGTATGACATCAAAGGGTCTGCATTTGCTCACTGAACCTCACCAATGCTATCAGCCCAAAGGGTCAAGCCTTATCTCTCACCCAGCTCTGGGTGTAGATGTGGTAAACCAGGTTGCATCACATGCCCTGTGTGAGTTATTTAAGAATTGCTCTCTATTTCACTGTCATTGTGTTTTGTTTTTGAAATTTTTTTTGACACTGGGATTTATCGGATTTTCACTGCTGCGTTAATGCCACTGTACACACTCTTGATTCTCTTACGGAGACATAAATATCCACGGGTTTTAAGATTCTTCCTAGTCAGGTATATTCCTAGGCGTTGAATATGTGGTGTTGAGTCCATTTCGTTGAGCAAGGAGTAGGTCTTGTCTATTACATATTTGGCTTATGGAACGGTATCTGTGCTAATTTCAGTCTCTGGTTTTATGCAGCACTCCAACGCACCTTTCTCCATAAGAAAGCACAAGTTGGTTTTCTAAATTTGAGACTGTTCTGTTTTGTAATTCAGTTCATGTGTAGTCAAGTTTACATACTGTGTATTAGTGATATTTTATGATGTTTCTTTTTATGTGTGACTTATTTCACGTAGAATCACCATACCTGTATCCACTCACTATGCCACTACGGGCCTGATGACACAGATTTCATTGCTGAGTGATATTCCATTGTACGTACGTACCACAACTTCTTTATCCATTGTTTGCTCTCTGAGATATTTTCCTGGTACTGTAAACGAGGTTCTTGTGAACAGAGAGGTCCCAAACTTTGAGGTGGCTGGGTGTTTTTGATTTTAATTTCCCTAAGCTGTAGGACCATAAGTGGAAGTGCCATAGGCTGTGTTGCTTTGTTTCTTACGTGTTTCAGGAAACACATAACACTTCTCCAGAATGGCTGTCGGCAATTTACATCATATGCATCAGCATAATAAGGATCCCTGTTTTCCATTGCCTGTCCTCCGTTTCTGGATTTTACAATTTTTTTAAATGGCCCTTTTGCCCTGGGGGGCACTGAGATTTCATTGTAGTGCAGGTTTATTTACAAGCTTCTTGGTTGGCCAAAAAGTGCGTATGCGTTTTTTCCTGAATATATTTAGGGAAAAAAGCATCCGCACTTTTTGGACAAGTGCATCATTATCGACGTTCTGCCACTTTTCCTATTCTTTCAGTGCAATTCCAGTTTAACCCTTCAATCGTTTTCCTGAATTTCTGCCCCGCTTTCAAGTCCCCTTTGCAGGCTTACTTCAATATATTTTTGGAGGATAGCTGTCATTTATAACTCTGCAGGTTTGTGAATTACAGTGCCCCTGAGCTCCTTTCTTCAACTCGCTTTCTTGTGAGCTGGGCACAAAACCGCAGGATTGCTTCAGGCACTAATCTCTTTCCAGCAGGGCACGCTGAGCGTTTGGTTAATTCCTCTTCCTGGTGGGAAATGAGCATTACATTTGCCCGTGCAGACACCTACAGCTAGTCTCTCATTGGTTCTCCCTATTCCTGTTCATCTTGCACAGAAATTGCAAGCTGTGCCAAAGAGGAGGTTAAAGGCACTGACTCTCCAAGCGGGGAGAGTGTTAGTAAAGCATCTGGAATGGTGAACCCGAGGACCAGGATACGAAAACTGAGATGCATTTTAAATTGTTTCCCAATCACACGGTGGACGATACTCTGGGTTTCCCATGCATGTTTTAGCTGGAGGAAGAATCCCTTGAACCTGGAGAGTTGGGACCCATGGAATGGGTACCATGCAGTATGACTTCAAAGGGTCTGCATTTGCTCACCAAAACTCACCAATGCTATCAGCCTGAAGTGTCCACCCTTATGTCTCAACCAGCTGTGGGTGTAGATGTGGTCAATCCCGGTTGCATCACATGCCCTGAGTGAATTGTTTAAGAATTGCTCTCTATTTCACTGTCTTTGTGTTTTGTTTTTGAAATTTATTTTGATAATGGGATTTATCGGATTTTCACTGCTGCGTTTATGCCGCTGTACACACGCTTGATTCTCTTACGGAGACATATAAATCCATGGGTTTTAAGATTCTTCCTAGTCAGGTATATTCCTAGGCGTTGAATATGTGGTGTTGAGTCCATTTCGTTGAGCAAGGAGTAGGACTTGTCTATTACATATTTGGCTTATGGAAAGTTATCTGTGCTAATTTCAGTCTCTGGTTTTATGCAGCACCCCAAGGCACCTTTCCCCATAAGCAAGCACTAGTTGGTTTTTTAATTTGAGACCCTGCTCTGTTTTGTAACTCAGTTCATGTGTAGTCAAGTTTACATTCCGTGTATTAGTGATATCTTATGATGTTTCTTTTTCTGTGTGACGTAGTTCACGTAGAATCACCGTACCTGCATCCACTCACTATGCTGCTACGGGCCTGATGACACAGATTTCATTGCTGAGTTATATTGCATTGTACGTACGTGCCACAACTTCTTTATCCATTTTTTACTTTCTGGGGTATTTACCTGATACTGTAGACGAGATTCTTGTGAACACAGCCGTCCCAAATATTGGGGTGGCTGTCTGTTTTTGATTTTAATTTCCGTAAGCTATAGGACCATAAGTGGAAGTGCCATAGGCTGTGTTGCTCTGTTTCTTACGTGTTTCAGGAAACACCATACACTACTCCAGGGTGGCTGCTGGCAATTTACATCCTGCCAATCAGCATAACAAGGCTCCCTGTTCTCCATATCCTGTCCTACATTTCTGGATTTTACACTTTTTTCAGATGGCCCATTTGCCCGGGGGGCAGTGAGACTTCATTGTAGTGCAGATTTCCTTTACAGGCTTGCTTGGTTGGCCAAAAAGTGCGTATGCGTTTTTTCCTGAATATATTCAGGAAAAAACGCATACGCCCTTTTTGGCCAAGTGCATCATTGTCGACGTTGTGCCTCTTTTCCTATGCTTTCAGGGCAATTCCAGTCTACCCCCTGCAATCGTTTTCCTGAAATTTTGCCCCGTTTTCCAGTCCCCTTCGCAGGCTTACTTCAATTTATTTTTGGAGGATAGCTGTCATTTATAACTCTGCAGGTTTGTGAATTACAGTGCCCCTGAGCTCCTTTCTTCAACTCGCTTTCTTGTGAGCTGGGCACAAAACCGCAGGCTTGCTTCAGGCCCTAATCTGTTTTCGGCAGGGCATGCTGAGCCTTTGTTTAATTCCTCTTCCTGGTCGGCAATGAGCGTTACATTTGCCGGTGCAGACACCTACAGCTAGTCTCTCATTGGTTCTCCCTATTCCTGTTCATCTTGCACAGAAATTGCAAGCTGTGCCAAACAGGAGGTTAAAGGCACTGACTCTCCAAGCGGGGAGAGTGTTAGTAAAGCATCTGGAATGGTGAACCCGAGGACCAGGATACGAAAACTGAGATGCATTTTAAATCGTTTCCCAATCACACGGTGGACGATACTCTGGGTTTCCCATGCATGTTTTAGCTGGAGGAAGAATCCCTTGAACCTGGAGAGTTGGGACCCATGGAATGGGTACCATGCAGTATGACTTCAAAGGGTCTGCATTTGCTCACGAAACTCACCAATGCTATCAGCCTGAAGTGTCCAGCCTTATGTCTCAACCAGCTCTGGGTGTAGATGTGGTCAATCCCGGTTGCATCACATGCCCTGAGTGAATTATTTAAGAATTGCTCTCTATTTCACTGTCTTTGTGTTTTGTTTTCGAAATTTATTTTGATAATGGGATTTATCGGATTTTCACTGCTGCGTTTCGGCCGCTGTACACACGCTTGATTCTCTTACGGAGACATATGTATCCATGGGTTTTAAGATTCTTCCTAGTCAGGTATATTCCTAGGCGTTGAATATGTGGTGTTGGGTCCATTTCGTTGAGCAAGGAGTAGGTCTTGTCTATTACATATTTGGCTTATGGAATGTTATCTGTGCTAATTTCAGTCTCTGGTTTTATGCAGCACCCCAAGGCACCTTTCCCCATAAGCAAGCACTAGTTGGTTTTCTAAATTTGAGACCCTGTTCTGTTTTGTAATTCAGTTCATGTGTAGTCAAGTTTACATTCCGTGTATTAGTGATATCTTATGATGTTTCTTTTTCTGTGTGACGTAGTTCACGTAGAATCACCGTACCTGCATCCACTCACTATGCCGCTACGGGCCTGATGATACAGATTTCATTGCTGAGTGATATTGCATTGCACGTACGTGCCACAACTTCTTTATCCATTTTTTGCTTTCTGGGATATTTACCTGGTACTGTAGACCAGCTTCTTGTGAACACAGCCGTCCCAAACATTGGGGTGGCTGTCTGTTTTTGATTTTAATTTCCGTAATCTTTGGGACCATAAGTGGAAGTGCCATAGGCTGTGTTGCTTTGTTTCTTATGGGTTTCAGGAAACACCATACACTTCTCCAGGGTGGCTGTTGGCAATTTACATCCTGCCAATCAGCATAACAAGGCTCCCTGTTCTCCATATCCTGTCCTACATTTCTGGATTTTACACTTTTTTCAGATGGCCCATTTGCCCGGGGGGCAGTGAGACTTCATTGTAGTGCAGATTTCCTTTACAGGCTTGCTTGGTTGGCCAAAAAGGGCGTATGCGTTTTTTCCTGAATATATTCAGGAAAAAAAGCATACGCCCTTTTTGGCCAAGTGCATCATTGTCGACGTTGTGCCTCTTTTCCTATGCTTTCAGGGCAATTCCAGTCTACCCCCTGCAATCGTTTTCCTGAAATTCTGCCCCGCTTTCCAGTCCCCTTCGCAGGCTTACTTCAATATATTTTTGGAGGATAGCTGTCATTTATAACTCTGCAGGTTTGTGAATTACAGTGCCCCTGAGCTCCTTTCTTCAACTCGCTTTCTTGTGAGCTGGGCACAAAACCGCAGGATTGCTTCAGGCCCTAATCTGTTTCCGGCAGGGCACGCTGAGCCTTTGGTTAATTCCTCTTCCTGGTGGGAAATGAGCCTTACATTTGCCCGTGCAGACACCTATAGCTAGTCTCTCATTGGTTCTCCCTATTCCTGTTCATCTTGCGCAGAAATTGCAAGCTGTGCCAAACAGGAGGTTAAAGGCACTGACTCTCCAAGCGGGGAGAGTGTTAGTAAACCGTCTGGAATGGTGAACCCGAGGACCAGGATACGAAAACTGAGATGCATTTTAAATCGTTTCCTAATCACACGGTGGACCATACTCGCCGTTTCCCACGCATGTTTTAGCTGAAGAAAGAATCCCTTGAAACTGGAGAGTTGGGACCCTTGGAATGGGTACCATGCAGTATGACTTCAAAGGATCTGCATTTGTTCACCGAAACTCACCAATGCTATCAGCCTGAAGTGTCCAGCCTTATGTCTCAACCAGCTCTGGGTGTAGATGTGGTAAATCCAGGTTGCATCACATGCCCTGAGTGAATTATTTAAGAATTGCTTCCTATTTCACTGTCATTGTGTTTTGTTTTTGAAATTTATTTTAATAATGGGATTTATCGGATTTTCACTGCTTCGTTTATGCCGCTGTACACGCGCTTGATTCTGTTACGGAGACATATAAGTCCATGGGTTTTAAGATTCTTACTAATCCGGTATATTCTTAGGCCTTGAATATGGCGTGTGGAGTCCATTTCGTTGAGCAAGGAGTAGGTCTTGACTATTACATATTTGGCTTATGGAATGGTATCTGTGCTAATTTCAATCTCTGGTTTTATGCAGCACCCCAACTCACCTTTCCCCTTAAGGAAGCATAAGTTGGTTTTCTTAATTTGAAACCCTCTTCTCTTTTGTAATTCAGTTCATGTGTAGCCATGTTAACATTCCATGTATTAGTGATATCTTATGTCTTTTTCTTTTTGAATTATGTGACTTCCAATGATCACACGTAACTCCTCTTGAGTTGTTATAACTGGCCGTATTTCATTGATTTCCAGGCTGAGTAATATTCTACTCTACATAAGCACCACATCTCTGTCCGTTTTTTCTCTGCAGATACTTTAAGTTATATCCTAGTCGAGGATCTTTTAAACAGAGAGGTGGTAAACATTGGGGTGCCTGTGTCCTCTCGATTTTTGTTTTTCCCAAGATATACGTCCATGAGTGCAAGTGCCCTGTGCTCGGTAGCTCATTTTTTAGATGCTTTAGTAAACACAATAGACTTATCCAGAGTGACCGTTGGCAATATACATTTCCACTATAAGACTCACAGGGCTCCCTTTTCTCCTTGCCCTGTCCTGCATTTCTGGTGTTTACACTTTATGAGGACGGCTCTTCTGACTGATGCAAAGTGATATGTTTTGTAGTATTGATTTCCAGTGCCCACCTGTTTGGTAGGCTAAAAAAGTGTATGCCCTTTTCTTGAATATATACAGAAAAAGACGCATACACCCTTTTTGGCCAACTGCAATGTTGGCAATGTTCAGCCCCTTTTCTTGTGCTTAATGGCGAGTCCTTTCTACCTCTTCCAATCCCTTTCCTGCCATTCTCCGTTGCTTACAAGTCCTTTTCTCTGACTTTCCTCAAGACATTTTTCAGTGATAGATATTTTCAATTCTGCAGTTTCGTGAATTTTAGTGCCCCTGAGTTCCATTTTCCAACTTGTGTTTATGGGAACTGGCCACAAAGCATCAGGATTCCTCAAGCCCTATTCTGTTTCCATGGGCAACCCTAGCCTTTGGTCAATTCGTCTTCCTGATTGGAAATTAGAGTGGCATGTGCCTGTCCGAACACCTAGGACTTGTCTCTCATTGTTCCTCCTCCTTCTGCTTCATCCTCTGGACAAATTCCAAACTGTATGCAACAGGATGTTGACAGTGCTGACATCTCCAAGTGGGGAGACTGTTAGTAAAGACGCTGGAGTGGTGAACCCTAGCACCAAGAGATGAGGAGATGAGATGCCTTTTCCAAACTTTTCCCGATCAGATGGTATACCATCCTCTGGGTGTGACAGGCATGTTTTAGGTGTAGGAAGGGTCCCATTCATGTGAGGAGAACACCAGGGGATTTTAAATATCAGTGTCTCTCCGCAACCCAAACTGGGGAATTTTTTAAGCTACGGCTACACATATGTTCATTAAGGGCCTTGGGAAGTAGGCAGAGTCCAAACTTTAGATGATTGAAGTCTTCAGGGTCAGAAGCACTCACCACTGTCTTCCCTTAGATTCCATTTTTACTGTCATTGATGGATGATGTCAATAAAAATATCTATTCTTTTTCAGATCATTTCCCCTTATAGGTTATTGCAAAATATTGAGTGTAGTTCCCTGTGCTATACAGTAGTTCCTTGCTGATGATTTCATACATAGCAGTGTGTATGTGTTAATCCCAAACTGTTAATTTATCCCTCCTCCTACCATTTCCCTTTGGTAATAATAAATTATAAGATTTTATGCTTCTCAGAAATGGGGGAGCTGAAAGAGAGGTATCATTTTCAATGCAAAAGCATTTAAAACAAGATTGAAGCTTTAACCAAGATTATTAGATGTACATCCTTGGAAAGAAATCACTTTGTTTCTCTAATATTGACCTGACAAAGAAGACAAACCTTTTCACTGAACTTGCTTATAAGAAAGTGATGGAAATATCAAATGGAAGTGTTAGAAACATCTTATTTTACCCGAGCCTTATACACTGTTCTATGTTAATTACAGTTTGGCTCACACATCTGTTCATTGAAGTTACAATGTTCTCAATTTCTGTTACTGATCCTCCAGAGTGGACGCCAACAAGTGTCCCCCTGCCCAGTGTCATTGGAGCCAATAGATCGAGACTGAGTTTGGTTCAAAAGCAAAGGAAACTTTATATTTTGATCAGAGAATGGAGAGGTGCTACCCTGTGGGCTGTGGGCTGGGCTGCTGTGTAGAGATCCTGTCAGAGTCACTGGGAGGGAGGGGGCTGAGCTCTCGAGGACCTGGTTGGCTGCAGCTCAGGCTCTATGTCACGGAGTCTGAACTGGGCCCCAGGAGCTGAAGTGTCATCGAGCCATTCTGCTCTAGGAAATCTGGTCTGAAGTGCCGGGTGTGGAACCTCTGTATGCGGGACACTAGGAGCACCTGAAATTAGACAAAGCACAAAGGATAAAAATGGTTAGACTTTATTTTATTGCCCAGATTCTATTTTTATCTCCCAGGCATTTTTAAGGGGCTTTGCCTGGGACAAACTTCTCTTCTGCCTTTTGTCCCTTTCCTCATTCTTGGAGTGCTGCGGGTGCAGACCCTTCTTCTGTAACTGCTGAGTGCTGAGTTAGGAGGCTTCATACCCGTGGGCGAGGGTCAGAACTTCTCCCCAGCAGCCTCCAGGTGACGTTGATTGTCCCCAGGCCTCCTGCCTCCCTGCTCGTCCACCTGAGCACCAGTATTGGAAGTGTTATAGATTCTAATGACCTTTAAGGGTCCAGAAAGGAGATGTGCAGTGGCGCTGTGAGGTTCAGTTTCACTCCGCCCCACATTTGTTCGGCCACCTTAGGCTGACCGTTTCTGCCAGCCTAGATGCTCTGACTGACCGTTTCTGCCAGCCTAGATGCTCTGACCAACAGTCTGCGCTTTCTTCCATTAGGCCCCTGAATTAACGTAAAAAGAGCACCAGGTGTCAGGATCCTGCCCGCTCAGCTCCCAGACAGTCCAGGGTCAGTGGTGATGAAGGATCATGATGGTCACTGAGTCAAGAGCCTTTGGAAGTAAACAGGAGTCCAGCCGGTCTTATTGGCCACCATCATCAGGGTGTCTGTAGGCTTTTCTATGGTGACAGCATGATATACGGTTCCCCCGCCAAGATTATTAGCTCCCCTCTGGGTACAGTAAGTACTGCAAGCAGTAGTCTACTCTTTTGGGACACACTCTTGTTGTTTTATGAGAGAAACTCCAGGTCAAGTGATGGTCACACGGGTCGTCATGGTGCCCCGTTGCCCCCGGTTATCTCTCTGGAGGTTGGAGTTGGAGGGCCTCCTCAATCGAGGTCAGTGTGCCCACGGAGCAAACCCTGCAACTTCAGGGCATGGTTGGGGGTTAGGATCACCACGTGAGGTCCGTTTCCCTTAGAAGGGAGGTGGCCTTTTGGGCTGCTGATTTCCAGGTTTTCAGATACCACCAGTATCTTGGCCAGATGTGGCGGTGGGCCAAGCCCCTTGGTGACCATAGTTTATCCTACCTGGATGGCATTCTTGCATTGTTCCATTTCAAGTGGTCCCAGTTTTTGCACTAATACTCCAATGGCGATTCACCTTTCACCAGGAATGTAAAGGTCAAAGGGTTTAGCTAAATTAGGGAGTTCCAGGGCAAGGGTCTGAATTGACTGCTCTTTCCATTCTTGAAAGGCCACTTCTGGATTCTATTCAAAAGGATCATCATCTTTTCCTTTCAGTGTTTCATATAGAGGCCCAGCTAGTAGACTGTAGTTAGGGATCCAGAGGCAGGAAACCCTGGCTTCCCCAGGAACCCCTAAGCTGTCTTCTAGTTTCAGAAAGGGGTAAGGCTGTAAATTGTTTCTTCCCTTTCCTGGGATGGGCTTCTCCGACCTTCTGTGAGAATGAAGCCCAGGCAGGTCACCGTAGTCTGTGATACTTGAGCTTTTTCGTGGACAACTTCTATCCTTTATTGGCTTGGTAGTTCTGAGGCCTCCTTAGTAGGGCTGGCGATCAGAATGTCGTCTGAATATTGAAGGAGTGTTTCCTTTTCCAGAGGTAGAACTTTTAGGTCTTTAGCTGAGCTTTCCCCAAAGATGGTGTGGGAGTTTTTGAACCCTTGGGGCAAGACAGCCTGGAAGTATTGTTTTAGTTGTATGTTGAGTCCTGTCACTCACAAGCCAAAATTTCTTGTGACTCTGGGACTAATGGAATACAAAAGAAGGCATCAGTGAAGACTAATACAGAATACCAAGTCCTGGTGGTTGGTAGAATGACCAGCAGGGTGTAGGATTTAGGAACTACTGGAGGTATATCCTCAGTGGCTTCACTGACTGTCCTGACATCCTTTACCAGGACTCCAGCAGCCCATGGGGCTCTCGAGGTCAGGCCAATCCCAGGATATGGAGCTCACCTGGGCAGGTACCCTACCCCCACCCCAGCCCACGGGGCTCTCGTGTTCAGGCCCCTCCCAGGATATGGGATTCCCTGGGCAGGTCCTCTGCAGTCCATGGGGCTCCCGTGGTCAGGCCCCTCCCAGGATACAGAGCTACCCTTGCAGGTACCCTGGCAGGGCTGGGCACACAGGAACCGTGCACATAGCCCTCATTGCAGAGCACTCCCAGCTCACCTGTCGCTCAGATCTGACACAGAGCACCTCAGAGCAGGACTTGAACTAACAAACAGCAGCTCTGACAGGTCTGTGACCCTGGGCATCACTCTGTGCAGCCTCCTCCACCTGGTCTTCCAGAGACTTCCACTGCACCTGGGGCACCAGGCCTCTGTCTCCAACCACCACCCACCCCTCCTCTCCCTGACTCCTGGGTTCCTCTCATTAGGAGAGGGTTTTCTTGAAGTTGTCTCCCACTCATGGGCCAGATAATATAATTAGAAAACAAACCAGAGCTGCAGCCCCTTGTCTATCCTGACTCTCAGGAGCCCACACCTGTTCCTTGGACCTGGCCAATTCAGCAAGTTCCATTTTCAGCAACTGTGAGCCCCTGAGGGGTGATTATTGGCTGGCTTGGGAAGCCTGACCGTGCCGGCCAGCCCTCCCCAGGTGTGCCTGGGTTGAGATCAATATAAACACCACTCCAGGCAGTAAGAGCCCCTGCAGCTGTGCCTGACGCCATTTTCTCTGCCCTGTCAGCAGTCTCGGGGCTGGGCTGGTGGGAGGGAGTGAGAGGCCACGGCTTTGTGGGTGTCCCAGTGTGAGTGGGGCTCTGCTGGACTTTCTGCAGCAGTTGCCAAGATGCTACCTGCTAAAGAAGAGGATGTGTCACCCACACCTGCCGCTGGAATTTCTCCCTGGGCACAGGTGAGGAAGGAAGAAAGCAGTGGGGGCCGGGACAGCAGGGGTATCTCAGGCAGGGAAATGGAGAGCTTCCAGAAGAGCACCCAGGGCCAGGACCATCCTGGCTGGCCTGCAGGCACCAAGTCGGCTGGCATGCTGTCCCTCATGTGGCTCCATGGCCCTTCCTCTAGGTTTTCAAGTCCTTGTACATATTCAGGTGTTTAGCCTTGGAAGGGTGGGAACATTTCAGCAGCAGCTGGCCTGGGGCTCGGCCCACGTTTACTCACAGATACCTCGGCACGGTCCACCAGCTTTGCAGGGAGGACGCTTGTTGCGAGGAGCATGCTGGCTGAATGGGAGATGATTCCCCACCACTGACCAACTTCAGAATTGTTTGCAATTGGAGCAAGTGCCCTGAAACGGTTTTCCTCTGTGTAACTGGTGGGTTCTGTTCTTTTTTATCTTTTTTTCGTTTTTGGTTCAAGGTAGATTTTATTCCTCTTTTGTGTATTTACAGATATAAGCATGGAAATAATTTATTCATATAAATACATGTATGTGAAGGGAAGAATATTTTTCTGTTTTACTTTTTTTAATTTTATTTTTTTATTTTGAATTTAATTTTATATTTTTATACAGCAGGTTGTTTTTGGTTATCTACTTTATACATATAAATGTATACATACCAATCCCAATATCTCAACTCCTCCTACTACCATCCCCAACAGCTTTCCCCCCTTGTTGTCCATACGTTTGTTGTATACATGTATTGCTCTATTTCTGCCTTGCAAAACGGTTCATCTGTACAATTTTTCTAGGTTCCACATATATGCATTAATATACAAGATTTGTTTTTCTCTTTCTGACTTACTTCACTCTGTATGACAGTCTCTAGATCCATCAACGTCTCTACAAATGTCCCAATTTCATTCCTTTTTATGGCTTAGTAATATTCCATTTTATATATGTACCACATCTTTATGCATTCGTCTGTCTGTGGGCATTTAGGTTGCTTCCATTTCCTGGATAGTGTAAATAGTGATGCAATGAACATTGTGGTGAATGTCTCTTTTTGATTTATGGTTTTGTCTGGGTATATGCCCAGTAGAGGGATTGCTGTATCATATGGTAATTCTATTCTTAGTTTTATAAGAAACTCCATAATGTTCTCCACAGTGACTGTATCAATTTACGTTCCCAACAATAGTGGAAGAGGATTCCTTATCTCCACACCGTTTCCAGCATTTGTTGTTTGTAGATTTTCTGATGATGCCCATTCTAATAGGTGTGAGGTGATACACCATGGATGAGTCTATTTCGTTGAGCAAAGAGTAGGTCTTGTTTATTACGTATTTGGCTTATGGAATGGTATGTGTGCTAATTTCAATCTGTTTTTATACAGCAGCCCAACTCAACTTTCCCCTTAAGCAAGCATAAGGTTTTTATCTAAATGTGAGACTCTGTTCGGTTTTGTAATTCAGTTTATGTGTAGCCAAGTTTACACTCCCTCTATTAGTGATATCTTATGATAATTATCTTTCTTTGTGTGATATATTTCTCTTAGAATCATCATAATTAAATCCACTCAATTTGCTGCTACAGGCCTGATGACATTGATTTCACTGCTGAGTGATATTCCGTTGTACGTAAGTAGCACAACTTCTTTATCCATTTTTTTCTTTCTGGGATATTTAATTTGTACTGGACTCGAGGTTCTTGTAAACACAGCAGCCCTAAATTTTGTGTTGGCTGTGTCTTGTTGATTTTAATTTTCCTAAGCTATAGGGCCAAAAGTGGAAGTGCCCTAGGCTCTGTAGCTTTGTTTTTTAGATGTTTCAGGATACACCATGAACATCTCCAGAGTGTCTGTTGGCAATTTACATCCCGCCCATCAGCATAACACGGCTCCCTGTTCTCCATGGCCTGTCCTGTGTTTCTGGTTTTTACACTTTATTCAGATGGCCTTTTTGACGAATGGGAAATGTGACTTCATTGTAGTGTGGATTTCCATTGCTGGAGTGCTTGGTTGGCCAAAATGTTCATATGCGTTTTTTCCTGAATATATTCAGGAAAAATGTATACGCACTTTTTGTCCATGTGCATCACTGTCAAAGATCTGCCGCTTTTCATATGCTTTAAATGCAATTCCAATCTACCTCTTGAAATATGATTCCTGCAATTCTGCCTCGTTTTCAAGTCCTCTTTGCAGACTTACTTCGATATATTTTTGCCAATAGCTGTCATTTATCTCTGCAGGTTTGTGAATTACAGTGCCCCTGAGCTCCTTTCTTAACTCGCTTCCTTGTAAGCTGGCCACAAAACTGCAGGTTTGCTTCAGGCCATAATCAGGGTCCAGCACGGCACTCTGAGCCTTTGGTTAATTCCTCTTCCTGGTGGGAAATTAGAGTTAAATGTGCCCCCAGATACCTGCCTCACTCCCAGCCACATGGTGATGTATGTCCTCAGGTTTGAGGCCATATGTGATGGGTTCCTCATCTTTTGATGATGTGGCCCCACTGGTGTGTGGACACTCCTGCCTGGTTCCCATCCCCTTGGTGATGTGGGCCCTCTGGTGAGACTCTGATCCTGGTTGGGTTCCTCACACATCCGTGAGGTGAGCCCTCTTCTCTGAGGTCACTCCTGCCTGGCTGGCACAACCCGCCTTGTTGACTTCAGCACCCTGGTGGCAGTTGGAGCCTGCTGGGAGCCTCCTTCCCGCGGTGATGAGGCCCTCTGGCGTCAGACCCTAATGGCGGGGTTCCCACATTTTCTGATACGTGCTAAGTGGTACGAGGGCACTCCTGCCAGGTTCCCATCCTCATGAGCGTGTGGGCCTTCTGTTCTGAGGTCCTAACGGCTGGGTTGCTCACACTTTCATGATGTGGGCCCTCTGCTGTGAGGTCAATCCTGCCTGGCTGGCGCACGTCGCCTTGGCGATGTGGACCCTCTGGTGGCAGTTGGAGCATGCTGGGGCCTCCTCCCCTCAGTGATGAGGGCCTTCTGGTGTCAGGCCCTAAGTGCTGGGCTCCACACATTTTCTGATGTGTGCCCAGTGGTGCGAGTCACTCCTGCCAGGTTCCCATCCCCATGGGCATGTGGGACTTCTGTTCTGTGGTCCCAACTGCTGGGTTGCTCACAGTTTCATGATGTGGGCCCTTTGCTGTGTGTTCACTCTGGCCTGTATCCCATAGTGTCAGTGCTCTGGGCCTCCAGCTTGGAGTTTCCAACTTCTCGATTCCTCACCTTTTTTATTCTATGGGCCCTCGGTTGTGCGTCTCCTCCTGCATGCCTCACTCCCAGCCCCTTCGTGATGTGTGTCCCCTTGTTTGAGGCCACATGTGCTGTGTTCCTCACCTTTCTATAATGTGGCCACACTGGTGTGAGGACACTCTTGCCTGGTTCCCATTCCCTTGGTGATGTTGGCCCCACTGCTGTTAGGACACTCTTGCCTGGTTCCCATCACCTTGGTGATGTTGGCCCTCTGGTGAGAGTCTGATCCTGCTTAGGTTCCTCACCCTTCTGTGAGGTGGGCCCTCTGCTCTGAGCTCACTCCTGCCTGGCTGGCACACCCCGCCTTGGCAACGTCGGCCATATGGTGGCAGTTGGAGCCTGCTGGGAGCCTCCTCCCCTCAGTGATGAGGGCCCTCTGGCCTCAGGCCCTAACTGCTGGGTTCCCACATTTTCTGATTCGTGCTAAGTGGTGCAAGGACACTCCTGCCAGGTTCCCATCCCCATGGGGATGTGAGCCTTCTGCTCTGAGGTCCCAACGGCTGTGTTGCTCACAGTTTCATGATGAGGGCCCTCTGGTGTGAGTTCACTCCTGCCTAGATCCCATAGCCTCGCTGCTCCTGGCTGCCTGCCGGAGGTTCCAACTGTGGGATTCCTCACCTTTTTTATTCTATGGTCCCTCTGTTTTGAGGATCCTCTGGCCTGCCTCACTCCCAGCCCCTTGGTGATGTGTGTCCTCAGGTTTGAGGCCACGTGTGCTGGGTCCCTCAAATTATGGTGATGTAGCCCCACTGGTGTGAGGACACTCCTGCCTGGTTCCCATTCCCTTGGTGATGTTGGCCCTCTGGTGACAGTCTGATCCTTGTTGGGTTCCTCACACTTCTGTGAGGTGGGCTTTCTGCTCTGAGGTCACTCCTGCCTGGTTGGCACACCCCGCCTTGGTGACATCGGCCTTATGGTGGCAGTTAGAGCCTGCTGGGAGCCTCCTCCCCTCGGTGATGAGGGTCCTCTGGCCTCAGGTCCTAACTGCTGGGTTCCCACATTTTCTGATTCGTGGAAGTGGGCCGAGGACACTCCTGTCAGGTTCCCATCCCCATAGGGATGTGGGCCTTCTGCTCTGAGGTCCCATCCGCTGGGTTGCTCACAGTTTCATGATGTGGGACCTCTGCTGTGAGTTTGCTGTGGCCTGGATCCCATAGACTCTGTGCTCTGGGCGGCCTACTGGCCGGTTCCAACTGCTGGATTCCTCACAACTTTTATTCTGTGGGCTCTGTTTTGTGAGGATACTCCTGCTTGCCTCACTCCTAGCCCCTTGGAGATGTGGGTCCCCTGTTTTAGGCCACATGTTCTGGGTTCCTCACCTTTCTATAATGTGGCCACACTGGTGTGAGGACCCTCCTGCCTGGTTCCGATCCCCTTGGTGATGTGGGCCCTCTGGTGAGAGTCTTATCCTGGCTGGTTTCCTCACCCTTCTGTGAGGTAGGCCCTCTGCGGTGAGGTCACTCCTGCCTGGCTGGCACACATCACCTTGGTGACGTCGGCCCTCAGTTGGGAGTTGGTGTCTGCTGCGAGTCTCCGTCCCTCGGTAATGAGGGCCCTCTTGCGTCAGACCCTAACTCCTGGGCTCCCAAAATTTGCAGATGTGTGACCTGTGGTGCGAGTACACTCCTGTCAGGTTCCCAACCCCATGGGAATTTGGGCCTTCTGCTCTGAGGTCCCAACGGCTGGGGTGCTCACAGTTTCATGATGAGGGCCCTCTGATGTGCGTTCATTCCGGCCTAGATCCCATAGGCTTGCTGCTCCTGGGCGCCTGCTGGGAGGTTCCAACTGCGGGATTCCTCACCTTTTTTATTCTATGGACCCTCTGTTTTGAGGCTCCTCCTGCCTGCCTCAATCCCAGCCCCGTTGTGATGTGTGTCCTCTGGTGTGAGGCCACGTGTGCTGGGTCCCTCACCTTTCGATGATGTGGCCCCAATGGTGTGAGGACACTCGTGCCTGTTTCCCAGCCCCTTGGTGATGTGGCCCCTCTGGTGAGAGTCTGATCCTGGCTGGGTTCCTTACCGTTCTGTGAGGTGGGCCCTGTGCTCTGAGGTAACTCCTGCCTGGCTTGCTCCCATTGCCTTGGTGACGTCAGCCCTCTGGTGGCAGTTGGATCCTTTTGGAGACTCCTGTCCTCGGTGATGAGGTCCCTCTGGCGTCAGGCTCTAACTGCTGGGCTCCCCAGGTTTTCTGATGTGAGCCCAGTGATGCCAGGACACTCGTGAAATGTTCCCATCCCCATGGCGATATGGGCCTTCTGCTCTGAGGTTCCAACGACTGGGTTGCTCACAGTTTCCTGATGTTAGCTCTCTGGTGTTAGTTCACTCATTCCTAGATCCCATAGCCTCTGTACTCTGGGCCGCCTGCTGGGAAGTTCCAACTGCTGGGTTCCTCACCTTTTTTATTCTTTGGGCCCTGTGTTGGGAGGCTCCTCCTGCCTGTGTCACTCCCAGCCCCTTGGTGATGTAGGTCCTCTGGTTTGTGGCCACATGTGCCAGTTTCCTCATCTTTTAGTGATGTGGCCCCACTGGTGTGAGGACACTCGTGCCTGGTTCCCGTCCCCTTGGTGATATGGGCCCTCTGGTGAGAGTCTGATCCTGGTTGGGTTCCTCACACTTCTTTGAGGTGGGCCGTCTGCTGTGAGGTCACTCCTGCCTGGCTGGCACACCCCGCCTTGGCGACGTGGGCCCTCTTGTGGTAGTTGGAACATGCTGGGAGCCTCCTCCCCTCAGTGATGAGGGCCCTCTGGCGTCAGGCCCTAACTGCTGGGTACCCACATTTTCTGATATGTGCTAAGTGGTGCGAGGACACTCCTGCCATGCTCCCAACACCTTGGGGATGTGGACCTTCTGCTCTGAGGTCCAAATGGCTGGGTTGCTCGCAGTTTCATGATGTGGACCCTCTGCTGTGAGTTTACTGCGGCCTGAATCGCATAGACTTGGTGCTCTTGGCCGCCTGCTGGGAGGTTCCCATTGCTGGATTCCTCAGCTTTTTTATTCTATGGGCCCTGTGTTGTGAGGCTACTCCTGCCTGCCTCATTCCGAGCCCCTTGGAGATGTGGGTCTTCTGGTTTAGGCCACATGTGCTGGGTTCCTCACCTTTCCATGATGTGGCCACACTGGTGTGAAGACTCTCCTGCCTGGTTCTGACCACCTTGGTGATGTGGGCCCTCTGGTGAGAGTCTTATCCTGGCTGTGTTCCTCACCCTTCTGTGAGGTAGGCCCTCTGCGGTGAGGTCACTCCTACCTGGCTGTCACACGTCACCTTGGCGACGTGGGACCTCAGTTGGGTGTTGGTGCCTGATTGGAGTCTCCTCCCCTTGGTAATGAGGGCCCTCTGGCGTCAGGCCCTAACTCCTGGGTTCCCTAAATTCTCTGATGTGTGCCCTGTGGTGCGAGTACACTTCTGACAGGTTCCCAACCCCATGGGAATGTGGGCCTTCTGCTCTGAGATCCCAACGCCTAGGTTGCTCACAGTTTCATGATGACGGCCCTCTGGTGTGAGATCACTCCGGCCTGGATCCCATAGTCTCGCTGCTCCTGGCCGCCTGCTGGGAGGATCCAACTGCGGGATTCTTCACCTCTTTAATTCTATGGTCCCTCTGTTTGGAGGCTCCTCCTGCCTGCCTCAATCCCAGCTCCCTTGTGATGTGTGTCTTCTGGTTTGAGGCCACGTGTGCTGGGTCCCTCACTTTTCGGTGATGTGGCCCCACTAGTGTGAGGACACTCCTGCCTGGTTCCCATTCCCTTGGTGATGTGGGCCCTCTGTTGAGAATCTGATCCTCTTTAGTTCTTCACACTTCTGTGAGGTTGACCCTCTGCTCTGAGGTCACTCCTGCCTGGTTGTCGCACTCCGCATTGGCGACGTCGCCCCTCTGGTAGCAGTCGGAGCTGGCTGGGAGCCACCGCCCCTCGGTGATGAGGGCCCTCTGGCATCAGGCACTAATTGCTGGGCTCCCCACATTTTTTCATGTGTGCCCACTCTTGCGATGACACTCCTGCTTGTTTCCCTTCCCCATGGGGATGTGGGCCTTCTGCTCTGAGGTCACAACGGCTGGGTTGCTTACAGAATCACAATGAGGGCCCTCTGTTGTGAGTTCATGCCGGCCTGGATCTCATAGCCTCAGTGCTCTGGGCCGCCTGCTAGGAAGATCCAACTGCTGGTTTCCACACCTTTTGTATACAATGGGACATGTGTTGTGAGGTTAATCCTGCCTGCCTCACTCCGAAACCCATGGTGATGTGGGTCCTCTGGTTTGAGGCCACATGTGCTGGGTACCTCAACTTTTGATGATGTGGCCCCACGGGTGTGAGGACACTCCTGCCTGGTTCCCATCACCTTGGTGATGTGGGCCCTCTGGGGAGAGTCTGATCCTGGCTGGGTTCCCTACCATTCTGTGAGGTGGGCCCTCTGATGTCAGGTCACTCCTGCCTGGCTAGCTCACATCGCCTTGGCGACGTGGGCCCTCTGTTGGCCACTGGAGCATGCTGGGAGCCTCCTACTCCCGTGAATGATGGCCCTGGAAAAAATGCATATGCCCTTTTTGGCCAAGTGCTTCATTGACGAGGTTCTGCCACTTCTCTTATGCTTTCAGAGCAATTCACGTCTACCTCCTGAAATCGGATTCCAGCAATTCTGCCCCACTTTCAAGTCCTCTTCGCAGCCTTAATTCAATATATTTTTGTACGATTTCTGTCATTTATAAGTCTGCAGGTATGTGAATGACAGTGCCCCTGAGCTCCTTTCCTCAACTCGCTTTCTTGTGAGCTGGCCACAAAACCGCAGGATTGCTTCAGGCCCTAATCTTGTTCCAGCACGGCATGCTGAGCCTTTGGTTAATTCCTTTTCCTGTTGGGAAATGAGTGTTAAAATTGCCCGTGCATACTGGGCATATACCCTGAGAAAACCAAAATTCAAAAAGAGTCATGTACCAAAATGTTCATTGCAGCTCTATTTACAATAGCCCGGAGATGGAAAGAACCTAAGCGCCCATCATCGGACGAATGGATAAAGAAGATGTGGCACATATACACAATGGAATATTACTCAGCCTTAAAAAGAAATGAAACTGAGTTATTTGTAATGAGATGGATAGACCTAGAGTCTGTCATACAGAGTGAAGTAAGTCAGAAAGAAAAAGACAAATAGCGTATGCTAACACATATATATGGAATTTAAAGGAAAAAAATGTCATGAAGAACCTAGGGATAAGACAGGAATAGAGGCGCAGACCTACTGGAGAACGGAATTGAGGATATGGGGAGGGGGAATGGTGAGTTTTGACAGGGCGAGAGAGAGTCATGGACATATACACACTAACAAATGTAGTAAGGTAGATAGCAAGGGGGAAGCAGCCGCAAGGCACAGGGATATTAGCTCGGGGCGTTGGGACAGCCTGGAGGGGTGGAAGGGGGAGAGAGGGAGGGAGGGAGACACAAGAGGGAAGACACAGGGAGCATATGTATATGTATAGCTGATTCACTTTGTTATAAAGCAAAAACTAACACACCATTGTAAAGCAATTATACCCCAATAAAGATGTTAAAAAAAATATTTGCCCGTGCACACACCTACAGATAGTCTCTCATTGGTTCTCCTTATTCCTGTTCATCTTGCGCAGAAATTGCAAACAGTGCCAAACAGGAGGTTAAAGGCACTGACTCTCCAAATGGGGAGAGTGTAAGAAAAGGGTCTGGAATGGTGAACCTGAGTACCAGGGGACGAAAACAGACATGCATGTAAAAAGGTTTCCCAGTCACACGGTGGAGCATACTCTGGGTTTCCCATGCAAATTTTAGCAGAAGGAAGAATCCCTTGAACCTGGAGAGTTGGGAACCATGGAATGGGTACCAGGCAGTATGACATCAAAGGGTCTGCATTTGCTCACTGAACCTCACCAATGCTATCAGCCCAAAGGGTCAAGCCTTATCTCTCACCCAGCTCTGGGTGTAGATGTGGTAAACCAGGTTGCATCACATGCCCTGTGTGAGTTATTTAAGAATTGCTCTCTATTTCACTGTCATTGTGTTTTGTTTTTGAAATTTTTTTTGACACTGGGATTTATCGGATTTTCACTGCTGCGTTAATGCCACTGTACACACTCTTGATTCTCTTACGGAGACATAAATATCCACGGGTTTTAAGATTCTTCCTAGTCAGGTATATTCCTAGGCGTTGAATATGTGGTGTTGAGTCCATTTCGTTGAGCAAGGAGTAGGTCTTGTCTATTACATATTTGGCTTATGGAACGGTATCTGTGCTAATTTCAGTCTCTGGTTTTATGCAGCACTCCAACGCACCTTTCTCCATAAGAAAGCACAAGTTGGTTTTCTAAATTTGAGACTGTTCTGTTTTGTAATTCAGTTCATGTGTAGTCAAGTTTACATACTGTGTATTAGTGATATTTTATGATGTTTCTTTTTATGTGTGACTTATTTCACGTAGAATCACCATACCTGTATCCACTCACTATGCCACTACGGGCCTGATGACACAGATTTCATTGCTGAGTGATATTCCATTGTACGTACGTACCACAACTTCTTTATCCATTGTTTGCTCTCTGAGATATTTACCTGGTACTGTAAACGAGGTTCTTGTGAACAGAGAGGTCCCAAACTTTGAGGTGGCTGGGTGTTTTTGATTTTAATTTCCCTAAGCTGTAGGACCATAAGTGGAAGTGCCATAGGCTGTGTTGCTTTGTTTCTTACGTGTTTCAGGAAACACATAACACTTCTCCAGAATGGCTGTCGGCAATTTACATCATATGCATCAGCATAATAAGGATCCCTGTTTTCCATTGCCTGTCCTCCGTTTCTGGATTTTACAATTTTTTTAAATGGCCCTTTTGCCCTGGGGGGCACTGAGATTTCATTGTAGTGCAGGTTTATTTACAAGCTTCTTGGTTGGCCAAAAAGTGCGTATGCGTTTTTTCCTGAATATATTTAGGGAAAAAAGCATCCGCACTTTTTGGACAAGTGCATCATTATCGACGTTCTGCCTCTTTTCCTATTCTTTAAGTGCAATTCCAGTTTAACCCTTCAATCGTTTTCCTGAATTTCTGCCCCGCTTTCAAGTCCCCTTTGCAGGCTTACTTCAATATATTTTTGGAGGATAGCTGTCATTTATAACTCTGCAGGTTTGTGAATTACAGTGCCCCTGAGCTCCTTTCTTCAACTCGCTTTCTTGTGAGCTGGGCACAAAACCGCAGGATTGCTTCAGGCACTAATCTCTTTCCAGCAGGGCACGCTGAGCGTTTGGTTAATTCCTCTTCCTGGTGGGAAATGAGCATTACATTTGCCCGTGCAGACACCTACAGCTAGTCTCTCATTGGTTCTCCCTATTCCTGTTCATCTTGCACAGAAATTGCAAGCTGTGCCAAAGAGGAGGTTAAAGGCACTGACTCTCCAAGCGGGGAGAGTGTTAGTAAAGCATCTGGAATGGTGAACCCGAGGACCAGGATACGAAAACTGAGATGCATTTTAAATCGTTTCCCAATCACACGGTGGACGATACTCTGGGTTTCCCATGCATGTTTTAGCTGGAGGAAGAATCCCTTGAACCTGGAGAGTTGGGACCCATGGAATGGGTACCATGCAGTATGACTTCAAAGGGTCTGCATTTGCTCACCAAAACTCACCAATGCTATCAGCCTGAAGTGTCCAGCCTTATGTCTCAACCAGCTGTGGGTGTAGATGTGGTCAATCCTGGTTGCATCACATGCCCTGAGTGAATTGTTTAAGAATTGCTCTCTATTTCACTGTCTTTGTGTTTTGTTTTTGAAATTTATTTTGATAATGGGATTTATCGGATTTTCACTGCTGCGTTTATGCCGCTGTACACACGCTTGATTCTCTTACGGAGACATATAAATCCATGGGTTTTAAGATTCTTCCTAGTCAGGTATATTCCTAGGCGTTGAATATGTGGTGTTGAGTCCATTTCGTTGTGTAAGGAGTAGGACTTGTCTATTACATATTTGGCTTATGGAAAGTTATCTGTGCTAATTTCAGTCTCTGGTTTTATGCAGCACCCCAAGGCACCTTTCCCCATAAGCAAGCACTAGTTGGTTTTTTAATTTGAGACCCTGCTCTGTTTTGTAACTCAGTTCATGTGTAGTCAAGTTTACATTCCGTGTATTAGTGATATCTTATAATGTTTCTTTTTCTGTGTGACGTAGTTCACGTAGAATCACCGTACCTGCATCCACTCACTATGCCGCTACGGGCCTGATGACACAGATTTCATTGCTGAGTGATATTGCATTGTACGTACGTGCCACAACTTCTTTATCCATTTTTTAATTTCTGGGGTATTTACCTGATACTGTAGACGAGCTTCTTGTGAACACAGCCGTCCCAAATATTGGGGTGGCTGTCTGTTTTTGATTTTAATTTCCGTAAGCTATAGGACCATAAGTGGAAGTGCCATAGGCTGTGTTGCTTTGTTTCTTACGTGTTTCAGGAAACACCATACACTTCTCCAGGGTGGCTGCCGGCAATTTACATCCTGCCAATCAGCATAACAAGGCTCCCTGTTCTCCATATCCTGTCCTACATTTCTGGATTTTACACTTTTTTCAGATGGCCCATTTGCCCGGGGGGCAGTGAGACTTCATTGTAGTGCAGATTTCCTTTACAGGCTTGCTTGGTTGGCCAAAAAGTGCGTATGCGTTTTTTCCTGAATATATTCAGGAAAAAACGCATACGCCCTTTTTGGCCAAGTGCATCATTGTCGACGTTCTGCCTCTTTTCCTATGCTTTCAGGGCAATTCCAGTCTACCCCCTGCAATCGTTTTCCTGAAATTCTGCCCCGCTTTCAAGTCCCCTTCGCAGGCTTACTTCAATATATTTTTGGAGGATAGCTGTCATTTATAACTCTGCAGGTTTGTGAATTACAGTGCCCCTGAGCTCCGTTCTTCAACTCGCTTTCTTGTGAGCTGGGCACAAAACCGCAGGATTGCTTCAGGCCCTAATCTGTTTTCGGCAGGGCACGCTGAGTCTTTGTTTAATTCCTCTTCCTGGTCGGCAATGAGCGTTACATTTGCCCGTGCAGACACCTACAGCTAGTCTCTCATTGGTTCTCCCTATTCCTGTTCATCTTGCACAGAAATTGCAAGCTGTGCCAAAGAGGAGGTTAAAGGCACTGACTCTCTAAGCGGAGAGAGTGTTAGTAAAGCATCTGGAATGGTGAACCCGAGGACCAGGATACGAAAACTGAGATGCATTTTAAATCGTTTCCCAATCACACGGTGGACGATACTCTGGGTTTCCCATGCATGTTTTAGCTGGAGGAAGAATCCCTTGAACCTGGAGAGGTGGGGACCCATGGAATGGGTACCATGCAGTATGACTTCAAAGGGTCTGCATTTGCTCACCGAAACTCACCAATGCTATCAGCCTGAAGTGTCCAGCCTTATGTGTCAACCAGCTCTGGGTGTAGATGTGGTCAATCCCGGTTGCATCACATTCCCTGAGTGAATTATTTAAGAATTGCTCTCTATTTCACTGTCTTTGTGTGTTGTTTCGAAATTTATTTTGATAATGGGATTTATCGGATTTTCACTGCTGCGTTTCGGCCGCTGTACACACGCTTGATTCTCTTACGGAGACATATATATCCATGGGTTTTAAGATTCTTCCTAGTCAGGTATATTCCTAGGCGTTGAATATGTGGTGTTGAGTCCATTTCGTTGAGCAACGAGTAGGTCTTGTCTATTACATATTTGGCTTATGGAATGTTATCTGTGCTAATTTCAGTCTCTGGTTTTATGCAGCACCCCAAGGCACCTTTCCCCATTAGCAAGCACTAGTTGGTTTTCTAAATTTGAGACCCTGTTGTGTTTTGTAATTCAGTTCATGTGTAGTCAAGTTTACATTCCGTGTATTAGTGATATCTTATGATGTTTCTTTTTCTGTGTGACGTAGTTCACGTAGAATCACCTTATCTGCATCCTCTCACTATGCCGCTACGGGCCTGATGACACAGATTTCATTGCTGAGTGATACTGCATTGCACGTACGTGCCACAACTTCTTTATCCATTTTTTGCCTTCTGGGATATTTACCTGATATTGTAGACGAGCTTCTTGTGAACGCAGCCGTCCCAAATATTGGGGTGTCTGTCTGTTTTTGATTTTAATTTCCGTAAGCTATAGGACCATAAGTGGAAGTGCCATAGGCTGTGTTGCTTTGTTTCTTACGTGTTTCAGGAAACACCATACACTTCTCCAGGGTGGCTGCTGGCAATTTACATCCTGCCAATCAGCATAACAAGGCTCCCTGTTCTCCATATCCTGTCCTACCTTTCTGGATTTTACACTTTTTGCAGATGGCCCTTTTGCCCGGGGGGCAGTGAGACTTCATTGTAGTGCAGATTTCCTTTACAGGCTTGCTTGGTTGGCCAAAAAGGGCGTATGCGTTTTTTCCTGAATATATTCAGGAAAAAACGCATACGCCCTTTTTGGCCAAGTGCATCATTGTCAACGTTCTGCCTCTTTTCCTATGCTTTCAGGGCAATTCCAGTCTACCCCCTGCAATCGTTTTCCTGAAATTCTGCCCCGCTTTCAAGTCCCCTTCGCAGGCTTACTTCAATATATTTTTGGAGGATAGCTGTCATTTATGACTCTGCAGGTTTGTGAATTACAGTGCCCCTGAGCTCCTTTCTTCAACTCGCTTTCTTGTGAGCTGGGCACAAAACCGCAGGATTGCTTCAGGCCCTAATCTGTTTCCGGCAGGGCATGCTGAGCCTTTGGTTAATTCCTCTTCCTGGTGGGAAATGAGCGTTACATTTGCCCGTGCAGACACCTACAGCTAGTCTCTCATTGGTTCTCCGTATTCCTGTTCATCTTGCACAGAAATTGCAAGCTGTGCCAAAGAGGAGGTTAAAGGCACTGACTCTCCAAGCGGGGAGAGTGTTAGTAAAGCATCTGGAATGGTGAACCCGAGGACCAGGATACGAAAACTGAGATGCATTTTAAATCGTTTCCCAATCACACGGTGGACGATACTATGGGTTTCCCATGCATGTTTTAGCTGGAGGAAGAATTCCTTGAACCTGGAGAGTTGGGACCCATGGAATGGGTACCATGCAGTATGACTTCAAAGGGTCTGCATTTGCTCACCAAAACTCACCAATGCTATCAGCCTGAAGTGTCCAGCCTTATGTCTCAACCAGCTCTGGGTGTAGATGTGGTCAATCCCGGTTGCATCACATGCCCTGAGTGAATTGTTTAAGAATTGCTCTCTATTTCACTGTCTTTCTGTTTTGTTTTTGAAATTTATTTTGATAATGGGATTTATCGGATTTTCACTGCTGCGTTTATGCCGCTGTACACACGCTTGATTCTCTTACGGAGACATATAAATCCATGGGTTTTAAGATTCTTCCTAGTCAGGTATATTCCTAGGCGTTGAATATGTGGTGTTGGGTCCATTTCGTTGAACAAGGAGTAGGTCTTGTCTATTACATATTTGGCTTATGGAAAGTTATCTGTGCTAATTTCAGTCTCTGGTTTTATGCAGCACCCCAAGGCACCTTTCCCCATAAGCAAGCACTAGTTGGTTTTCTAAATTTGAGACCCTGTTCTGTTTTGTAATTCAGTTCATGTGTAGTCAAGTTTACATTCCGTGTATTAGTGATATCTTATGATGTTTCTTTTTCTGTGT
Source organism: Phocoena phocoena (assembly GCF_963924675.1). NCBI lineage: Eukaryota > Metazoa > Chordata > Mammalia > Artiodactyla > Phocoenidae > Phocoena > Phocoena phocoena. The sequence goes on along the minus strand of NW_027077684.1, from coordinate 211,649 downwards.
GACGTAGTTCACGTAGAAACACCGTACCTGCATCCACTCACTATGCCGCTACGGGCCTGATGACACAGAATTCATTGCTGAGTGATATTGCATTGTACGTACGTGCCACAACTTCTTTATCCATTGTTTGCTTTCTGGGATATTTACCTGATACTGTAGACGAGCTTCTTGTGAACACAGCCGTCCCAAATATTGGGGTGGCTGTCTGTTTTTGATTTTAATTTCCATAAGCTATAGGACCATAAGTGGAAGTGCCATAGGCTGTGTTGCTTTGTTTCTTACGTGTTTCAGGAAACACCATACACTTCTCCAGGGTGGCTGCCGGCAATTTACATCCTGCCAATCAGCATAACAAGGCTCCCTGTTCTCCATATCCTGTCCTACCTTTCTGGATTTTACACTTTTTTCAGATGGCCCTCTTGCCCGGGAGGCAGTGAGACTTCGTTGTGGTGCAGATTTCCTTTACAGGCTTGCTTGGTTGGCCAAAAAGGGCGTATGCGTTTTTTCCTGAATATATTCAGGAAAAAACGCATACGCCCTTTTTGGCCAAGTGCATCATTGTCGACGTTCTGCCTCTTTTCCTATGCTTTCAGGGCAATTCCAGTCTATCCCTGCAATCGTTTTCCTGAAATTCTGCCCCGCTTTCAAGTCCCCTTCGCAGGCTTACTTCAATATATTTTTGGAGGATAGCTGTCATTTATAACTCTGCAGGTTTGTGAAGTACAGTGCCCCTGAGCTCCTTTCTTCAACTCGCTTTCTTGTGAACTGGGCACAAAACCGCAGGATTGCTTCAGGCCCTAATCTGTTTTCAGCAGGGCATGCTGAGCCTTTGTTTAATTCCTCTTCCTGGTGGGCAATGAGCATTACATTTGCCCGTGCAGACACCTACGGCTAGTCTCTCATTGGTTCTCCCTATTCCTGTTCATCTTGCACAGAAATTGCAAGCTGTGCCAAAGAGGAGGTTAAAGGCACTGACTCTCCAAGCGGGGAGAGTGTTAGTAAAGCATCTGGAATGTTGAACCCGAGGACCAGGATACGAAAACTGAGATGCCTTTTAAATCGTTTCCCAATCACACGGTGGACGATACTCTGGGTTTCCCATGCATGTTTTAGCTGGAGGACGAATCCCTTGAACCTGGAGTGTTGGGACCCATGGAATGGGTACCATGCAGTATGACTTCAAAGGGTCTGCATTTACTCACCGAAACTCACCAATGCTATCAGCCTGAAGTGTCCAGCCTTATGTCTCAACCAGCTGTGGGTGTAGATGTGGTCAATCCCGGTTGCATCACATGCCCTGAGTGAATTATTTAAGAATTGCTCTCTATTTCACTGTCTTTGTGTTTTGTTTTCGAAATTTATTTTGATAATGGGATTTATCGGATTTTCACTGCTGCGTTTCGGCCGCTGTACACACGCTTGATTCTCTTACGGAGACATATATATCCATGGGTTTTAAGATTCTTCCTAGTCAGGTATATTCCTAGGCGTTGAATATGTGGTGTTGAGTCCATTTCGTTGAGGAAGGAGTAGGTCTTGTCTATTACATATTTGGCTTATGGAATGTTATCTGTGCTAATTTCAGTCTCTGGTTTTATGCAGCACCCCAACGCACCTTTCCCCATAAGCAAGCACTAGTTGGTTTTCTAAATTTGAGACCCTGTTCTGCTTTGTAATTCACTTCATGTGTAGTCAAGTTTACATTCCGTGTATTAGTGATATCTTATGATGTTTCTTTTTCTGTGTGACGTAGTTCACGTAGAATCACCGTACCTGCATCCACTCACTATGCCGCTACGGGCCTGATGACACAGATTTCATTGCTGAGTGATATTGCATTGTACGTACGTGCCACAACTTCTTTATCCATTTTTTGCTTTCTGGGATATTTACCTGATACTGTAGACGAGCTTCTTGTGCACACAGCCGTCCCAAATATTGGGGTGGCTGTCTGTTTTTGATTTTAATTTCCGTAAGCTATAGGACCATAAGTGGAAGTGCCATAGGCTGTGTTGCTCTGTTTCTTACGTGTTTCAGGAAACACCATACACTTCTCCAGGGTAGCTCCTGGCAATTTACATCCTGCCAATCAGCATAACCAGGCTCCCTGTTCTCCATATCCTGTCCTACCTTTCTGGATTTTACACCTTTCTCAGATGGGCCTTTTGCCCGGGGGGCAGTGAGACTTCATTGTAGTGCAGATTTCCTTTACAGGCTTGCTTGGTTGGCCAAAAAGGGCGTATGCGTTTTTTCCTGAATATATTCAGGAAAAAACGCATAAGCCCTTTTTGGCCAAGTGCATCATTGTCAACGTTCTGCCTCTTTTCCTATGCTTTCAGGGCAATTCCAGTCTACCCCCTGCAATCGTTTTCCTGAAATTCTGCCCCGCTTTCAAGTCCCCTTCGCAGGCTTACTTCAATATATTTTTGGAGGAGAGCTGTCATTTATAACTCTGCAGGTTTGTGAATTACAGTGCCCCTGAGCTCCTTTCTTTAACTCGCTTTCTTGTGAGCTGGACACAAAACCAAAGGATTGCTTCAGGCCCTAATCTGTTTTCAGCAGGGCACGCTGAGCCTTTGTTTAATTCCTCTTCCTGGTCGGCAATGAGCGTTACATTTGCCCGTGCAGACACCTACAGCTAGTCTCTCATTGGTTCTCCCTATTCCTGTTCATCTTGCACAGAAATTGCAAGCTGTGCCAAACAGGAGGTTAAAGGCACTGACTCTCCAAGCGGGGAGAGTGTTAGTAAAGCATCTGGAATGGTGAACCCGAGGACCAGGATACGAAAACTGAGATGCATTTTAAATCGTTTCCCAATCACACGGTGGACGATACTCTGGGTTTCCCATGCATGTTTTAGCTGGAGGAAGAATCCCTTGAACCTGGAGAGTTGGGACCCATGGAATGGGTACCATGCAGTATGACTTCAAAGGGTCTGCATTTGCTCACCGAAACTCACCAATGCTATCAGGCTGAAGTGTCCAGCCTTATGTCTCAACCAGCTCTGGGTGTAGATGTGGTCAATCCCGGTTGCATCACATGCCCTGAGTGAATTATTTAAGAATTGCTCTCTATTTCACTGTCTTTGTGTTTTGTTTTCGAAATTTATTTTGAGAATGGGATTTATCGGATTTTCACTGCTGCGTTTCGGCCGCTGTACACACGCTTGATTCTCTTACGGAGACATATATATCCATGGGTTTGAAGATTCTTCCTAGTCAGGTATATTCCTAGGCGTTGAATATGTGGTGTTGAGTCCATTTCGTTGAGGAAGGAGTAGGTCTTGTCTATTACATATTTGGCTTATGGAATGTTATCTGTGCTAATTTCAGTCTCTGGTTTTATGCAGCACCCCAACGCACCTTTACCCATAAGCAAGCACTAGTTGGTTTTCTAAATTTGAGACCCTGTTCTGCTTTGTAATTCACTTCATGTGTAGTCAAGTTTACATTCCGTGTATTAGTGATATCTTATGATGTTTCTTTTTCTGTGTGACGTAGTTCACGTAGAATCACCGTACCTGCATCCACTCACTATGCCGCTACGGGCCTGATGACACAGATTTCATTGCTGAGTGATATTGCATTGTACGTACGTGCCACAACTTCTTTATCCATTTTTTGCTTTCTGGGATATTTACCTGATACTGTAGACGAGCTTCTTGTGAACACAGCCGTCCCAAATATTGGGGTAGCTGTCTGTTTTTGATTTTAATTTCCGTAAGCTATAAGACCATAAGTGGAAGTGCCATAGGCTGTGTTGCTTTGTTTCTTACGTGTTTCAGGAAACACCATACACTTCTCCAGAATGGCTGCTGGCAATTTACATCCTGCCAATCAGCATAACAAGGCTCCCTGTTCTCCATATCCTGTCCTACCTTTCTGGATTTTACACTTTTTTCAGATGGCCCTTTTGCCCGGGGGGGCAGTGAGATTTCATTGTAGTGCAGATTTCCTTTACAGGCTTGCTTGGTTGGCCAAAAAGGGCGTATGCGTTTTTTCCTGAATATATTCAGGAAAAAACGCATACGCCCTTTTTGGCCAAGTGCATCATTGTCGACGTTGTGCCTCTTTTCCTATGCTTTCAGGGCAATTCCAGTCTACCCCCTGCAATCGTTTTCCTGAAATTCTGCCCTGCTTTCAATTCCCCTTCGCAGGCTTACTTCAATATATTTTTGGAGGATAGCTGTCATTTATAACTCTGCAGGTTTGTGAATTACAGTGCCCCTGAGCTCCTTTCTTTAACTCGCTTTCTTGTGAGCTGGACACAAAACCAAAGGATTGCTTCAGGCCCTAATCTGTTTTCAGCAGGGCACGCTGAGCCTTTGTTTAATTCCTCTTCCTGGTCGGCAATGAGCGTTACATTTGCCCGTGCAGACACCTACAGCTAGTCTCTCATTGGTTCTCCCTATTCCTGTTCATCTTGCACAGAAATTGCAAGCTGTGCCAAACAGGAGGTTAAAGGCACTGACTCTCCAAGCGGGGAGAGTGTTAGTAAAGCATCTGGAATGGTGAACCCGAGGACCAGGATACGAAAACTGAGATGCATTTTAAATCGTTTCCCAATCACACGGTGGACGATACTCTGGGTTTCCCATGCATGTTTTAGCTGGAGGAAGAATCCCTTGAACCTGGAGAGTTGGGACCCATGGAATGGGTACCATGCAGTATGACTTCAAAGGGTCTGCATTTGCTCACCGAAACTCACCAATGCTATCAGGCTGAAGTGTCCAGCCTTATGTCTCAACCAGCTCTGGGTGTAGATGTGGTCAATCCCGGTTGCATCACATGCCCTGAGTGAATTATTTAAGAATTGCTCTCTATTTCACTGTCTTTGTGTTTTGTTTTCGAAATTTATTTTGATAATGGGATTTATCGGATTTTCACTGCTGCGTTTCGGCCGCTGTACACACGCTTGATTCTCTTACGGAGACATATATATCCATGGGTTTTAAGATTCTTCCTAGTCAGGTATATTCCTAGGCGTTGAATATGTGGTGTTGAGTCCATTTCGTTGAGCAAGGAGTAGGTCTTGTCTATTACATATTTGGCTTATGGAATGTTATCTGTGCTAATTTCAGTCTCTGGTTTTATGCAGCACCCCAACGCACCTTTCCCCATAAGCAAGCACTAGTTGGTTTTCTAAATTTGAGACCCTGTTCTGCTTTGTAATTCACTTCATGTGTAGTCAAGTTTACATTCCGTGTATTAGTGATATCTTATGATGTTTCTTTTTCTGTGTGACGTAGTTCACGTAGAATCACCGTACCTGCATCCACTCACTATGCCGCTACGGGCCTGATGACACAGATTTCATTGCTGAGTGATATTGCATTGTACGTACGTGCCACAACTTCTTTATCCATTTTTTGCTTTCTGGGATATTTACCTGATACTGTAGACGAGCTTCTTGTGCACACAGCCGTCCCAAATATTGGGGTGGCTGTCTGTTTTTGATTTTAATTTCCGTAAGCTATAAGACCATAAGTGGAAGTGCCATAGGCTGTGTTGCTTTGTTTCTTACGTGTTTCAGGAAACACCATACACTTCTCCAGAATGGCTGCTGGCAATTTACTTCCTGCCAATCAGCATAACAAGGCTCCCTGTTCTCCATATCCTGTCCTACCTTTCTGGATTTTACACTTTTTTCAGATGGCCCTTTTGCCCGGGGGGGCAGTGAGATTTCATTGTAGTGCAGATTTCCTTTACAGGCTTGCTTGGTTGGCCAAAAAGGGCGTATGCGTTTTTTCCTGAATATATTCAGGAAAAAACGCATACGCCCTTTTTGGCCAAGTGCATCATTGTCGACGTTGTGCCTCTTTTCCTATGCTTTCAGGGCAATTCCAGTCTACCCCCTGCAATCGTTTTCCTGAAATTCTGCCCTGCTTTCAAGTCCCCTTCGCAGGCTTACTTCAATATATTTTTGGAGGATAGCTGTCATTTATAACTCTGCAGGTTTGTGAATTACAGTGCCCCTGAGCTCCTTTCTTCAACTCGCTTTCTTGTGAGCTGGGCACAAAACCGCAGGATTGCTTCAGGCCCTAATCTGTTTCCGGCAGGGCATGCTGAGCCTTTGGATAATTCCTCTTCCTTGTGGGCAATGAGCGTTACATTTGCCCGTGCAGACACCTACAGCTAGTCTCTCATTGGTTCTCCCTATTCCTGTTCATCTTGCACAGAAATTGCAAGCTGTGCCAAACAGAAGGTTAAAGGCACTGACTCTCCGAGCAGGGAGAGTGTTAGTAAAGCATCTGGAATGGGGAACCCGAGGGCCAGGATACGAAAACTGAGATGCATTTTAAATCGTTTCCCAATCACACGGTGGATGATACTCTGGGTTTCCCATGCATGTTTTAGCTGGAGGAAGAATCCCTTGAACCTGGAGAGTTGGGACCCATGGAATGGGTACCATGCAGTATGACTTCAAAGGGTCTGCATTTGCTCCCTGAAACTCACCAATGCTATCAGCCTGAAGTGTCCAGCCTTATGTCTCAACCAGCTCTGGGTGTAGATGTGGTCAATCCCGGTTGCATCACATGCCCTGAGTGAATTATTTAAGAATTGCTCTCTATTTCACTGTCTTTGTGTTTTGTTTTCGAAATTTATTTTGATAATGGGATTTATCGGAGTTTCAGTGCTGCGTTTCGGCCGCTGTACACACGCTTGATTCTCTTACGGAGACATATATATCCATGGGTTTTAAGATTCTTCCTAGTCAGGTATATTCATAGGCGTTGAATATGTGATGTTGGGTCCATTTCGTTGAACAAGGAGTAGGTCTTGTCTATTACATATTTGGCTTATGGAAAGTTATCTGTGCTAATTTCAGTCTCTGGTTTTATGCAGCACCCCAACGCACCTTTCCCCATAAGCAAGCACTAGTTGGTTTTCTAAATTTGAGACCCTGTTCTGTTTTGTAATTCAGTTCATGTGTAGTCAAGTTTACATTCCGTGTATTAGTGATATCTTATGATGTTTCTTTTTCTGTGTGACGTAGTTCACGTAGAATCACCGTACCTGCATCCACTCACTATGCCGCTACGGGCCTGATGACACAGATTTCATTGCTGAGTGATACTGCACTGCACGTACGTGCCACAACTTCTTTATCCATTTTTTGCTTTCTGGGATATTTACCTGGTACTGTAGACGAGCTTCTTGGGAACACAGCCGTCCCAAACTTTGGGGTGGCTCTCTTTTTTTGATTTTGTATTCCCTAAGGAATAGGACCATAACTGCAATTGCCATAGGCTGTGTTGCTTTATTTCTTACGTGTTTCAGGAAACACCATACATTTCTCCAGGGTGGCTGTTGGCAATTTACATCCTGCCAATCAGCATAACAAGGCTCCCTGTTCTCCATATCCTGTCCTACCTTTTTGGATTTTACACTTTTTTCAGATGGCCCTTTTGCCCGGGGGGCAGTGAGACTTCATTGTAGTGCAGATTTCCTTTACAGGCTTGCTTGGTTGGCCAAAAAGGGCGTATGCGTTTTTTCATGAATATATTCAGGAAAAAACGCATACACCCTTTTTGGCCAAGTGCATCATTGTCGACGTTCTGCCTCTTTTCCTATGCTTTCAGGGCAATTCCAGTCTACCCCTGAAATCGTTTTCCTGAAATTCTGCCCCGCTTTCAAGTCCCCTTCGCAGGCTTACTTCAATATATTTTTGGAGGATAGCTGTCATTTATAACTCTGCAGGTTTGTGAATTACAGTGCACCTGAGCTCCTTTCTTCAACTCGCTTTCTTGTGAGCTGGGCACAAAACCGCAGGATTGCTTCAGGCCCTAATCTGTTTTCAGCAGGGCACGCTGAGCCTTTGTTTAATTCCTCTTCCTGGTGGGCAATGAGCATTACATTTGCCCGTGCAGACACCTACGGCTAGTCTCTCATTGGTTCTCCCTATTCCTGTTCATCTTGCACAGAAATTGCAAGCTGTGCCAAAGAGGAGGTTAAAGGCACTGACTCTCCAAGCGGGGAGAGTGTTAGTAAACCGTCTGGAATGGTGAACCCGAGGACCAGGATACGAAAACTGAGATGCATTTTAAGTCGTTTCCTAATCACACGGTGGACCATACTCGCCGTTTCCCACGCATGTTTTAGCTGAAGAAAGAATCCCTTGAAACTGGAGAGTTGGGACCCTTGGAATGGGTACCATGCAGTATGACTTCAAAGGGTCTGCATTTGCTCACCGAAACTCACCAATGCTATCAGCCTGAAGTGTCCAGCCTTATGTCTCAACCAGCTCTGGGTGTAGATGTGGTCAATCCCGGTTGCATCACATGCCCTGAGTGAATTATTTAAGAATTGCTCTCTATTTCACTGTCTTTGTGTTTTGTTTTCGAAATTTATTTTGATAATGGGATTTATCGGATTTTCACTGCTGCGTTTCCGCCGCTGTACACACGCTTGATTCTCTTACGGAGACATATATATCCATGGGTTTTATGATTCTTCCTAGTCAGGTATATTCCTAGGCGTTGAATATGTGGTGTTGAGTCCATTTCGTTGAGCAAGGAGTAGGTCTTGTCTATTACATATTTGGCTTATGGAATGTTATCTGTGCTAATTTCAGTCTCTGGTATTATGCAGCACCCCAACGAACCTTTCCCCATAAGCAAGCACTTGTTGGTTTTCTAAATTTGAGACCCTGTTCTTTTTTGTAATTCAGTTCATGTGTAGTCAAGTTTACATTCCGTGTATTAGTGATATCTTATGATGTTTCTTTTTCTGTGTGACGTAGTTCACGTAGAATCACCGTACGTGAATCCACTCACTATGCCGCTACGGGCCTGATGTCACAGATTTCATTGCTGAGTGATATTGCATTGCATGTACGTGCCACAACTTCTTTATCCATTTTTTGCTTTCTGGGATATTTACCTGATACTGTAGACGAGCTTCTTGTGAACACAGCCGTCCCAAGTATTGGGGTGGCTGTCTGTTTTTGATTTTAATTTCCGTAAGCTATAGGACCATAAGTGGAAGTGCCATAGGATGTGTTGCTTTGTTTCTTACGTGTTTTAGGAAACACCATACACTTCTCCAGGGTGGCTGCTGGCAATTTACATCCTGCCAATCAGCATAACCAGGCTCCCTGTTCTCCATATCCTGTCCTACCTTTCTGGATTTTACACTTTTTTCAGATGGCCCTATTGCCCGGGGGGGCAGTGAGATTTCATTGTAGTGCAGATTTCCTTTACAGGCTTGCTTGGTTGGCCAAAAAGGGCGTATGCGTTTTTTTCCTGAATATATTCAGGAAAAAACGCATACGCCCTTTTTGGGAAGTGCATCATTGTCGACGTTGTGCCTCTTTTCCTATGCTTTCAGGGCAATTCCAGTCTACCCCCTGCAATCGTTTTCCTGAAATTAGCCCCGCTTTCAAGTCCCCTTCGCAGGCTTACTTCAATATATTTTTGGAGGATACCTGTCATTTATAACTCTGCAGGTTTGTGAAGTACAGTGCCCCTGAGCTCCTTTCTTCAACTCGCTTTCTTGTGAGCTGGGCACAAAACCGCAGGATTGCTTCAGGCCCTAATCTGTTTCCAGCAGGGCACACTGAGCCTTTGTTTAATTCCTCTTTCTGGTGGGCAATGAGCGTTACATTTGCCCGTGCAGACACCTACAGCTAGTCTCTCATTGGTTCTCCCTATTCCTGTTCATCTTGCACAGAAATTGCAAGCTGTGCCAAACAGGAGGTTAAAGGCACTGACTCTCCAAGCGGGGAGAGTTTTAGTAAAGCATCTGGAATGGTGAACCCGAGGACAAGGAAACGAAAACTGAGATGCATTTTAAATCATTTCCCAATCACACGGTGGACGATACTCTGGGTTTCCCATGCATGTTTTAGCTGGAGGAAGAATCCCTTGAACCTGGAGAGTTGGGACCCATGGAATGGGTACCATGCTGTATGACTTCAAAGGGTCTGCATTTGCTCACCGAAACTCACCAATGCTATCAGCCTGAAGTGTCCAGCCTTATGTCTCAACCAGCTCTGGGTATAGATGTGGTCCATCCCGGTTGCATCACATGCCCTGAGTGAATTATTTAAGAATTGCTCTCTATTTCACTGTCTTTGTGTTTTGTTTTCGAAATTTATTTTGATAATGGGATTTATCGGATTTTCACTGCTGCGTTTCGGCCGCTGTACACACGCTTGATTCTCTTACGGAGACATATAAATCCATGTGTTTTAAGATTCTTCCTAGTCAGGTATATTCCTAGGCGTTGAATATGTGGTGTTGAGTCCATTTCGTTGAGCAAGGAGTAGGTCTTGTCTATTACATATTTGGCTTATGGAATGTTATCTGTGCTAATTTCAGTCTCTGGTTTTATGCAGCACCCCAAGGCACCTTTCCCCATAAGCAAGCACTAGTTGGATTTCTAAATTTGTGACCCTGTTCTGTTTTGTAATTCAGTTCATGTGTAGTCAAGTTTACATTCCGTGTATTAGTGATATCTTATGATGTTTCTTTTTCTGTGTGACGTAGTTCACGTAGAATCACCGTACCTGCATCCACTCACTATGCCGCTACGGGCCTGATGACACAGATTTCATTGCTGAGTGATATTGCATTGCACGTACGTGCCACAACTTCTTTATCCATTTTTTGCTTTCTGGGATATTTACCTGATACTGTAGACGAGCTTCTTGTGAACACAGCCGTCCCAAATATTGGGGTGGCTGTCTGTTTTTGATTTTAATTTCCGTAAGCTATAGGACCATAAGTGGAAGTGCCATAGGCTGTGTTGCTTTGTTTCTTACGTGTTTCAGGAAACACCATACACTTCTCCAGGGTGGCTGCTGGCAATTTACATCCTGCCACTCAGCATAACAAGGCTCCCTGTTCTCCATATCCTATCTAACCTTTCTGGATTTTACACTTTTTCCAGATGGCCCTTATGCCCGGGGGGGCAGTGAGATTTCATTGTTGTGCAGGTTTCCTTTACAGGCTTGCTTGGTTGGCCAAAAAGGGCATATGCGTTTTTTCCAGAATATATTCAGGAAAAAACGCATACGCCCTTTTTGGCCAAGTGCATCATTGTTGACGTTGTGACTCTTTTCCTATGCTTTCAGGGCAATTCCAGTCTACCCCCTGCAATCGTTTTCCTGAAATTCTGCCCCGCTTTCAAGTCCCCTTCGCAGGCTTACTTCAATATATTTTTGGAGGATAGCTGTCATTTATAACTCTGCAGGTTGGTGAAGTACAGTGCCCCTGAGCTCCTTTCTTCAACTCGCTTTCTTGTGAGCTGGGCAAAAAACCGCAGGATTGCTTCAGGCCCTAATCTGTTTTCAGCAGGGCACGCTGAGCCTTTGTTTAATTCCTCTTCCTGGTCGGCAATGAGCGTTACATTTGCCCGTGCAGACACCTACAGCTAGTCTCTCATTGGTTCTCCCTATTCCTGTTCATCTTGCACAGAAATTGCAAGCTGTGCCAAAGAGGAGGTTAAAGGCACTGACTCTCCAAGCGGGGAGAGTGTTAGTAAAGCATCTGGAATGGTGAACCCGAGGACCAGGATACGAAAACTGAGATGCATTTTAAATCGTTTCCCAATCACACGGTGGACGATACTCTGGGTTTCCCATGCATGTTTTAGCTGGAGGAAGAATCCCTTGAACCTGGAGAGTTGGGAATCATGGAATGGGTACCATGCAGTATGATTTCCAAGGGTCTGTATTTGCTCACCGAAACTCACCAATGCTATCAGCCTGAAGTGTCCAGCCTTATGTCTCAACCAGCTCTGGGTGTAGATGTGGTCAATCCCGGTTGCATCACATGCCCTGAGTGAATTATTTAAGAATTGCTCTCTAATTCACTGTCTTTGTGTTTTGTTTTCGAAATTTATTTTGATAATGGGATTTATCGGATTTTCACTGCTGCGTTTCGGCCGCTGTACACACGCTTGATTCTCTTACGGAGACATATATATCCATGGGTTTTAAGATTCTTCCTAGTCAGGTATATTCCTAGAGTTGAATATGTGGTTTTGGGTCCATTTCGTTGAGCAAGGAGTAGGTCTTGTCTATTACATATTTGGCTTATGGAAAGTTATCTGAGCTAATTTCATTCTCTGGTTTTATGCAGCACCCCAAGGCACCTTTCCCCATAAGCAAGCACTAGTTGCTTTTCTAAATTTGAGACCCTGTTCTGTTTTGTAATTCAGTTCATGTGTAGTCAAGTTTACATTCCGTGTATTAGTGATATCTTATGATGTTTCTTTTTCTGTGTGACGTTGTTCACGTACAATCACCGTACCTGCATCCACTCACTATGCTGCTACGGGCCTGATGACACAGATTTCATTGCTGAGTGATATTGCATTGTACGTATGTGCCACAACTTCTTTATCCATTTTTTGCATTCTGGGATATTTACCTGATACTGTAGACGATCTTCTTGTGAACACAACCGTCCCAAATATTGGGGTGGGTGTCTGTTTTTGATTTTAATTTCCGTAAGCTATAAGACCATAAGTGGAAGTGCCATAGGATGTGTTTCCTTGTTTCTTACGTGTTTCAGGAAACACCATACACTTCTCCAGGGTGGCTGCTGGCAATTTACATCCTGCCAATCAGCATAACAAGGCTCCCTGTTCTCCATATCCTGTCCTACCTTTCTGGATTTTACACTTTTTTCAGATGGCCCTTTTGCCCCGGGGGCAGTGAGACTTCATTGTAGTACAGATTTCCTTTACAGGCTTGCTTGGTTGGCCAAAAAGGGCGTATGCGTTTTTTCCTAAATATATTCAGGAAAAAACGCATACGCCCTTTTTGGCCAAGTGCATCATTGTCGACGTTCTGCCTCTTTTCCTATGCTTTCAGGGCAATTCCAGTCTACCCCCTGCAATCGTTTTCCTGAAATTCTGCCCCGCTTTCAAGTCCCCTTCGCAGGCTTACTTCAATATATTTTTGGAGGATAGCTGTCATTTATAACTCTGCAGGTTTGTGAATTACAGTGCCCCTGAGCTCCTTTCTTCAACTCGCTTTCTTGTGAGCTGGGCACAAAACCGCAGGATTGCTTCAGGCCCTAATCTGTTTTCAGCAGGGCACGCTGAGCGTTTGTTTAAATCCTCTTCCTGGTCGGCAATGAGCGTTACATTTGCCCGTGCAGACACCTACAGCTAGTCTCTCATTGGTTCTCCCTATTCCTGTTCATCTTGCACAGAAATTGCAAGCTGTGCCAAACAGGAGGTTAAAGGCGCTGACTCTCCAAGCGGGGAGAGTGTTAGTAAAGCATCTGGAATGGTGAACCCGAGGACCAGGATACGAAAACTGAGCTGCATTTTATTTTTATTTATTTATTTTTTTTAATGTTTGCAGCAGTTCTTTTTTTTTTTTTTTTTTTTAAACATCTTTATTGGGGTATAATTGCTTTACAATGGTGTGTTAGTTTCTGCTTTATAACAAAGTGAATCAGTTATACATATACATATGTTCCCATATGTCTTCCCTCTTGCGTCTCCCTCCCTCCCACTCTCCCCATCCCACCCTTCCAGGCTGTTCCAAAGCACCGAGCTAATATCCCTGTGCCTTGCCGCTGCTTCCCCCCAGCTATCTACCTTACTACGTTTGTTAGTGTGTATATGTCCATGACTCTCTCTCGCCCTGTCAAAACTCACCCTTCCCCCTCCCCATATCCTTAAGTCCGTTCTCCAGTAGGTCTGCGTCTTTATTCCTATCTTACCCCTAGGTTCTTCATGCCATTTTTTTCCCTTAAATTCCATATATATGTGTTAGCATATGGTATTTGTCTTTTTCTTTCTGACTTACTTCACTCTGTATGACAGATTCTAGGTCTATCCATCTCATTACAAATAGCTCAATTTCATTTCTTTTTAAGGCTGAGTAATATTCCATTGTGTATATGTGCCACATCTTCTTTATCCATTCATCCGATGATGGGCGCTTAGGTTGTTTCCATGTCCTGGCTATTGTAAATAGAGCTGCAATGAACATTTTGGTACATGACTCTCTTTGAATTTTGGTTTTCTCAGGGTATATGCCAAGTAGTGGGATTGCTGGGTCATATGGTAATTCTATTTGTAGTTTTTTAAGGAACCTCCATACTGTTCTCCACAGTGGCTGAACCAATTCACATTCCCACCAGCAGTGCAAGAGTGTCCCCTTTTCTCCACACCCTCTCCAGCATTTATTGTTTCTTGATTTTTTGATGATGTCCATTCTGACTGGTGTGAGATGATATCTCATTGTAGTTTTGATTTGCATTTCTCTAATGATTAATGATGTTGAGCATTCTTTCATGTGTTTGTTGGCATTCTGTATATCTTCTTTGGAGAAATGTCTATTTAGGTCTTCTGCCCATTTTTGGATGGGGTTGTTTGTTTTTTTGTTATTGAGCTGCATGAGCTGCTTGTAAATTTTGGAGATTAATCCTTTGTCAGTTGCTTCATTTGCAAATGTTTTCTCCCATTCTGAGGGTTGTCTTTTGGTCTTGGTTATCGTTTCCTTTGCTGTGCAAAAGCTTTGAAGTTTCATTAGGTCCCATTTGTTTATTTTTGTTTTTATTTCCATTACTCTAGGAGGTGGGTCAGATAGGATCTTGCTGTGATTTATGTCATAGAGTGTTCTTCCTATGTTTTCTTCTAAGAGTTTGATAGTTTCTGGCCTTACATTTAGGTCTTTAATCCATTTTGAGCTTATTTTTGTGTATGGTGTTAGGGAGTGATCTAATCTCATACTTTTACATGTACCTGTCCAGTTTTCCCAGCACCATTTATTGAAGAGGCTGTCCTTTCTCCACTGTACATTCCTGCCTCCTTTATCAAAGATGAGGTGTCCATATGTGCGTGGGTTTATCTCTGGGCTTTCTATCCTGTTCCACTGATCTATCTTTCTGTTTTTGTGCCAGTACCATACTGTCTTGATTACTGTTGCTTTGTAATATAGTCTGAAGTCAGGGAGCCTTATTCCTCCAGCTCCTTTTTTCGTTCTAAAGATTGCTTTGGCTATTCGGGGTCTTTTGTGTTTCCATACAAATTGCGAAATTTTTTGTTCTAGTTCTGTGAAAAATGCCAGTGGTAGTTTGATAGGGATTGCATTGAATCTGTAGATTGCTTTGGGTAGTAGAGTCATTTTCACAATGTTGATTCTTCCCATCCAAGAACATGGTATATCTCTCCATCTATTTGTATCATCTTTAATTTCTTTCATCAGTGTCTTATAATTTTCTGCATACAGGTCTTTCGTATCCTTAGGTAGGTTTATTCCTAGATATTTTATTCTTTTTGTTGCAATGGTAAATGGGAGTGTTTTCTTGATTTCACTTTCAGATTTTTCATCATTAGTATATAGGAATGCCAGAGATTTCTGTGCATTAATTTTGTATCCTGCTACTTTACCAAATTCATTGATTAGCTCTAGTAGTTTTCTGGTAGCATCTTTAGGATTCTCTATGTATAGTATCATGTCATCTGCAAACAGTGACAGCTTTACTTCTTCTTTTCCGATTTGGATTCCTTTTATTTCCTTTTCTTCTCTGATTGCTGTGGCTAAAACTTCCAAAACTATGTTGAATAAGAGTGGTGAGAGTGGGCAACCTTGTCTTGTTCCTGATCTTAGTGGAAATGCTTTCAGTTTTTCACCATTGAGGATGATGTTTGCTGTGGGCTTGTCATATATGGCTTTTATTATGTTTAGGAAAGTTCCCTCTATGCCTACTTTCTGGAGGGTTTTTATCATAAATGGGTGTTGAATTTTGTCGAAAGCTTTCTCTGCATCTATTGAGATGATCATATGGTTTTTCTCCTTCAATTTGTTAATATGGTTTATCACATTGATAGATTTGCGTATATTGAAGAATCCTTGCATTCCTGGAATAAACCCCACTTGATCATGGTGTATGATCCTTTTAATGTGCTGTTGGATTCTGTTTGCTAGTATTTTGTTGAGGATTTTTGCATCTATGTTCATCAGTGATATTGGCCTGTAGTTTTCTTTCTTTGTGACATCCTTGTCTGGTTTTGGTATCAAGGTGATGGTGGCTTCGTAGAAGGAATTTGGGAGTGTTCCTCCCTCTGCTATATTTTGGAAGAGTTTGAGAAGGATAGGTGTTAGCTCTTCTCTAAACGTTTGATAGAATTCACCTGTGAAGCCATCTGGTCCTGGGCTTTTGTTTGTTGGAAGGTTTTTAATCACAGTTTCAATTTCAGTGCTTGTGATTGGTCTGTTCATATTTTCTATTTCTTCCTGATTCAGTCTTGGCAGGTTGTGCATTTCTAAGAATTTGTCCATTTCTTCCAGATTGTCCATTTTATTGGCATAGAGTTGCTTGTAGTAATCTCTCATGATTTTTTTTATTTCTGCAGTGTCAGTTGTTACTTCTCCTTTTTCATTTCTAATTCTATTGATTTGAGTCTTCTCCCTTTTTTTCTTGATGAGTCTGGCTAGTGGTTTATCTATTTTGTTTATCTTCTCAAAGAACCAGCTTTTAGTTTTATTGATCTTTGCTATTGTTTCCTTCATTTCTTTTTCATTTATTTCTGATCTGATTTTTATGATTTCTTTCCTTCTGCTAGCTTTGGGGTTTTTTTGTTCTTCTTTCTCTAATTGCTTGAGGTGCAAGGTTAGGTTGTTTATTCGAGATGTTTCCTGCTTCTTAAGGTGGGCTTGTATTGCTATAAACTTCCCCCTTAGGACTGCTTTTGCTGCATCCCATAGGTTTTGGGTCGTTGTGTCTCCATTGTCATTTGTTTCTAGGTATTTTTTTATTTCCTCTTTGATTTCTTCAGTGATCACTTCATTATTAAGTAGTGTATTGTTTAGCCTCCATGTGTTTGTATTTTTTACAGATCTTTTCCTGTAATTGATATCTAGTCTCATGGCGTTGTGGTCGGAAAAGATACTTGATACAATTTCAGTTTTCTTAAATTTACCAAGGCTTGATTTGTGACCCAAGATATGATCTATCCTGGAGAATGTTCCATGAGCACTTGAGAAAAATGTGTATTCTGTTGTTTTTGGATGGAGTGTCCTATAAATATCAATTAAGTCCATCTTGTTTAATGTATCATTTAAAGCTTGTGTTTCCTTATTTATTTTCATTTTGGATGATCTGTCCATGGGTGAAAGTGGGGTGTTAAAGTCCCCTACTATGAATGTGTTACTGTTGATCTCCCCTTTTATGGTTGTTAGTATTTGCCTTATGTATTGAGGTGCTCCTATGTTGGGTGCATAAATATTTACAATTGTTATATCTTCTTCTTGGATCGATCCCTTGATCATTATGTAGTGTCCTTCTTTGTCCCTTTTAATAGTCCTTATTTTAAAGTCTATTTTGTCTGATATGAGAATTGCTACTCCAGCTTTCTTTTGGTTTCCATTTGCATGGAATATCTTTTTCCATCCCCTTACTTTCAGTCTGTATGTGTCTCTAGTTCTGAAGTGGGTCTCTTGTAGACAGCATATATAAGGGTCTTGTTTTTGTATCCATTCAGCCAATCTGTGTCTTTTGGTGGGAGCATTTAGTCCATTTACATTTAAGGTAATTATCGATATGTATGTTCCTATTTCCATTTTATATATTGTTTTGGGTTCGCTACTATAGGTCATTTCCTTCTCTTGTGTTTCGTGTCTAGAGAAGTTCCTTTAGCATTTGTTGTAAAGCTGGTTTGGTGGTGCTGAACTCTCTCAGCTTTTGCTTGTCTGTAAAGGTTTTATTTTCTCCATCAAATGTGAATGAGATCCTTGCTGGGTAGAGCAGTCTTGGTTTCAGGCTATTCTCCTTCATCACTTTCAGTATGTCCTGCCACTCCCTTCTGGCTTGTAGGGTTTCTGCTGAGAGATCAGCTGTTAACCTTATGGGGATTCCCTTGTGTGTTATTTGTTGTTTTTCCCTTGCTGCTTTTAATATGCTTTCTTTGTATTTAATTTTTGACAGTTTGATTAATATGTGTCTTGGCGTGTTTCTCCTTGTATTTATCCTGTATGGGACCCTCTGTGCTTCCTGGACTTGATTAACTATTTCCTTTCCCATATTAGGGAAGTTTTCAACTATAATCTCTTCAAATATTTTCTCAGTCCCTTTCTTTCTTTCTTCTTCTTCTGGAACCCCTATAATTCGAATGTTGGTGCGTTTCATGTTGTCCCAGAGGTCTCTGAGACTGTCCTCAGTTCTTTTCATTCTTTTTTCTTTATTCTGCTCTGCAGTAGTTATTTCCACTACTTTATCTTCCAGGTCACTTATCCGTTCTTCTGCCTCAGTTATTCTGCTATTGATCCTATCTAGAGTGATTTTAATTTCATTTATTGCATTGTTCATCGTTGCTTGTTTCATCTTTAGTTCTTGTAAGTCCTTGTTAACTGTTTCTTGCATTTTGTCCATTCTACTTCCAAGATTTTGGATCATCCTTACTATCATTATTCTGAATTCTTTTTCAGGTAGATTGCCTATTTCCTCTTCATTTGTTAGGTCTGGTGGGTTTTTATCTTGCTCCTTCATCTGCTGTGTGTTTTTCTGTCTTCTCATTTTGCTTACTGTGTTTGGGGTCTCCTTTTTGCAGGCTGCAGTTTCGTAGTTCCCGTTGTTTTTGATGTCTGTCTCCAGTGGCTAAGGTTGTTTCAGTGGGTTGTGTAGGCTTCCTGGTGGAGGGGACTAGTGCCTGTGTTGTGCTGGATGAGGCTGGATCTTGTCTCTCTAGTGGGCAGGTTCACGTCTGGTGGTGTGTTTTGGGGTGTCTGTGGCCTTATTATGATTTTAGGCAGCCTCTCTGCTAATGGGTGGGGTTGTGTTCCTGTTTTGCTAGTTGTTTGGCATAGGTTGTCCAGCACTGTGGCTTGCTGGTTGTTGAGTGAAGCTGGGTGCTGGTGTTAAGATGGAGGTCTCTGGGATATTTCCACCGTTTAATATTATGTGGAGCTGGGAGGTCTCTTGTTGACCAGTGTCCTGAAGTTGGCTCTCCTACCTCAGAGGCAGAGCCCTGACTCCTGGCTGGAGCACCAAGAGCCTTTCATCCACACAGCTCAGAATAAAAGGGAGAAAAAGTAGGGAGAATTAGTAGAAGTATGAGTAAAGAAAGAGGGAAAGGAGGAAAGGAAGGAAGGAAGAAAGAAGCAAAGAAGGAAAGAAAGGAGGGAGGGAGGGAGGGAGGAAGGAAGGAAGGAGGGAAAGAAGGAAAAAAAAGACAGAAAGAAAGATGATACAGTAAAAATAAAATAAAGTATAATATAGTTATTGAATTAAAAAATATTTAGAAAAAAAAAAAGGGATGGATAGAACCTTAGGACAAATGTTGGAAGCAAAGCTATACAGAGAAAATCTTACACAGAAGCATACACATACACCTTCACAAAAAGAGGTAAAGGGGGAAAAATCATAAATCCTGCTCCCTGAGACCACCTCCTCAATTTGGGGTGATTCGTTGTCTAAAGGAGGGAGGGAAGGAAGGAAAGAAAGAAAGAACGAAGGTAAAGTATAATAAAGTTATTACAATTAAACTTAATTATTAAGAAAAGGAATTTTTAAAAAAAAGTCATGGACGGATAGAGCCCTAGGACAAATGGTGGAAGCTAGAGTATACAGACTAGATGTCACACAGAAGCATACACGTACACATTCACCAAAAGAGGAAAAGGGAAAAAAATCATAGATCTCGCTCCTAAATTCCACCTCTTCAATTTGGGATCATTCCTTGTCTATTCAGGTATTCCACAGATGCAGGGTATATCAAGTTGATTGTGGAGCTTTAATCCGCTGCTTCTGTGGCTGCTGGGAGAGATTTCCCTTTCTCTTCTTTGTTCTCACAGCTCACAGGAGCTCAGCTTTGGATTTGGCCCTGCCTCTGCGTGTAGGTCGCTGGAGGGCGTCTGTTTTTTCGCTCAGACAGGACGGGGTTAAAGGAGCCGCTGATTCGGGACCTCCGGCTCACTCAGGCCGGGGGTTGGGGGATGGCGGAAGGAGGGGCACTGCGTGCGGGGCCGGCCTGCGGCGGCAGAGGCAGCGTGACGTTGTGGCAGAGGCCGGCATGACGTTGCACCAGCCTGAGGCCCGCCGTGCGTTGTCCCGGGGAAGTTGTCCCTGGATCCCGGGAACCTGGCAGTGGCAGGCTGCACAGGCTCCGCGGAAGAGGGGTGTGGAGAGTGACCTGTGCTCGCACACAGGCCCCTTGGTGGCAGCAGCAGCAGCCTTAGCATCTCCCGCCCGTCTCTGGGCTCCGCGGTTTTAGCCGCGGCTCGCGCCCGTCTCTGGGGTTTGCGCTTTCAGCCGCGGCTCGCGCCCGTCTCGGGGGCTCGCGCCCTCAGCCGCGGCTCGCGCCCGTCTCTGGGGTTCGCGCTTTTAGCCGCGGCTCGCGCCCGTCTCTGGAGTTCCTTTAAGCAGCGCTCTTAAACCCCTCTCCTCGCGCACCAGGAAACAAAGAGGGAAGAAAAAGTCTCTTGCCTCTTCGGCCGGTGCAGGCTTTTCCCGAACTCCCTGCCGGCTAGTCGTGGTGCACTAACCCCTTCAGGCTATGTTCAAGCCGCCAACCCCAGTCCTCTCCCTGAGCTCCGTCCAAAACCAAAACCAGAGCCTCAGCTCGCAGCCCCGCCCACCCCGGTGGGTGAGCAGCAAGCCTCTCGGGTTGGTGAGTGCTGGTCGGCACCGATCGTCTGTGCAGGAATCTCCCCGCTTTGCCCTCCGCACCGGTCGCTGTGCACTACTCCACGGTCCCGAAACTCCCCCCTCCGCCTCCCGCAGTCTCCGCCCGCGGAGGGGCTTCCTAGTGTGTGGAAACTTTTCCTCCTTCACAGCTCCCTCCCACTGGTGCAGGTGCCGTCCTTATTCTTTTGTCTCTGTTTTTTCTTTTGCCCTACCCAGTTACGTGGGGAGTTTCTTGCCTTTTGGGAGGTCTGAGGTCTTCTGCCAGCCTTCAGTAGGAGTTCTGTTGGAGTTGTTCCACGTGTGGATGTATTTCTGGTGTATCCGTGGGGAGGAAGGCGATCTCCGCGTCTTACTCTTCCGCCATCTTCAAGGTCCCCCCCCTGAGATGCATTTTAAATCGTTTCCCAATCACACGGTGGACGATACTCTGGGTTTCCCATGCATGTTTTAACTGGAGGAAGAATGCCTTGAACCTGGAGAGTTGGGACCCATGGAATGGGTACCATGCAGTATGACTTCAAAGGGTCTACATTTGCTCACCGAAACTCACCAATGCTATCAGCCTGAAGTGTCCAGCCTTATGTCTCAACCAGCTCTGGGTGTAGATGTGGTCAATCCCGGTTGCATCACATGCCCTGAGTGAATTAGTTAAGAATTGCTCTCGATTTCACTGTCTTTGTGTTTTGTTTTCGAAATTTATTTTGATAATGGGATTTATCGGATTTTCACTGCTGCGTTTCGGCCGCTGTACACACGCTTGATTCTCTTACGGAGACATATATATCCATGGGTTTTAAGATTCTTCCTAGTCAGGTATATTCCTAGGCGTTGATTATGTGGTGTTGGGTCCATTTCGTTGAGCAAGGAGTAGGTCTTGTCTATTACATATTTGGCCTATGGAAAGTTATCTGTGCTAATTTCAGTCTCTGGTTTTCTGCAGCACCCCAAGGCACCTTTCCCCATAAGCAAGCACTAGTTGGTTTTCTAAATTTGAGACCCTGTTCTGTTTTGTAATTCAGTTCATGTGTAGTCAACTTTACATTCCGTGTATTAGTGATATCTTATGATGTTTCTTTTTCTGTGTGACGTAGTTCACGTAGAATCACCGTACCTGCATCCACTCACTATGCCGCTACGGGCCTGATGACACAGATTTCATTGCTGAGTGATATTGCATTGTACGTACGTGTCACAACTTCTTTATCCATTTTTTGCTTTCTGGGATATTTACCTGATACTGTAGACGAGCTTCTTGTGAACACAGCCGTCCCAAATATTGGGGTGGCTGTCTGTTTTTGATTTTAATTTCCGTAAGCTATAGGACCATAAGTGGAAATGCCATAGGCTGTGTTGCTTTGTTTCTTACGTGTTTCAGGAAACACCATACATTTCTCCAGGGTGGCTGCTGGCAATTTACATCCTGCCAATCAGCATAACAAGGCTCCCTGTTCTCCATATCCTGTCCTACCTTTATTGATTTTACACTTTTTTCAGATGGCCCTTTTGCCCGGGGGGCAGTGAGACTTCATTGTAGTACAGATTTCCTTTACAGGCTTGCTTGGTTGGCCAAAAAGGGCGTATGCGTTTTTTCCTGAATATATTCAGGAAAAAACGCATACGCCCTTTTTGGCCAAGTGCATCATTGTCGACGTTCTGCCTCTTTTCCTATGCTTTCAGCGCAATTCCAGTCTACCCCCTGCAATCGTTTTCCTGAAATTCTGCCCCGCTTTCAAGTCCCCTTCGCAGGCTTACTTCAATATATTTTTGGAGGATAGCTGTCATTTATAACTCTGCAGGTTTGTGAATTACAGTGCCCCTGAGCTCCTTTCTTCAACTCGCTTTCTTGTGAGCTGGGCACAAAACCGCAGGATTGCTTCAGGCCCTAATCTGTTTTCAGCAGGGCACGCTGAGCCTTTGTTTAATTCCTCTTCCTGGTCGGCAATGAGCGTTACATTTGCCCGTGCAGACACCTACAGCTAGTCTCTCATTGGTTCTCCCTATTCCTGTTCATCTTGCACAGAAATTGCAAGCTGTGCCAAACAGGAGGTTAAAGGCGCTGACTCTCCAAGCGGGGAGAGTGTTAGTAAAGCATCTGGAATGGTGAACCCGAGGACCAGGATACGAAAACTGAGCTGCATTTTATTTTTATTTATTTATTTTTTTTAATGTTTGCAGCAGTTCTTTTTTTTTTTTTTTTTTTTTAAACATCTTTATTGGGGTATAATTGCTTTACAATGGTGTGTTAGTTTCTCCTTTATAACAAAGTGAATCAGTTATACATATACATATGTTCCCATATGTCTTCCCTCGTGCGTCTCCCTCCCTCCCACTCTCCCCATCCCACCCTTCCAGGCTGTTCCAAAGCACCGAGCTAATATCCCTGTGCCTTGCCGCTGCCTCCCCCCAGCTATCTACCTTACTACGTTTGTTAGTGTGTATATGTCCATGACTCTCTCTCGCCCTGTCAAAACTCACCCTTCCCCCTCCCCATATCCTTAAGTCCGTTCTCCAGTAGGTCTGCGTCTTTATTCCTATCTTACCCCTAGGTTCTTCATGCCATTTTTTTCCCTTAAATTCCATATATATGTGTTAGCATACGGTATTTGTCTTTTTCTTTCTGACTTACTTCACTCTGTATGACAGATTCTAGGTCTATCCATCTCATTACAAATAGCTCAATTTCATTTCTTTTTAAGGCTGAGTAATATTCCATTGTGTATATGTGCCACATCTTCTTTATCCATTCATCCGATGATGGGCGCTTAGGTTGTTTCCATGTCCTGGCTATTGTAAATAGAGCTGCAATGAACATTTTGGTACATGACTCTCTTTGAATTTTGGTTTTCTCAGGGTATATGCCAAGTAGTGGGATTGCTGGGTCATATGGTAATTCTATTTGTAGTTTTTTAAGGAACCTCCATACTGTTCTCCACAGTGGCTGAACCAATTCACATTCCCACCAGCAGTGCAAGAGTGTCCCCTTTTCTCCACACCCTCTCCAGCATTTATTGTTTCTTGATTTTTTGATGATGTCCATTCTGACTGGTGTGAGATGATATCTCATTGTAGTTTTGATTTGCATTTCTCTAATGATTAATGATGTTGAGCATTCTTTCATGTGTTTGTTGGCATTCTGTATATCTTCTTTGGAGAAATGTCTATTTAGGTCTTCTGCCCATTTTTGGATGGGGTTGTTTGTTTTTTTGTTATTGAGCTGCATGAGCTGCTTGTAAATTTTGGAGATTAATCCTTTGTCAGTTGCTTCATTTGCAAATGTTTTCTCCCATTCTGAGGGTTGTCTTTTGGTCTTGGTTATCGTTTCCTTTGCTGTGCAAAAGCTTTGAAGTTTCATTAGGTCCCATTTGTTTATTTTTGTTTTTATTTCCATTACTCTAGGAGGTGGGTCAGATAGGATCTTGCTGTGATTTATGTCATAGAGTGTTCTTCCTATGTTTTCTTCTAAGAGTTTGATAGTTTCTGGCCTTACATTTAGGTCTTTAATCCATTTTGAGCTTATTTTTGTGTATGGTGTTAGGGAGTGATCTAATCTCATACTTTTACATGTACCTGTCCAGTTTTCCCAGCACCATTTATTGAAGAGGCTGTCCTTTCTCCACTGTACATTCCTGCCTCCTTTATCAAAGATGAGGTGTCCATATGTGCGTGGGTTTATCTCTGGGCTTTCTATCCTGTTCCACTGATCTATCTTTCTGTTTTTGTGCCAGTACCATACTGTCTTGATTACTGTTGCTTTGTAATATAGTCTGAAGTCAGGGAGCCTTATTCCTCCAGCTCCTTTTTTCGTTCTAAAGATTGCTTTGGCTATTCGGGGTCTTTTGTGTTTCCATACAAATTGCGAAATTTTTTGTTCTAGTTCTGTGAAAAATGCCAGTGGTAGTTTGATAGGGATTGCATTGAATCTGTAGATTGCTTTGGGTAGTAGAGTCATTTTCACAATGTTGATTCTTCCCATCCAAGAACATGGTATATCTCTCCATCTATTTGTATCATCTTTAATTTCTTTCATCAGTGTCTTATAATTTTCTGCATACAGGTCTTTCGTATCCTTAGGTAGGTTTATTCCTAGATATTTTATTCTTTTTGTTGCAATGGTAAATGGGAGTGTTTTCTTGATTTCACTTTCAGATTTTTCATCATTAGTATATAGGAATGCCAGAGATTTCTGTGCATTAATTTTGTATCCTGCTACTTTACCAAATTCATTGATTAGCTCTAGTAGTTTTCTGGTAGCATCTTTAGGATTCTCTATGTATAGTATCATGTCATCTGCAAACAGTGACAGCTTTACTTCTTCTTTTCCGATTTGGATTCCTTTTATTTCCTTTTCTTCTCTGATTGCTGTGGCTAAAACTTCCAAAACTATGTTGAATAAGAGTGGTGAGAGTGGGCAACCTTGTCTTGTTCCTGATCTTAGTGGAAATGCTTTCAGTTTTTCACCATTGAGGATGATGTTTGCTGTGGGCTTGTCATATATGGCTTTTATTATGTTTAGGAAAGTTCCCTCTATGCCTACTTTCTGGAGGGTTTTTATCATAAATGGGTGTTGAATTTTGTCGAAAGCTTTCTCTGCATCTATTGAGATGATCATATGGTTTTTCTCCTTCAATTTGTTAATATGGTTTATCACATTGATAGATTTGCGTATATTGAAGAATCCTTGCATTCCTGGAATAAACCCCACTTGATCATGGTGTATGATCCTTTTAATGTGCTGTTGGATTCTGTTTGCTAGTATTTTGTTGAGGATTTTTGCATCTATGTTCATCAGTGATATTGGCCTGTAGTTTTCTTTCTTTGTGACATCCTTGTCTGGTTTTGGTATCAAGGTGATGGTGGCTTCGTAGAAGGAATTTGGGAGTGTTCCTCCCTCTGCTATATTTTGGAAGAGTTTGAGAAGGATAGGTGTTAGCTCTTCTCTAAACGTTTGATAGAATTCACCTGTGAAGCCATCTGGTCCTGGGCTTTTGTTTGTTGGAAGGTTTTTAATCACAGTTTCAATTTCAGTGCTTGTGATTGGTCTGTTCATATTTTCTATTTCTTCCTGATTCAGTCTTGGCAGGTTGTGCATTTCTAAGAATTTGTCCATTTCTTCCAGATTGTCCATTTTATTGGCATAGAGTTGCTTGTAGTAATCTCTCATGATTTTTTTTATTTCTGCAGTGTCAGTTGTTACTTCTCCTTTTTCATTTCTAATTCTATTGATTTGAGTCTTCTCCCTTTTTTTCTTGATGAGTCTGGCTAGTGGTTTATCTATTTTGTTTATCTTCTCAAAGAACCAGCTTTTAGTTTTATTGATCTTTGCTATTGTTTCCTTCATTTCTTTTTCATTTATTTCTGATCTGATTTTTATGATTTCTTTCCTTCTGCTAGCTTTGGGGTTTTTTTGTTCTTCTTTCTCTAATTGCTTGAGGTGCAAGGTTAGGTTGTTTATTCGAGATGTTTCCTGCTTCTTAAGGTGGGCTTGTATTGCTATAAACTTCCCCCTTAGGACTGCTTTTGCTGCATCCCATAGGTTTTGGGTCGTTGTGTCTCCATTGTCATTTGTTTCTAGGTATTTTTTTATTTCCTCTTTGATTTCTTCAGTGATCACTTCATTATTAAGTAGTGTATTGTTTAGCCTCCATGTGTTTGTATTTTTTACAGATCTTTTCCTGTAATTGATATCTAGTCTCATGGCGTTGTGGTCGGAAAAGATACTTGATACAATTTCAGTTTTCTTAAATTTACCAAGGCTTGATTTGTGACCCAAGATATGATCTATCCTGGAGAATGTTCCATGAGCACTTGAGAAAAATGTGTATTCTGTTGTTTTTGGATGGAGTGTCCTATAAATATCAATTAAGTCCATCTTGTTTAATGTATCATTTAAAGCTTGTGTTTCCTTATTTATTTTCATTTTGGATGATCTGTCCATGGGTGAAAGTGGGGTGTTAAAGTCCCCTACTATGAATGTGTTACTGTTGATCTCCCCTTTTATGGTTGTTAGTATTTGCCTTATGTATTGAGGTGCTCCTATGTTGGGTGCATAAATATTTACAATTGTTATATCTTCTTCTTGGATCGATCCCTTGATCATTATGTAGTGTCCTTCTTTGTCCCTTTTAATAGTCCTTATTTTAAAGTCTATTT
The DNA here is from genome assembly GCF_963924675.1 of Phocoena phocoena. NCBI lineage: Eukaryota > Metazoa > Chordata > Mammalia > Artiodactyla > Phocoenidae > Phocoena > Phocoena phocoena. The sequence continues at coordinate 184,906 of NW_027077684.1, read as the reverse complement.
TGTCTGATATGAGAATTGCTACTCCAGCTTTCTTTTGGTTTCCATTTGCATGGAATATCTTTTTCCATCCCCTTACTTTCAGTCTGTATGTGTCTCTAGTTCTGAAGTGGGTCTCTTGTAGACAGCATATATAAGGGTCTTGTTTTTGTATCCATTCAGCCAATCTGTGTCTTTTGGTGGGAGCATTTAGTCCATTTACATTTAAGGTAATTATCGATATGTATGTTCCTATTTCCATTTTATATATTGTTTTGGGTTCGCTACTATAGGTCATTTCCTTCTCTTGTGTTTCGTGTCTAGAGAAGTTCCTTTAGCATTTGTTGTAAAGCTGGTTTGGTGGTGCTGAACTCTCTCAGCTTTTGCTTGTCTGTAAAGGTTTTATTTTCTCCATCAAATGTGAATGAGATCCTTGCTGGGTAGAGCAGTCTTGGTTTCAGGCTATTCTCCTTCATCACTTTCAGTATGTCCTGCCACTCCCTTCTGGCTTGTAGGGTTTCTGCTGAGAGATCAGCTGTTAACCTTATGGGGATTCCCTTGTGTGTTATTTGTTGTTTTTCCCTTGCTGCTTTTAATATGCTTTCTTTGTATTTAATTTTTGACAGTTTGATTAATATGTGTCTTGGCGTGTTTCTCCTTGTATTTATCCTGTATGGGACCCTCTGTGCTTCCTGGACTTGATTAACTATTTCCTTTCCCATATTAGGGAAGTTTTCAACTATAATCTCTTCAAATATTTTCTCAGTCCCTTTCTTTCTTTCTTCTTCTTCTGGAACCCCTATAATTCGAATGTTGGTGCGTTTCATGTTGTCCCAGAGGTCTCTGAGACTGTCCTCAGTTCTTTTCATTCTTTTTTCTTTATTCTGCTCTGCAGTAGTTATTTCCACTACTTTATCTTCCAGGTCACTTATCCGTTCTTCTGCCTCAGTTATTCTGCTATTGATCCTATCTAGAGTGATTTTAATTTCATTTATTGCATTGTTCATCGTTGCTTGTTTCATCTTTAGTTCTTGTAAGTCCTTGTTAACTGTTTCTTGCATTTTGTCCATTCTACTTCCAAGATTTTGGATCATCCTTACTATCATTATTCTGAATTCTTTTTCAGGTAGATTGCCTATTTCCTCTTCATTTGTTAGGTCTGGTGGGTTTTTATCTTGCTCCTTCATCTGCTGTGTGTTTTTCTGTCTTCTCATTTTGCTTACTGTGTTTGGGGTCTCCTTTTTGCAGGCTGCAGTTTCGTAGTTCCCGTTGTTTTTGATGTCTGTCTCCAGTGGCTAAGGTTGTTTCAGTGGGTTGTGTAGGCTTCCTGGTGGAGGGGACTAGTGCCTGTGTTGTGCTGGATGAGGCTGGATCTTGTCTCTCTAGTGGGCAGGTTCACGTCTGGTGGTGTGTTTTGGGGTGTCTGTGGCCTTATTATGATTTTAGGCAGCCTCTCTGCTAATGGGTGGGGTTGTGTTCCTGTTTTGCTAGTTGTTTGGCATAGGTTGTCCAGCACTGTGGCTTGCTGGTTGTTGAGTGAAGCTGGGTGCTGGTGTTAAGATGGAGGTCTCTGGGATATTTCCACCGTTTAATATTATGTGGAGCTGGGAGGTCTCTTGTTGACCAGTGTCCTGAAGTTGGCTCTCCTACCTCAGAGGCAGAGCCCTGACTCCTGGCTGGAGCACCAAGAGCCTTTCATCCACACAGCTCAGAATAAAAGGGAGAAAAAGTAGGGAGAATTAGTAGAAGTATGAGTAAAGAAAGAGGGAAAGGAGGAAAGGAAGGAAGGAAGAAAGAAGCAAAGAAGGAAAGAAAGGAGGGAGGGAGGGAGGAAGGAAGGAAGGAGGGAAAGAAGAAAAAAAAGACAGAAAGAAAGATGATACAGTAAAAATAAAATAAAGTATAATATAGTTATTGAATTAAAAAATATTTAGAAAAAAAAAAAGGGATGGATAGAACCTTAGGACAAATGTTGGAAGCAAAGCTATACAGAGAAAATCTTACACAGAAGCATACACATACACCTTCACAAAAAGAGGTAAAGGGGGAAAAATCATAAATCCTGCTCCCTGAGACCACCTCCTCAATTTGGGGTGATTCGTTGTCTAAAGGAGGGAGGGAAGGAAGGAAAGAAAGAAAGAACGAAGGTAAAGTATAATAAAGTTATTACAATTAAACTTAATTATTAAGAAAAGGAATTTTTTAAAAAAAGTCATGGACGGATAGAGCCCTAGGACAAATGGTGGAAGCTAGAGTATACAGACTAGATGTCACACAGAAGCATACACGTACACATTCACCAAAAGAGGAAAAGGGAAAAAAATCATAGATCTCGCTCCTAAATTCCACCTCTTCAATTTGGGATCATTCCTTGTCTATTCAGGTATTCCACAGATGCAGGGTATATCAAGTTGATTGTGGAGCTTTAATCCGCTGCTTCTGTGGCTGCTGGGAGAGATTTCCCTTTCTCTTCTTTGTTCTCACAGCTCACAGGAGCTCAGCTTTGGATTTGGCCCTGCCTCTGCGTGTAGGTCGCTGGAGGGCGTCTGTTTTTTCGCTCAGACAGGACGGGGTTAAAGGAGCCGCTGATTCGGGACCTCCGGCTCACTCAGGCCGGGGGTTGGGGGATGGCGGAAGGAGGGGCACTGCGTGCGGGGCCGGCCTGCGGCGGCAGAGGCAGCGTGACGTTGTGGCAGAGGCCGGCATGACGTTGCACCAGCCTGAGGCCCGCCGTGCGTTGTCCCGGGGAAGTTGTCCCTGGATCCCGGGAACCTGGCAGTGGCAGGCTGCACAGGCTCCGCGGAAGAGGGGTGTGGAGAGTGACCTGTGCTCGCACACAGGCCCCTTGGTGGCAGCAGCAGCAGCCTTAGCGTCTCCCGCCCGTCTCTGGGCTCCGCGGTTTTAGCCGCGGCTCGCGCCCGTCTCTGGGGTTTGCGCTTTCAGCCGCGGCTCGCGCCCGTCTCGGGGGCTCGCGCCCTCAGCCGCGGCTCGCGCCCGTCTCTGGGGTTCGCGCTTTTAGCCGCGGCTCGCGCCCGTCTCTGGAGTTCCTTTAAGCAGCGCTCTTAAACCCCTCTCCTCGCGCACCAGGAAACAAAGAGGGAAGAAAAAGTCTCTTGCCTCTTCGGCCGGTGCAGGCTTTTCCCCGAACTCCCTGCCGGCTAGTCGTGGTGCACTAACCCCTTCAGGCTATGTTCAAGCCGCCAACCCCAGTCCTCTCCCTGAGCTCCGTCCAAAACCAAAACCAGAGCCTCAGCTCGCAGCCCCGCCCACCCTGGTGGGTGAGCAGCAAGCCTCTCGGGTTGGTGAGTGCTGGTCGGCACCGATCGTCTGTGCAGGAATCTCCCCGCTTTGCCCTCCGCACCGGTCGCTGTGCACTACTCCGCGGTCCCGAAACTCCCCCCTCCGCCTCCCGCAGTCTCCGCCCGCGGAGGGGCTTCCTAGTGTGTGGAAACTTTTCCTCCTTCACAGCTCCCTCCCACTGGTGCAGGTGCCGTCCTTATTCTTTTGTCTCTGTTTTTTCTTTTGCCCTACCCAGTTACGTGGGGAGTTTCTTGCCTTTTGGGAGGTCTGAGGTCTTCTGCCAGCCTTCAGTAGGAGTTCTGTTGGAGTTGTTCCACGTGTGGATGTATTTCTGGTGTATCCGTGGGGAGGAAGGCGAACTCCGCGTCTTACTCTTCCGCCATCTTCAAGGTCCCCCCCCTGAGATGCATTTTAAATCGTTTCCCAATCACACGGTGGACGATACTCTGGGTTTCCCATGCATGTTTTAACTGGAGGAAGAATGCCTTGAACCTGGAGAGTTGGGACCCATGGAATGGGTACCATGCAGTATGACTTCAAAGGGTCTACATTTGCTCACCGAAACTCACCAATGCTATCAGCCTGAAGTGTCCAGCCTTATGTCTCAACCAGCTCTGGGTGTAGATGTGGTCAATCCCGGTTGCATCACATGCCCTGAGTGAATTAGTTAAGAATTGCTCTCGATTTCACTGTCTTTGTGTTTTGTTTTCGAAATTTATTTTGATAATGGGATTTATCGGATTTTCACTGCTGCGTTTCGGCCGCTGTACACACGCTTGATTCTCTTACGGAGACATATATATCCATGGGTTTTAAGATTCTTCCTAGTCAGGTATATTCCTAGGCGTTGATTATGTGGTGTTGGGTCCATTTCGTTGAGCAAGGAGTAGGTCTTGTCTATTACATATTTGGCCTATGGAAAGTTATCTGTGCTAATTTCAGTCTCTGGTTTTATGCAGCACCCCAAGGCACCTTTCCCCATAAGCAAGCACTAGTTGGTTTTCTAAATTTGAGACCCTGTTCTGTTTTGTAATTCAGTTCATGTGTAGTCAACTTTACATTCCGTGTATTAGTGATATCTTATGATGTTTCTTTTTCTGTGTGACGTAGTTCACGTAGAATCACCGTACCTGCATCCACTCACTATGCCGCTACGGGCCTGATGACACAGATTTCATTGCTGAGTGATATTGCATTGTACGTACGTGCCACAACTTCTTTATCCATTTTTTGCTTTCTGGGATATTTACCTGATACTGTAGACGAGCTTCTTGTGAACACAGCCGTCCCAAATATTGGGGTGGCTGTCTGTTTTTGATTTTAATTTCCGTAAGCTATAGGACCATAAGTGGAAGTGCCATAGGCTGTGTTGCTTTGTTTCTTACGTGTTTCAGGAAACACCATACACTTCTCCAGGGTGGCTGCTGGCAATTTACATCCTGCCAATCAGCATAACAAGGCTCCCTGTTCTCCATATCCTGTCCTACCTTTCTGGATTTTACACTTTTTTCAGATGGCCCTTTTGCCCGGGGGGCAGTGAGACTTCGTTGTGGTGCAGATTTCCTTTACAGGCTTGCTTGGTTGGCCAAAAAGGGCGTATACGTTTTTTCCTGAATATATTCAGGAAAAAACGCATACGCCCTTTTTGGCCAACTGCATCATTGTCGACGTTCTGCCTCTTTTCCTATGCTTTCAGGGCAATTCCAGTCTACCCCCTGCAATCGTTTTCCAGAAATTCTGCCCCGATTTCAAGTCCCCTTCACAGGCTTACTTCAATATATTTTTGGAGGATAGCTGTCATTTATAACTCTGCAGGTTTGTGAATTACAGTGCCCCTGAGCTCCTTTCTTCAACTCGCTTTCTTGTGAGCTGGGCACAAAACCGCAGGATTGCTTCAGGCCCTAATCTGTTTCCAGCAGGGCACACTGAGCCTTTGTTTAATTCCTCTTCCTGGTGGGAAATGAGCGTTACATTTGCCCGTGCAGACACCTATAGCTAGTCTCTCATTGGTTCTCCCTATTCCTGTTCATCTTGCACAGAAATTGCAAGCTGTGCCAAACCGGAGGTTAAAGGCACTGACTCTCCAAGCAGGGAGAGTGTTAGTAAAGCATCTGGAATGGTGAACCCGAGGACCAGGATATGAAAACTGAGGTGCATTTTAAATCGTTTCCCAATCACACGGTGGACCATACTGTGGGTTTCCCATGCATGTGTTAGCTGGAGGAAGAATCCCTTGAACCTGAAGAGTTGGGACCCATGGAATAGGTACCATGCAGTATGACTTCAAAGGGTCTGCATTTGCTCACCGAAACTCACCAATGCTATCAGCCTGAAGTGTCCAGCCTTATGTCTCAACCAGCTCTCGGTGTAGATGTGGTCAATCCCGGTTGCATCACATGCCCTGAGTGAATTGTTTAAGAATTGCTCTCTATTTCACTGTCTTTGTGTTTTGTTTTTGAAATTTATTTTGATAATGGGATTTATCGGATTTTCACTGCTGCGTTTATGCCGCTGTACACACGCTTGATTCTCTTACGGAGACATATAAATCCATGGGTTTTAAGATTCTTCCTAGTCAGGTATATTCCTAGGCGTTGAATATGTGGTGTTGAGTCCATTTCGTTGAGCAAGGAGTAGGTCTTGTCTATTACATATTTGGCTTATGGAAAGTTATCTGTGCTAATTGCAGTCTCTGGTTTTATGCAGCACCCCAACGCACCTTTCCCCATAAGCAAGCACTAGTTGGTTTTCTAAATTTGAGACCCTGTTCTGTTTTGTAATTCAGTTCATGTGTAGTCAAGTTTACATTCCGTGTATTAGTGATATCTTATGATGTTTCTTTTTCTGTGTGACATAGCTCACGTAGAATCACCGTACCTGCATCCACTCACTATGCAGCTACGGGCCAGATGACACAGATTTCATTGCTGACTGATATTGCATTGCATGTACGTGCCACAAATTCTTTATCCATTTTTTGCTTTCTGGGATATTTACCTGGTACTGTTGAGGAGCTTCTTGGGAACACAGCCGTCCCAAACATTGGGGTGGCTGTCTGTTTTTGATTTTAATTTCCGTAATCTTTGGGACCATAAGTGGAAGTGCCATAGGCTGTGTTGCTTTGTTTCTTATGGGTTTCAGGAAACACCATACAGTTTTCCAGGGTGGCTGTTGGCAATTTACATCCTGCCAATCAGCATAACAAGGCTCCCTGTTCTCCATATCCTGTCCTACCTTTCTGGATTTTACACTGTTTTTCAGATGGCCCTTTTGCCCGGGGGGCAGTGAGACTTCATTGTAGTGCAGATTTCCTTTACAGGCTTGCTTGGTTGGCCAAAAAGGGCGTATGCGTTTTTTCCTGAATATATTCAGGAAAAAACGCATACACCATTTTTGGCCAAGGGCATCATTGTCGACGTTGTGCCTCTTTTCCTATCATTTCAGGGCAATTCCAGTCTACCCCCTGCAATCGTTTTCCTGAAATTCTGCCCCGATTTCAAGTCCCCTTCGCAGGCTTACTTCAATATATTTTTGGAGGATAGCTGTCATTTATAACTCTGCAGGTTTGTGAATTACAGTGCCCCTGAGCTCCTTTCTTTAACTCGCTTTCTTGTGAGCTGGGCACAAAACCGCAGGATTGCTTCAGGCCCTAATCTGTTTTCAGCAGGGCACGCTGAGCCTTTGTTTAATTCCTCTTCCTGATGGGCAAAGAGCGTTACATTTGCCCGTGCAGACACCTACAGCTAGTCTCTCATTGGTTCTCCCTATTCCTGTTCATCTAGCACAGAAATTGCAAGCTGTGCCAAACAGGAGGTTAAAGGCACTGACTCTCCAAGCGGGGAGAGTGTTAGTAAAGCATCTGGAATGGTGAACCCGAGGACCAGGATAGGAAAACTGAGAAGCATTTTAAATCGTTTTCCAATCACACGGTGGACGATACTCTGGGTTTCCCATGCATGTTTTAGCTGGAGGAAGAATGCCTTGAACCTGGAGAGTTGGGACACATGGAATGGATACCATGCAGTATGACTTCAAAGGGTCTGCATTTGCTCACCAAAACTCACCAATGCTATCAGCCTGAAGTGTCCAGCCTTATGTCTCAACCAGCTCTGGGTGTAGATGTGGTCAATCCCGGTTGCATCACATGCCCTGAGTGAATTATTTAAGAATTGCTCTCTATTTCACTGTCTTTGTGTTTTGTTTTCGAAATTTATTTTGATAATGGGATTTATCGGATTTTCACTGCTGCGTTTATTCCGCTGTACACACGCTTGTTTCTCTTACGGAGACATATAAATCCATGGGTTTTAAGATTCTTCCTAGTCAGGTATATTCCTAGGCGTTGAATATGTGGTGTTGAGTCCATTTCGTTGAGCAAGGAGTAGGTCTTGTCTATTACATATTTGGCTTATGGAAAGTTATCTGTGCTAATTTCAGTCTCTGGTTTTATGCAGCACCCCAAGGCACCTTTCCCCATAAGCAAGCACTAGTTGGTTTTCTAAATTTGAGACCCTGTTCTGTTTTGTAATTCAGTTCATGTGTAGTCAAGTTTACATTCCGTGTATTAGTGATATCTTATGATGTTTCTTTTTCTGTGTGACGTAGTTCACGTAGAATCACCGTACCTGCTTCCACTCACTATGCCGCTACGGGCCTGATGACACAGATTTCATTGCTGAGTGATATTGCATTGCACGTACGTGCAACAACTTCTTTATCCATTTTTTGCTTTCTGGGATATTTACCTGGTACTGTAGACGAGCTTCTTGTGAACACAGCCGTCCCAAACATTGGGGTGGCTGTCTGTTTTTGATTTTAATTTCCGTAATCTTTGGGACAATAAGTGGAAGTGCCATAGGCTGTGTTGCTTTGTTTCTTATGGGTTTCAGGAAACACCATACAGTTTTCCAGGGTGGCTGTTGGCAATTTACATCCTGCCAATCATCATAACAAGGCTCCCTGTTCTCCAAATCCTGTCCTACCTTTCTGGATTTTACACTTTTTTCAGATGGCACTTTTGCCCAGGGGGCAGTGAGACTTCATTGAAGTACAGATTTCCTTTACAGGCTTGCTTGGATTGCGAAAAAGGGCGTATGCTTTTTTTCCTGAATATATTCAGGAAAAAACGCATACGCCCTTTTTGGCCAAGTGCGTCATTGTCGGCGTTGTGCCTCTTTTCCTATGCTTTCAGGGCAATTCCAGTCTACCCCCTGCAATCGTTTTCCTGAAATTCTGCCCCACTTTCAAGTCCCCTTCGCAGGCTTACTTCAATATATTTTTGGAGGATAGCTGTCATTTATAACTCTGCATGTTTGTGAATTACAGTGCCCCTGATCTCCTTTCTTCAACTCGCTTTCTTCTGAGCTGGGCACAAAACCGCAGGATTGCCTCAGGCCCTAATCTGTTTCCAGCAGGGCATGCTGAGCCTTTGGTTAATTCCTCTTCCTGGTGGGAAATGAGCCTTACATTTGCCCGTGCAGACACCTACAGCTAGTCTCTCATTGGTTCTCCCTATTCCTGTTCATCTTGCGCAGAAATTGCAAGCTGTGCCAAAGAGGACGTTAAAGGCACTGACTCTCCAAGTGGGGAGAGTGTTAGTAAAGCATCTGGAATGGTGAACCCGAGGACCAGGATACGAAAACTGAGATGCATTTTAAATCGTTTCCTAATCACACAGTGGACGATACTCTGGGTTTCCCATGCATGTTTTAGCTGGAGGAAGAATCCCTTGAACTTGGAGAGTTGGGACCCATGGAATGGGTACCATGCAGTATGACTTCAAAGGGTCTGCATTTGCTCACCGAAACTCACCAATGCTATCAGCCTGAAGTGTCCAGCCTTATGTCTCAACCAGCTCTGGTTGTAGATGTGGTCAATCCCTGTTGCATCACATGCCCTGAGTGAATTATTTAAGAATTGCTCTCTATTTCACTGTCTTTGTGTTTTGTTTTCGAAATTTATTTTGATAATGGGATTTATCGGATTTTCACTGCTGCGTTTCGGCCGCTGTACACACGCTTGATTCTCTTATGGAGACATATATATCCATGGGTTTTAAGATTCTTCCTAGTCAGGTATATTCCTAGGCGTTGAATATATGGTGTTGGGTCCATTTCGTTGAGCAAGGAGTAGGTCTTGTCTATTACATATTTGGCTTATGGAATGTTATTTGTGCTAATTTCAGTCTCTGGTTTTATGCAGCACCCCAACGCACCTTTCCCCATAAGCAAGCACTAGTTGGTTTTCTAAATTTGAGACCCTGTTCTGTTTTGTAATACAGTTCATGTGTAGTCAAGTTTACATTCCGTGTATTAGTGATATCTTATGATGTTTCTTTTTCTGTGTGACGTAGTTCACGTAGAATCACCGTACCTGCATCCACTCACTATGCCGCTACGGGCCTGATGACACAGATTTCATTGCTGAGTGATACTGCATTGCACGTACGTGCCACAACTTCTTTATCCATTTTTTGCTTTCTGGGATATTTACCTGGTACTGTAGACGAGCTTCTTGGGAACACAGCCGTCCCAAACTTTGTGGTGGCTCTCTGTTTTTGATTTTAATTTCCCTAAGGAATAGGACCATAAGTGCAATTGCCATAGGCTGTGTTGCTTTATTTCTTACGTGTTTCAGGAAACACCATACACTTCTCCAGGGTGGCTGTTCACAATTTACATCCTGCCATTCAGCATCACAAGGCTCCCTGTTCTCCATATCCTGTCCTACCTTTCTGGATTTTACACTTTTTTCAGATGGCCCTTTTGCCCGGGGGGCAGTGAGTCTTCATTGTAGTGCAGATTTCCTTTACAGGCTTGCTTGGTTGGCCAAAAAGGGCGTATGCGTTTTTTCCTGAATATATTCAGGAAAAAACGCATACGCCCTTTTTGGCCAAGTGCGTCATTGTCGGCGTTGTGCCTCTTTTCCTATGCTTTCAGGGCAATTCCAGTCTACCCCCTGCAATCGTTTTCCTGAAATTCTGCCCCGCTTTCAAGTCCCCTTCGCAGGCTTACTTCAATATACTTTTGGAAGATAGCTGTCATTTATAACTCTGCATGTTTGTGAATTACAGTGCCCCTGAGCTCCTTTCTTCAACTCGATTTCTTGTGAGCTGGGCACAAAACCGCAAGATTGCTTCAGGCCCTAATCTGTTTCCAGCAGGGCACGCTGAGCCTTTGTTTAATTCCTCTTCCTGGTGGGCAATGAGCGTTACATTTGCCCGTGCAGACACCTACAGCTAGTCTCTCATTGGTTCTCCCTATTCCTGTTCATCTTGCGCAGAAATTGCAAGCTGTGCCAAAGAGGAGGTTAAAGGCACTGACTCTCCATGCGGGGAGAGTGTTAGTAAAGCATCTGGAATGTTGAACCCGAGGACCAGGATACGAAAACTGAGATGCATTTTAAATCGTTTCCCAATCACACGGTGGACGATACTCTGGGTTTCCCATGCATGTTTTAGCTGGAGGAAGAATCCCTTGAACCTGGAGAGTTGGGACCCATGGAATGGGTACCATGCAGTATGACTTCAAAGGGTCTGCATTTGCTCACCGAAACTCACCAATGCTATCAGCCTGAAGTGTCCAGCCTTATGTCTCAACCAGCTCTGGGTGTAGATGTGGTCAATCCCGGTTGCATCACATACCCTGAGTGAATTATTTAAGAATTGCTCTCTATTTCACTGTCTTTGTGTTTTATTTTCGAAATTTATTTTGATAATGGGATTTATCGGATTTTCACTGCTGCGTTTCGGCCGCTGTACACACGCTTGATTCTCTTACGGAGACATATATATCCATGGGTTTTAAGATTCTTCCTAGTCAGGTATATTCCTAGGCGTTGAATATGTGGTGTTGGGTCCATTTCGTTGAGCAAGGAGTAGGTCTTGTCTATTACATATTTGGCTTATGGAATGTTATTTGTGCTAATTTCAGTCTCTGGTTTTATGCAGCACCCCAAGGCACCTTTCCCCATAAGCAAGCACTAGTTGGTTTTCTAAATTTGAGACCCTGTTCTGTTTTGTAATTCAGTTCATGTGTAGTCAAGTTTACATTCCGTGTATTAGTGATATCTTATGATGTTTCTTTTTCTGTGTGACGTAGTTCACGTAGAATCACCGTACCTGCATCCACTCACTATGCCGCTACGGGCCTGATGACACAGATTTCATTGCTGAGTGATATTGCATTGCACGTACGTGCCACAACTTCTTTATCCATTTTTTGCTTTCTGGGATATTTACCTGATACTGTAGACGAGCTTCTTGGGAACACAGCCGTCCCAAATATTGGGGTGGCCCTCTGTTTTTGATTTTAATTTCCGTAAGCTATAGGACCATAAGTGGAAGTGCCATAGGCTGTTTTGCTTTGTTTCTTATGTGTTTCAGGAAACACCATACACTTCTCCAGGGTGGCTGCTGGCAATTTACATCCTGCCAATCAGCATAACAAGGCTCCCTGTTCTTCATATCCTGTCCTACCTTTCTGGATTTTACACTTTTTTCAGATGGCCCTTTTGCCCGGGGGGCAGTGAGACTTCATTGTAGTGCAGATTTCCTTTACAGGCTTGCTTGGTTGGCCAAAAAGGGCGTTTGCGTTTTTTCCTGAATATATTCAGGAAAAAACGCATACGCCCTTTTTGGCCAAGTGCATCATTGTCGACGTTGTGCCTCTTTTCCTATGCTTTCAGGGCAATTCCCGTCTACCCCCTGCAATCGTTTTCCTGAAATTCAGCCCCGCTTTCTAGCCTCCTTCGCAGGCTTACTTCAATATATTTTTCGAGGATAGCTGTCATTTGTAACTCTGCAGGTTTGTGAATTACAGTGCCCCTGAGCTCCTTTCTTCAACTCGCTTTCTTGTGAGCTGAGCACAAAACCCCGGATTGCTTCAGGCCCTAATCTCTTTCTAGCAGGGCACACTGAGCCTTTGTTTAATTCCTCTTCCTTGTGGGAAATGAGTGTTATATTTGCCCGTGCAGACACCTACAGCTAGTCTCTCATTGGTTCTCCCTATTCCTGTTCATCTTGAACAGAAATTGCAAACTGTGCCAAACAGGAGGTTAAAGGCACTGACTCTCCAAGTGCGGAGAGTGTTAGTAAAGCGTCTGGAATGGTGAACCCTAGGACAAGGATACGAAAACTGAGATCCATTTTAAATCGTTTCCCAATCTCACGGTGTACCATACTCTGTGTTTCCCATGCATGTTTTAGCTGAAGGAAGAATCCCTTGAACCTGGAGATTTGGGACCCATGGAATGGGTACCATGCAGTATGACTTCAAATGGTCTGCATTTGCTCACCTAAACTCACCAATGCTATCAGCCTGAAGTGACCAGCCTTATGTCTCAACCAGCTCTGGGTGTAGATGTGGTCAATCCCGGTTGCATCACATGCCCTGAGTGAATTATTTAAGAATTGCTCTCTATTTCACTGTCTTTGTGTTTTGTTTTCGAAATTTATTTTGATAATGGGATTTATCGGATTTTCACTGCTGCGTTTCGGCCGCTGTACACACGCTTGATTCTCTTACAGAGACATATATATCCATGGGTTTTAAGATTCTTCCTAGTCAGGTATATTCCTAGGCGTTGAATATGTGGTGTTGGGTCCATTTCGTTGAGCAAGAGTAGGTCTTGTCTATTATATATTTGGCTTATGGAAATTTATCTGTGCTAATTTCAGTCTCTGGTTTTATGCAGCACCCCAATGTACTTTTCCCCATAAGCAAGCACTAGTTGGTTTTCTAAATTTGAGACCCTGTTCTGTTTTATAATTCAGTTCATGTGTAGTCAAGTTTACATTCCGTGTATTAGTGATATCTTATGATGTTTCTTTTTCTGTGTGACGTAGTTCACGTAGAATCACCGTACCTGCATCCACTCACTATGCCGCTACGGGCCTGATGACACAGATTTCATTGCTGAGTGATATTGCATTGCACGTACGTGCCACAACTTCTTTATCCATTTTCTGCTTTCTGGGATATATACCTGGTACTGAAGACGAGCTTCTTGGGAACACAGCCGTCCCAAACTTTGGGGTGTCTCTCTGTTTTTGATTTTAATTTCCCTAAGCTATAGGACCATAAGTGGAAGTGCCATAGGCTGTGTTGCTTTGTTTCTTACATGTTTCAGGAAACACCATACACTTATCCAGGGTGGCTGTTGGCAATTTACATCCTCCCAATCAGCATAAAAAGGCTCCCTGTTCTCCATATCCTGTCCTAACTTTCTGGATTTTACACTTTTTTCAGATGGCCCTTTTGCCCGGGGGGCAGTGAGACTTCATTGTAGTGCACATTTCCTTTACAGGCTTGCTTGGTTGGCCAAAAAGGGCGTATGCGTTTTTTCCTGAATATATTCAGGAAAAAACGCATACGCCCTTTTCGGCCAAGTGCATTATTGTCGACGTTGTCCCTCTTTTCCTATGCTTTCAGGGCAATTCCAGTCTACCCCCTGCAATCGTTTTCCTGAAATTCTGCCCCACTTTCAAGTCCCCTTCGCAGGCTTACTTCAATATATTTTTGGAGGATAGCTGTCATTTATAACTCTGCAGGTTTTTGAATTACAGTGCCCCTGAGCTCCTTTCTTCAACTCGCTTTCTTGTGAGCTGGGCACAAAAAAGCAGGATTGCTTCAGGCCCTAATCTGTTTCCAGCAGGGCACACTGAGCCTTTGTTTAATTCCTCTTCCTGGTGGGCAATGAGCGTTACATTTGCCCGTGCAGACCCCTACAGCTAGTCTCTCATTGGTTCTCCCTATTCCTGTTCATCTTGCACAGAAATTTCAAGCTGTGCCAAAGAGGAGGTTAAAGGCACTGACTCTCCAAGCGTGGAGAGTGTTAGGAAAGCATCTGGAATGGTGAAACCGAGGACCAGGATACGAAAACTGAGATGCATTTTAAATAGTTTCCCAATCACACGGTGGACGATACTCTGGGTTTCCCATGCATGTTTTAGCTGGAGGAAGAATCCCTTGAACCTGGAGAGTTGGGACCCATGGAATGGGTACCATGCAGTATGACTTCAAAGGGTCTGCATTTGCTCACCGAAACTCACCAATGCTATCAGCCTGAAGTGTCCAGCCTTATGTCTCAACCAGCTCTGGGTGTAGATGTGGTCAATCCCGGTTGCATCACATGCCCTGAGTGAATTATTTAAGAATTGCTCTCTATTTCACTGTCTTTGTGTTTTGTTTTCGAAATTTATTTTGATAATGGGATTTATCGGATTTTCACTGCTGCATTTCGGCCGCTGTATACACGCTTGATTCTCTTACGGAGATATATATATCCATGGGTTTTAAGATTCTTCCTAGTCAGGTATATTCCTAGGCGTTGAATATGTGGTGTTGGGTCCATTTCGTTGAGCAAGGAGTAGGTCTTGTCTATTACATATTTGGCTTATGGAATGTTATTTGTGCTAATTTCCGTCTCTGGTTTTATGCAGCACCCCAAGGCACCTTTCCCCATAAGCAAGCACTAGTTGGTTTTCTAAATTTGAGACCCTGTTCTGTTTTGTAATTCAGTTCATGTGTAGTCAAGTTTACATTCCGTGTATTAGTGATATCTTATGAGGTTTCTTTTTCTGTGTGACGTAGTTCACGTAGAATCACCGTACCTGCATCCACTCACTATGCCGCTACGGGCCTGATGACACAGATTTCATTGCTGAGTGATATTGCATTGCACGTACGTGCCACAACTTCTTTATCCATTTTTTGCTTTCTGGGATATATACTTGGTACTGTAGACGAGCTTCTTGGGAACACAGCCGTCCCAAACTTTGGGGTGGCTCTCTGTTTTTGATTTTAATTTCCGTAAGCTATAGGACCATAAGTGGAAGTGCCATAGGCTGTGTTGCCTTGTTTCTTACATGTTTCAGGAAACACCATACACTTATCCAGGGTGGCTGTTGGCAATTTACCTCCTGCCAATCAGCATAACAAGGCTCCCTGTTCTGCATATCCTGTCCTAACTTTCTGGATTTTACACTTTTTTCAGATGGCCCTTTTGCCCGGGGGGCAGTGAGACTTCATTGTAGTGCAGATTTCCTTTACAGGCTTGCTTGGTTGGCCAAAAAGGGCGTATGCGTTTTTTCCTGAATATATTCAGGAAAAAACGCATACGCCCTTTTCGGCCAAGTGCATCATTGTCGACGTTGTGCCTCTTTTCCTATGCTTTCAGGGCAATTCCAGTCTATCCCCTGCAATCGATTTCCTGAAATTCTGCCCTGCATTCAAGTCCCCTTCGCAGGCTTACTTCAATATATTTTTGGAGGATAGCTGTCATTTATAACTCTGCAGGTTTGTGAATTACAGTGCCCCTGAGCTCCTTTCTTCAACTCGCTTTCTTGTGAGCTGGGCACAAAACCGCAGGATTCCTTCAGGCCCTAATCTGTTTCCAGCAGGGCACACTGAGCCTTTGTTTAATTCCTCTTCCTGGTGAGCAATGAGCGTTACATTTGCCCGTGCAGACACCTACAGCTAGTCTCTCATTGGTTCTCCCTATTCCTGTTCATCTTGCACAGACATTGCAAGCTGTGCCAAAGAGTAGGTTAAAGGCAGTGACTCTCCAAGCGTGGAGAGTGTTAGTAGAGCATCTGTAATGGTGAAACCGAGGACCAGGATACGAAAACTGAGATGCATTTTAAATCGTTTCCCAATCACACGGTGGAGGATACTCTGGGTTTCCCATGCATGCTTTAGCTGGAGGAAGAATCCCTTGAAACTGGAGAGTTGGGACCCATGGAATGGGTACCATGCAGTATGACTTCAAATGGTCTGCATTTGCTCACCGAAACTCACCAATGCTATCAGCCTGAACTGTCCAGCCTTATGTCTCAACCAGCTCTGGGTGTACATGTGGTCAATCCCGGTTGCATCACATGCCCTGAGTGAATTATTTAAGAATTGCTCTCTATTTCACTGTCTTTGTGTTTAGTTTTCGAAATTTATTTTGATAATGGGATTTATCGGATTTTCACTGCTGCGTTTCGGCCGCTGTACACACGCTTGATTCTCTTACGGAGACATATATATCCATGGGTTTTAAGATTCTTCCTAGTCAGGTATATTACTAGGCTTTGAATATGTGGTGTTGGGTCCATTTCGTTGAGCAAGGAGTAGGTCTTGTCTATTACATATTTGGCTTATGGAAAGTTATCTGTGCTAATTTCAGTCTCTGGTTTTATGCAGCACCCCAATGCACCTTTCCCCATAAGCAAGCACTAGTTGGTTTTCTAAATTTGAGACCCTGTTCTGTTTTGTAATTCAGTTCATGTGTAGTCAAGTTTACATTCCGTGTATTAGTGATATCTTATGATGTTTCTTTTTCTGTGTGACGTAGTTCACGTAGAATCACCGTACCTGCATCCACTCACTATGCCGCTACGGGCCTGATGACACAGATTTCATTGCTGAGTGATATTGCATTGCACGTACGTGCCACAACTTCTTTATCCATTTTTTGCTTTCTGGGATATTTACCTGATACTGTAGACGAGCTTTGTGAACACAGCCGTCCCAAATATTGGGGTGGCTGTCTGTTTTTGATTTTAATTTCCGTAAGCTATAGGACCATAAGTGGAAGTGCCATAGGCTGTGTTGCTTTGTTTCTTATGCGTTTCAGGAAACACCATACATTTCTCCAGGGTGGCTGCTGGCAATTTACATCCTGCCAATCAGCATAACAAGGCTCCCTGTTCTCCATATCCTGTCCTACCTTTCTGGATTTTACACTTTTTTCAGATGGCCCTTTTGCCCGGGTGGCAGTGAGACTTCACTGTAGTGCAGATTTCCTTTACAGGCTTGCTTGGTTGGCCAAAAAGGGCGTATTTGTTTTTTCCTGAATATATTCAGGAAAAAACGCATACGCCCTTTTTGGCCAAGTGCATCATTGTCGACGTTCTGCCTCTTTTCCTATGCTTTCAGGGCAATTCCAGTCTACCCACTGCAATCGTTTTCCTGAAATTCTGCCCCGCTTTCTAGTCCCCTTCGCAGGCTTACTTCAATATATTTTTGGAGGATAGCTGTCATTTATAACTCTGCAGGTTTGTGAATTACAGTGCCCCTGAGCTCCTTTCTTCAACTTGCCTTCTTGTGAGCTGGGTACAAAACCGCAGGATTGCTTCAGGCCCTAATCTGTTTCCAGCAGGGCACACGGAGCCTTTGTTTAATTCCTCTTCCTGGTGGGCAATGAGCGTTACATTTGCCCGTGCAGACACCTACAGCTAGTCTCTCATTGGTTCTCCCTATTCCTGTACATCTTGCACAGAAATTGCAAGCTGTGCCAAAGAGGAGGTTAAAGGCACTGACTCTCCAAGCCTGGAGAGTGTTAGTAAAGCATCTGGAATGGTGAACCCGAGGACCAGGATACGAAAACTGAGATGCATTTTAAATCGTTTCCCAATCACACGGTGACGATACTCTGGGTTTCCCATGCATGTTTTAGCTGGAGGAAGAATCCCTTGAACCTGGAGAGTTGGGACCCATGGAATGGGTACCATGCAGTATGACTTCAAAGGGTCTGCATTTGCTCACCGAAACTCACCAATGCTATCAGCCTGAAGGGTCCAGCCTTATGTCTCAACCAGCTCTGGGTGTAGATGTGGTCAATCCCGGTTGCATCACATGCCCTGAGTGAATTATTTAACAATTGCTCTCTATTTCACTGTCTTTGTGTTTTGTTTTTGAAATTTATTTTGATAATGGGATTTATCGGATTTTCACTGCTGCGTTTCGGCCGCTGTACACACGCTTGATTCTCTTACGGAGACATATATATCCATGGGTTTTAAGATTCTTCCTAGTCAGGTATATTCCTAGGCGTTGAATATGTGGTGTTGGGTCCATTTCGTTGAGCAAGGAGTAGGTCTTGTCTATTACATATTTGGCTTATGGAATGTTATTTGTGCTAATTTCAGTCTCTGGTTTTATGCAGCACCCCAAGGCACCTTTCCCCATAAGCAAGCACTTGTTGGTTTTCTAAATTTGAGACCCTGTTCTGTTTTGTAATTCAGTTCATGTGTAGTCAAGTTTACATTCCGTGTATTAGTGATATCTTATGATGTTTCTTTTTCTGTGTGACGTAGTTCACGTACAATCACCGTACCTGCATCCACTCACTATGCCACTACGGGCCTGATGACACAGATTTCATTGCTGAGTGATACTGCTTTGCACGTACGTGCCACAACTTCTTTATCCATTTTTTGCTTTCTGCGATATTTACCTGGTACTGTAGACGAGCTTCTTGGGAACACAGCCGTCCCAAAATTTGGGGTGGCTCGCTGTTTTTGATTTTAATTTCACTAAGGAATAGGACCATAAGTGCAATTGCCATAGGCTGTGTGGCTTTATTTCTTACGTGTTTCAGGAAACACCATACACTTCTCCAGGGTGGCAGTTCACAATTTACATACTGCCAATCAGCATAACAAGGCTCCCTGTTCTCCATATCCTGTCCTACCTTTCTGGATTTTACACATTTTTCAGATGGTCCTTTTGCCCCGGGGAGGGGGGGCAGTGAGATTTCATTGTAGTGCAGATTTCCTTTACAGGCTTGCTTGGTTGGCCAAAAAGGGCGTATGCGTTTTTTCCTGAATATATTCAGGAAAAAACGCATACGCCCTTTTTGGCCAAGTGCGTCATTGTCGACGTTCTGCCTCTTTTCCTATGCTTTCAGGGCAATTCCAGTCTACCCCTGCAATCGTTTTCCTGAAATTCTGCCCCGCTTTCAAGTCCCCTTCGCAGGCTTACTTCAATATATTTTTGGAGGATAGCTGTCATTCATAACTCTGCAGGTTTGTGAATTACAGTGCCCCTGAGCTCCTTTCTTCAACTCGCTTTCTTGTGAGCTGGGCACAAAACCGCAGAATTGCTTCAGGCCCTAACCTGTTTCCTGCAGGGCATGCTTAGCCTTTTGTTAATTCCTCTTCCTGGTGAGAAATGAGCGTTACATTTGCCCGTGTAGACACCTACAGCTAGTCTCTCATTGGTTCTCCCTATTCCTGTTCATCTTGCACAGAAATTGCAAGCTGTGCCAAAGAGGAGGTTAAAGGCACTGACTCTCCAAGCAGGGAGAGTGTTAGTAAAGCATCTGGAATGGTGAACTCGAGGACCAGGATACGAAAACTGAGATGCATTTTAAATTGTTTCCCAATCACACAGTGGACGATACTCTGGGTTTCCCATGCATGTTTTAGCTGGAGGAAGAATCCCTTGAACCTGAAGAGTTTGGACCCATGGAATAGGTACCATGCAGTATGACTTCAAATGGTCTGCATTTGCTCACCGAAACGCAACAATGCTATCAGCCTGAAGTGTCCAGCCTTATGTCTCAACCAGCTCTGGGTGAAGATGTGTTAAATCCCGGTTGCATCACATGCCCTGAGTGAATTATTTAAGAATTGCTCTCTATTTCACTGTCTTTGTGTTTTGTTTTCGAAATTTATTTTGATAATGGGATTTATCGGATTTTCACTGCTGCGTTTCGGCCGCTGTACACACGCTTGATTCTCTTACGGAGACATATATATCCATGGGTTTTAAGATTCTTCCTAGTCAGGTATATTCCTAGGAGTTGAATATGTTGTGTTGAGTCCATTTCGTTGAGCAAGGACTAGGTCTTGTCTATTACATATTTGGCTTATGGAAAGTTATCTGTGCTAATTTCAGTCTCTGGTTTTATGCAGCACCCCAAGGCACCTTTCCCCATAAGCAAGCACTAGTTGGTTTTCTAAATTTGAGACCCTGTTCTGTTTTGTAATTCAGTTCATGTGTAGTCAAGTTTACATTCCGTGTATTAGTGATATCTTATGATGTTTCTTTTTCTGTGTGACGTAGTTCACATAGAATCACCATACCTGCCTCCACTCACTATGCCGCTACGGGCCTGATGACACAGATTTCATTGCTGAGTAATATTGCATTGCACGTACGTGCCACAACTTCTTTATCCATTTTTTGCTTTCTGGGATATTTACCTGGTACTGTAGACGAGCTTCTTGGGAACACAGCCGTCCCAAACTTTGGGGTGGCTCTCTGTTTTTGATTTTAATTTCCCTAAGCAATAGGACCATAAGTGCAATTGCCATAGTCTGTGTTGCTTTATTTCTTACGTGTTTCAGGAAACACCATACACTTCTCCAGCGTGGCAGTTCATAATTTACATTCTGCCAATCAGCATAACAAGGCTCCCTGTTCTCCATATCCTGTCCTACCTTTCTGGATTTTACACTTTTCTCAGATGGCCCTTTTGCCCTTTGGGGGGGGCAGTGAGATTTCATTGTAGTGCAGATTTCCTTTACAGGCTTCCTTGGTTGGCCAAAAAGGGCGTATGCGTTTTTTCCTGAATATATTCAGGAAAAAACGCATACGCCCTTTTTGGCCAAGTGCATCATTGTCGACGTTCTGCCTCTTTTCCTATGCTTTCAGGGCAATTCCAGTCTACCCCCTGCAATCGTTTTCCTGAAATTCTGCCCCGCTTTCAAGTCCCCTTCGCAGGCTTACTTCAATATATTTTTGGAGGATAGCTGTCATTTATAACTCTGCAGGTTTGTGAATTACAGTGCCCCTGAGCTCCTTTCTTCAACTCGCTTTCTTGTGAGCTGGGCACAAAACCGCAGGATTGCTTCAGGCCCTAATCTGGTTCCAGCAGGGCACACTGAGCCTTTGTTTAATTCCTCTTCCTGGTGGGCAATGAGCGTTACATTTGCCCGTGCACACACCTACATCTAGTCTCTCATTGGTTATCCCTATTCCTGTTCATCTTGCACAGAAATTGCAAGCTGTGCCAAAGAGGAGGTTAAAGGCACTGACTCTCCAAGCAGGGAGAATGTTAGTAAAGCATCTGGAATGGTGAACCCGAGGACCAGGATACGAAAACTGAGATGCATTTTAAATCGTTTCCCAATCACACGGTGGACGATACTCTGGGTTTCCCATGCATGTTTTAGCTGGAGGAAGAATGCCTTGAACCTGGAGAGTTGGGACCCATGGAATGGGTAGCATGGAGTATGACTTCAAAGGGTCTGCATTTGCTCACCGAAACTCACCAGTGCTATCAGCCTGAAGTGCCCAGCCTTATGTCTCAACCAGCTCTGGGTGTAGATGTGGTCAATCCCGGTTGCATCACATGCCCTGAGTGAATTATTTAAGAATTGCTCTCCATTTCACTGTCTTTGTGTTTTGTTTTTGAAATTTATTTTCATAATTGGATTTATCGGATTTTCACTGCTGTGTTTCGGCCGCTGTACACACGCTTGATTCTCTTACGGAGACATATATATCCATGGGTTTTAAGATTCTTCCTAGTCAGGTATATTCCTAGGCGTTCAATATGTTGTGTTGAGTCCATTTCGTTGAGCAAGGACTAGGTCTTGTCTATTACATATTTGGCTTATGGAATGTTATCTGTGCTAATTTCAGTCTCTGGTTTTATGCAGCACCCCAAAGCACCTTTCCACATAAGCAAGCACTAGTTGGTTTTCTAAATTTGAGACCCTGTTCTGTTTTGTAATTCAGTTCATGTGTAGTCAAGTTTACATTCCGTGTATTAGTGATATCTTATGATGTTCCTTTTTCTGTGTGACGTAGTTCACATAGAATCACCGTACCTGCATCCACTCACTATGCCGCTACGGGCCTGATGACACAGATTTCATTCCTGAGTGATATTGCATTGCAGGTACGTGCCACAACTTCTTTATCCATTTTTTGCTTTCTGGGATATTTACCTGGTACTGTAGACGAGCTTCTTGGGAACACAGCCGTCCCAAACTTTGGGGTGGCTCTCTTCTTTTGATTTTAATTTCCCTAAGCAATAGGACCATAAGTGTAATTGCCATATGCTGTGTTGCTTTATTTCTTACGTGTTTCAGGAAACACCATACACTTCTCCAGGGTGGCAGTTCATAATTTACATCCTGCCAATCAGCATAACAAGGCTCCCTGTTATCCATATCCTGTCCTACCTTTCTGGATTTTACACTTTTTTCAGATGGCCCTTTTGCCCGTTGGGGGGGGCAGTGAGATTTCATTGTAGTGCAGATTACCTTTACAGGCTTGCTTGGTTGGCCAAAAAGAGCATATGCCTTTTTTCCTGAATATATTCAGGAAAAAACGCATACGCCCTTTTTGGCCAGGTGCATCATTGTCGACGTTCTGCCTCTTTTCCTATGCTTTCAGGGCAATTCCAGTCTACCCCCTGCAATCGTTTTCCTGAAATTCTGCCCCGCTTTCAAGTCCCCTTCGCAGGCTTACTTCAATATATTTTTGGAGGATAGCTGTCATTTATATCTCTGCAGGTTTGTGAATTACAGTGCCCCTGAGCTCCTTTCTTCAACTCGCTTTCTTGTGAGCTGGGCACAAAACCGCAGGATTGCTTCAGGCCCTAATATGTTTCTGGCAGGGCATGCTGAGCCTTTGGTTAATTCCTCTTCCTGGTGGGAAATGAGCGTTACATTTGCCCGTGCAGACACCTTCAGCTAGTCTCTCATTGGTTCTCCCTATTCCTGTTCACCTTGCACAGAAATTGCAAACTGTGCCAAATAGGAGGTTAAAGGGACTGACTCTCCAAGCAGGGCGAGTGTTAGTAAAGCATCTGGAATGGTGAACTCGAGGACCAGGATACGAAAACTGAGATGCATTTTAAATCGTTTCCCAATCACACGGTGGACCATACTGTGGGTTTCCCATGCATGTTTTAGCTGGAGGAAGAATCCCTTGAACCTGAAGAGTTTGGACCCATGGAATAGGTACCATGCAGTATGACTTCAAAGGGTCTGCATTTGCTCACCGAAACTCACCAATGCTCTCAGCCTGAAGTGTCCAGCCTTATGTATCAACCAGCTCTGGGTGTAGATGTGGTCAATCCCGGTTGCATCACATGCCCTGAGTGAATTATTTAAGAATTGCTCTCTATTTCACTGTCTTTGTGTTTTGTTTTCGAAATTTATTTTGATAATGGGATTTATCGGATTTTCACTGCTGTGTTTCGGCCGCTGTACACACGCTTGATTCTCTTACGGAGACATATATATCCATGGGTTTTAAGATTCTTCCTAGTCAGGTATATTCCTAGGCGTTGAATATGTTGTGCTGAGTCCATTTCGTTGAGCAAGGAGTAGGTCTTGTCTATTACATATTTGGCTTATGGAATGTTATCTGTGCTAATTTCAGTCTCTGGTTTTATGCAGCACCCCAAGGCACCTTTCCACATAAGCAAGCACTAGTTGGTTTTCTAAATTTGAGACCCTGTTCTGTTTTGTAATTCAGTTCATGTGTAGTCAAGTTTACATTCCGTGTATTAGTGATATCTTATGATGTTTCTTTTTCTGTGTGACGTAGTTCACGTAGAATCACCGTACCTGCATCCACTCACTATGCCGCTACGGGCCTGATGACACAGATTTCATTGCTGAGTGATATTGCATTGCACGTACGTGCCACAATTTCTTTTTCCATTTTTTGCTTTCTGGGATATTTACCTTGTACTGTAGACGAGCTTCTTGGGAACACAGCCGTCCCAAACTTTGGGGTGGCTCTCTGTTTTTGATTTTAATTTCCCTAAGGAATAGGACCATAAGTGCAATTGCCATAGGCTGTGTTGCTTTATTTCTTACGTGTTTCAGGAAATACCATACAATTCTCCAGGGTGGCAGTTCATAATTTACATCCTGCCAATCAGCATAACAAGGCTCCCTGTTCTCCATATCCTGTCCTACCTTTCTGGATTTTACACTTTTTTCAGATGGCCCTTTTGCCCCTTGGGGGGGGGCAGTCAGATTTCATTGTAGTGCAGATTTCCTTTACAGGCTTGCTTGGTTGGCCAAAAAGGGCGTATGCGTTTTTTCCTGAATATATTCAGGAAAAAACGCATACGCCCTTTTTGGCCAAGTGCATCATTGTCGACGTTGTGCCTCTTTTCCTATGCTTTCAGGTCAATTGCAGTCTACCCCCTGCAATCGTTTTCCTGAAATTCTGCCCCGCTTTCAAGGCCCCTTCGCAGGCTTACTTCCATATACTTTTGGAAGATAGCTGTCATTTATAACTCTGCAGGTTTGTGAATTACAGTGCCCCTGAGCTCCTTTCTTCAACTCGCTTTCTTGTGAGCTGGGCACAAAACCGCAGAATTGCTTCAGGCACTAATCTGTTTCCAGCAGGGCATGCTGAGCCTTTTGTTAATTCCTCTTCCTGGTGGGAAATGAGCATTACATTTGCCCATGCAGACACCTACAGCTAGTCTCTCATTGCTTCTCCCTATTCCTGTTCATCTTGCACAGAAATTGCAAACTGTGCCAAACAGGAGGTTAAAGGCACTGACTGTCCAAGCGGGGAGAGTGTTAGTAATGCGTCTCGAATGGTGAACCCGAGGACCAGGATACGAAAACTGAGATGCATTTTAAATCGTTTCCGAATCACACGGTGGATGATACTCTGGGTTTCCCATGCATGTTTTAGCTGGAGGAAGAATCCCTTGAACCTGGAGAGTTGGGACCCATGGAATGGGTACCATGCAGTATGACTTCAAAGGGTCTGCATTTGCTCACCGAAACTCACCAATGCTATCAGCCTGAAGTGTCCAGCATTATGTCTCAACCAGCTCTGGGTGTCGATGTGGTCAATCCCGGTTGCATCACATGCCCTGAGTGAATTATTTAAGAATTGCTCTCTATTTCACTGTCTTTGTGTTTTGTTTTCGAAATTTATTTTGATAATGGGATTTATCGGATTTTCACTGCTGCGTTTCGGCCGCTGTACACACGCTTGATTCTCTTACGGAGACATATATATCCATGGGTTTTAAGATTCTTCCTAGTCAGGTATATTCCTAGGCGTTGAATATGTGGTGTTGGGTCCATTTCGTTGAGCAAGGAGTAGGTCTTGTCTATTACATATTTGGCTTATGGAAAGTTATCTGTGCTAATTTCAGTCTCTGGTTTTATGTAGCACCCCAACGTGCCTTTCCCCATAAGCAAGCACTAGTTGGTTTTCTAAATTTGAGACCCTGTTCTGTTTTGTAATTCAGTTCATGTGTAGTCAAGTTTACATTCCGTGTATTAGTGATATCTTATGATGTTTCTTTTTCTGTGTGACGTAGTTCACGTAGAATCACCGTATCTGCATCCACTCACTATGCCACTACGGGCCTGATGACACAGATTTCATTGCTGAGTGATATTGCATTGCACGTACGTGCCACAACTTCTTTATCCATTTTTTGCTTTCTGGGATATTTACCTGATACTGTAGACGAGCTTCTTGTGAACACAGCCGTCCCAAATATTGGGGTGGCTGTCTGTTTTTGATTTTAATTTCCGTAAGCTATAGGACCATAAGTGGAAGTGCCATAGGCTGTGTTGCTTTGTTTCTTACGTGTTTCAGGAAACACCATACACTTCTCCAGGGTGGCTGCGGGCAATTTACATCCTGCCAATCAGCATAACAAGGCTCCCTGTTCTCCATATCCTGTCCTACCTTTCTGGATTTTACACTTTTTTCAGATGACCCTTTTGCCCGGGGGGCAGTGAGACTTCATTGTAGTGCAGATTTCCTTTACAGGCTTGCTTGGTTGGCCAAAAAGGGCAAATGCTTTTTTTCCTGAATATATTCAGGAAAAAACGCATACGCCCTTTTTGGCCAAGTGCATCATTGTCGACGTTCTGCCTCTTTTCCTATGCTTTCAGGGCAATTCCAGTCTACCCCCTGCAATGGTTTTCCTGAAACTCTGCCCCGCTTTCAAGTCCCCTTCGCAGGCTTACTTCAATATATTTTTGGAGGATAGCTGTCATTTATAACTCTGCAGGTTTGTGAATTACAGTGCCCCTGAGCTCCTTTCTTCAACTCGCTTTCTTGTGAGCTGGGCACAAAACCGCAGGATTGCTTCAGGCCCCAATCTGTTTCCGGCAGGGCACGCTGAGCCTTTGGTTAATTCCTCTTCCTGGTGGGAAATGAGCGTTACATTTGCCCGTGCAGACACCTATAGCTAGTCTCTCATTGGTTCTCCCTATTCCTGTTCATCTTGCACAGAAATTGCAAGCTGTGCCAAACAGGAGGTTAAAGGCACTGACTCTCCTAGCGGGTAGAGTGTTAGTAAACCGTCTGGAATGGTGAACCCGAGGACCAGGATACGAAAACTGAGATACATTTTAAATCGTTTCCTAATCACACGGTGGACCATACTCGGCGTTTCCCACGCATGTTTTAGCTGAAGAAAGAATCCCTTGAACCTGGAGAGTTGGGACCCTTGGAATGGGTACCATGCAGTATGACTTCAAAGGATCTGCATTTGTTCACCGAAACTCACCAATGCTATCAGTCTGAAGTGTCCAGCCTTATGTCTCAACCAGCTCTGGGTGTAGATGTGGTAAATCCAGGTTGCATCACATGCCCTGAGTGAATTATTTAAGAATTGCTACCTATTTCACTGTCATTGTGTTTTGTTTTTGAAATTTATTTTAATAATGGGATTTATCGGATTTTCACTGCTTCGTTTATGCCGCTGTACACGCGCTTTATTCTCTTACGGAGACATATAAGTCCATGGGTTTTAAGATTCTTACTAATCCGGTATATTCTTAGGCATTGAATATGGCGTGTTGAGTCCATTTCGTTGACCAAGGAGTAGGTCTTGACTATTACATATTTGGCTTATGGAATGGTATCTGTGCTAATTTCAATCTCTGGTTTTATGCAGCACCCCAACTCTCCTTTCCCCTTAAGGAAGCATAAGTTTGTTTTCTTAATTTGAAACCCTCTTCTCTTTTGTAATTCAGTTCATGTGTAGCCATGTTAACATTCCATGTATTAGTGATATCTTATGTCTTTTTCTTTTTGAATTATGTGACTTCGAATGATCACACATACCTCCTCTGGAGTTGTTATAACTGGCCGTATTTCATTGATTTCCAGGCTGAGTAATATTCCACTCTACATAAGCACCACATCTCTGTCCGTTTTTTCTCTGCAGATACATTTAAGTTATATCCTAGTCGAGGATCTTTTAAACAGAGAGGTGGTAAACATTGGGGTGCCTGTGTCCTCTCGATTTTTGTTTTTCCCAAGATATACGTCCATGAGTGCAAGTGCCCTGTGCTCGGTAGCTCATTTTTTAGATGCTTTAGTAAACACAATAGACTTATCCAGAGTGACCGTTGGCAATATACATTTCCACTATAAGACTCACAGGGCTCCCTTTTCTCCTTGCCCTGTCCTGCATTTCTGGTGTTTACACTTTATGAGGACGGCTCTTCTGACTGATGCAAAGTGATATGTTTTGTAGTATTGATTTCCAGTGCCCACCTGTTTGGTTGGCTAAAAAAGCGTATGCCCTTTTCTTGAATATATACAGAAAAAGACGCATACACCCTTTTTGGCCAACTGCAATGTTGGCAATGTTCAGCCCCTTTTCTTGTGCTTAATGGCGAGTCCTTTCTACCTCTTCCAATCCCTTTCCTGCCATTCTCCGTTGCTTACAAGTCCTTTTCTCTGACTTTCCTCAAGACATTTTTCAGTGATAGATATTT
This sequence comes from Phocoena phocoena, assembly GCF_963924675.1. Taxonomy (NCBI): domain Eukaryota; kingdom Metazoa; phylum Chordata; class Mammalia; order Artiodactyla; family Phocoenidae; genus Phocoena; species Phocoena phocoena. The sequence goes on along the minus strand of NW_027077684.1, from coordinate 157,113 downwards.
TCAATTCTGCAGTTTCGTGAATTTTAGTGCCCCTGAGTTCCATTTTCCAACTTGTGTTTATGGGAACTGGCCACAAAGCATCAGGATTCCTCAAGCCCTATTCTGTTTCCATGGGCAACCCTAGCCTTTGGTCAATTCGTCTTCCTGATTGGAAATTAGAGTGGCATGTGCCTGTCCGAACACCTAGGACTTGTCTCTCATTGTTCCTCCTCCTTCTGCTTCATCCTCTGGACAAATTCCAAACTGTATGCAACAGGATGTTGACAGTGCTGACATCTCCAAGTGGGGAGACTGTTAGTAAAGACGCTGGAGTGGTGAACCCTAGCACCAAGAGATGAGGAGATGAGATGCCTTTTCCAAACTTTTCCCGATCAGACGGTATACCATCCTCTGGGTGTGACAGGCATGTTTTAGGTGTAGGAAGGGTCCCATTCATGTGAGGAGAACACCAGGGGATTTTAAATATCAGTGTCTCTCCGCAACCCAAACTGGGGAATTTTTTAAGCTACGGCTACACATATGTTCATTAAGGGCCTTGGGAAGTAGGCAGAGTCCAAACTTTAGATGATTGAAGTCCTCAGGGTCAGAAGCACTCACCACTGTCTTCCCTTAGATTCCATTTTTACTGTCATTGATGGATGATGTCAATAAAAATATCTATTCTTTTTCAGATCATTTCCCCTTATAGGTTATTGCAAAATATTGAGTGTAGTTCCCTGTGCTATACAGTAGTTCCTTGCTGATGATTTCATACATAGCAGTGTGTATGTGTTAATCCCAAACTGTTAATTTATCCCTCCTCCTACCATTTCCCTTTGGTAATAATAAATTATAAGATTTTATGCTTCTCAGAAATGGGGGAGCTGAAAGAGAGGTATCATTTTCAATGCAAAAGCATTTAAAACAAGATTGAAGCTTTAACCAAGATTATTAGATGTACATCCTTGGAAAGAAATCACTTTGTTTCTCTAATATTGACCTGACAAAGAAGACAAACCTTTTCACTGAACTTGCTTATAAGAAAGTGATGGAAATATCAAATGGAAGTGTTAGAAACATCTTATTTTACCCGAGCCTTATACACTGTTCTATGTTAATTACAGTTTGGCTCACACATCTGTTCATTGAAGTTACAATGTTCTCAATTTCTGTTACTGATCCTCCAGAGTGGACGCCAACAAGTGTCCCCCTGCCCAGTGTCATTGGAGCCAATAGATCGAGACTGAGTTTGGTTCAAAAGCAAAGGAAACTTTATATTTTGATCAGAGAATGGAGAGGTGCTACCCTGTGGGCTGTGGGCTGGGCTGCTGTGTAGAGATCCTGTCAGAGTCACTGGGAGGGAGGGGGCTGAGCTCTCGAGGACCTGGTTGGCTGCAGCTCAGGCTCTATGTCACGGAGTCTGAACTGGGCCCCAGGAGCTGAAGTGTCGTCGAGCCATTCTGCTCTAGGAAATCTGGTCTGAAGTGCCGGGTGTGGAACCTCTGTATGCGGGACACTAGGAGCACCTGAAATTAGACAAAGCACAAAGGATAAAAATGGTTAGACTTTATTTTATTGCCCAGATTCTATTTTTATCTCCCAGGCATTTTTAAGGGGCTTTGCCTGGGACAAACTTCTCTTCTGCCTTTTGTCCCTTTCCTCATTCTTGGAGTGCTGCGGGTGCAGACCCTTCTTCTGTAACTGCTGAGTGCTGAGTTAGGAGGCTTCATACCCGTGGGCGAGGGTCAGAACTTCTCCCCAGCAGCCTCCAGGTGACGTTGATTGTCCCCAGGCCTCCTGCCTCCCTGCTCGTCCACCTGAGCACCAGTATTGGAAGTGTTATAGATTCTAATGACCTTTAAGCGTCCAGAAAGGAGATGTGCAGTGGCGCTGTGAGGTCCAGTTTCACTCCGCCCCACATTTGTTCGGCCACCTTAGGCTGACCGTTTCTGCCAGCCTAGATGCTCTGACTGACCATTTCTGCCAGCCTAGATGCTCTGACCAACAGTCTGCGCTTTCTTCCATTAGGCCCCTGAATTAACGTAAAAACAGCACCAGGTGTCAGGATCCTGCCCGCTCAGCTCCCAGACAGTCCAGGGTCAGTGGTGATGAAGGATCATGATGGTCACTGAGTCAAGAGCCTTTGGAAGTAAACAGGAGTCCAGCCGGTCTTATTGGCCACCATCATCAGGGTGTCTGTAGGCTTTTCTATGGTGACAGCATGATATACGGTTCCCCCGCCAAGATTATTAGCTCCCCTCTGGGTACAGTAAGTACTGCAAGCAGTAGTCTACTCTTTTGGGACACACTCTTGTTGTTTTATGAGAGAAACTCCAGGTCAAGTGATGGTCACACGGGTCGTCATGGTGCCCCGTTGCCCCCGGTTATCTCTCTGGAGGTTAGAGTTGGAGGGCCTCCTCAATCGAGGTCAGTGTGCCCACAGAGCAAACCCTGCAACTTCAGGGCATGGTTGGGGGTTAGGATCACCACGTGGGGTCCGTTTCCCTTAGAAGGGAGGTGGCCTTTTGGGCTGCTGATTTCCAGGTTTTCAGATACCACCAGTATCTTGGCCAGATGTGGCGGTGGGCCAAGCCCCTTGGTGACCATAGTTTATCCTACCTGGATGGCATTCTTGCATTGTTCCATTTCAAGTGGTCCCAGTTTTTGCACTAATACTCCAATGGCGATTCACCTTTCACCAGGAATGTAAAGGTCAAAGGGTTTAGCTAAATTAGGGAGTTCCAGGGCAAGGGTCTGAATTGACTGCTCTTTCCATTCTTGAAAGGCCACTTCTGGATTCTATTCAAAAGGATCATCATCTTTTCCTTTCAGTGTTTCATATAGAGGCCCAGCTAGTAGACTGTAGTTAGGGATCCAGAGGCAGGAAACCCTGGCTTCCCCAGGAACCCCTAAGCTGTCTTCTAGTTTCAGAAAGGGGTAAGGCTGTAAATTGTTTCTTCCCTTTCCTGGGATGGGCTTCTCCGACCTTCTGTGAGAATGAAGCCCAGGCAGGACACCGTAGTCTGTGATACTTGAGCTTTTTCGTGGACAACTTCTATCCTTTATTGGCTTGGTAGTTCTGAGGCCTCCTTAGTAGGGCTGGCGATCAGAATGTCGTCTGAATATTGAAGGAGTGTTTCCTTTTCCAGAGGTAGAACTTTTAGGTCTTTAGCTGAGCTTTCCCCAAAGATGGTGTGGGAATTTTTGAACCCTTGGGGCAAGACAGCCTGGAAGTATTGTTTTAGTTGTATGTTGAGTCCTGTCACTCACAAGCCAAAATTTCTTGTGACTCTGGGACTAATGGAATACAAAAGAAGGCATCAGTGAAGACTAATACAGAATACCAAGTCCTGGTGGTTGGTAGAATGACCAGCAGGGTGTAGGATTTAGGAACTACTGGAGGTATATCCTCAGTGGCTTCACTGACTGTCCTGACATCCTTTACCAGGACTCCAGCAGCCCATGGGGCTCTCGAGGTCAGGCCAATCCCAGGATATGGAGCTCACCTGGGCAGGTACCCTACCCCCACCCCAGCCCACGGGGCTCTCGTGTTCAGGCCCCTCCCAGGATATGGGATTCCCTGGGCAGGTCCTCTGCAGTCCATGGGGCTCCCGTGGTCAGGCCCCTCCCAGGATACAGAGCTACCCTTGCAGGTACCTTGGCAGGGCTGGGCACACAGGAACCGTGCACATAGCCCTCATTGCAGAGCACTCCCAGCTCACCTGTCGCTCAGATCTGACACAGAGCACCTCAGAGCAGGACTTGAACTAACAAACAGCAGCTCTGACAGGTCTGTGACCCTGGGCATCACTCTGTGCGGCCTCCTCCACCTGGTCTTCCAGAGACTTCCACTGCACCCGGGGCACCAGGCCTCTGTCTCCAACCACCACCCACCCCTCCTCTCCCTGACTCCTGGGTTCCTCTCATTAGGAGAGGGTTTTCTTGAAGTTGTCTCCCACTCATGGGCCAGATAATATAATTAGAAAACAAGCCAGAGCTGCAGCCCCTTGTCTATCCTGACTCTCAGGAGCCCACACCTGTTCCTTGGACCTGGCCAATTCAGCAAGTTCCATTTTCAGCAACTGTGAGCCCCTGAGGGGTGATTATTGGCTGGCTTGGGAAGCCTGACCGTGCCGGCCAGCCCTCCCCAGGTGTGCCTGGGTTGAGATCAATATAAACACCGCTCCAGGCAGCAAGAGCCCCTGCAGCTGTGCCTGACGCCATTTTCTCTGCCCTGTCAGCAGTCTCGGGGCTGGGCTGGTGGGAGGGAGTGAGAGGCCACGGCTTTGTGGGTGTCCCAGTGTGAGTGGGGCTCTGCTGGACTTTCTGCAGCAGTTGCCAAGATGCTACCTGCTAAAGAAGAGGATGTGTCACCCACACCTGCCGCTGGAATTTCTCCCTGGGCACAGGTGAGGAAGGAAGAAAGCAGTGGGGGCCGGGACAGCAGGGGTATCTCAGGCAGGGAAATGGAGAGCTTCCAGAAGAGCACCCAGGGCCAGGACCATCCTGGCTGGCCTGCAGGCACCAAGTCGGCTGGCATGCTGTCCCTCATGTGGCTCCATGGCCCTTCCTCTAGGTTTTCAAGTCCTTGTACATATTCAGGTGTTTAGCCTTGGAAGGGTGGGAACATTTCAGCAGCAGCTGGCCTGGGGCTCGGCCCACGTTTACTCACAGATACCTCGGCACGGTCCACCAGCTTTTCAGTGAGGACGCTTGTTGCGAGGAGCATGCTGGCTGAATGGGAGATGATTCCCCACCACTGACCAACTTCAGAATTGTTTGCAATTGGAGCAAGTGCCCTGAAACGGTTTTCCTCTGTGTAACTGGTGGGTTCTGTTCTTTTTTATCTTTTTTTCGTTTTTGGTTCAAGGTAGATTTTATTCCTCTTTTGTGTATTTACAGATATAAGCATGGAAATAATTTATTCATATAAATACATGTATGTGAAGGGAAGAATATTTTTTCTGTTTTACTTTTTTTAATTTTATTTTTTTATTTTGAATTTAATTTTATATTTTTATACAGCAGGTTGTTTTTGGTTATCTACTTTATACATATAAATGTATACATACCAATCCCAATATCTCAACTCCTCCCACCACCATCCCCAACAGCTTTCCCCCCTTGTTGTCCATACGTTTGTTGTATACATGTATTGCTCTATTTCTGCCTTGCAAAACGGTTCATCTGTACAATTTTTCTAGGTTCCACATATATGCATTAATATACAAGATTTGTTTTTCTCTTTCTGACTTACTTCACTCTGTATGACAGTCTCTAGATCCATCAACGTCTCTACAAATGTCCCAATTTCATTCCTTTTTATGGCTTAGTAATATTCCATTTTATATATGTACCACATCTTTATGCATTCGTCTGTCTGTGGGCATTTAGGTTGCTTCCATTTCCTGGATAGTGTAAATAGTGATGCAATGAACATTGTGGTGAATGTCTCTTTTTGATTTATGGTTTTGTCTGGGTATATGCCCAGTAGAGGGATTGCTGTATCATATGGTAATTCTATTCTTAGTTTTATAAGAAACTCCATAATGTTCTCCACAGTGACTGTATCAATTTACGTTCCCAACAATAGTGGAAGAGGATTCCTTATCTCCACACCGTTTCCAGCATTTGTTGTTTGTAGATTTTCTGATGATGCCCATTCTAATAGGTGTGAGGTGATACACCATGGATGAGTCTATTTCGTTGAGCAAAGAGTAGGTCTTGTTTATTACGTATTTGGCTTATGGAATGGTATGTGTGCTAATTTCAATCTGTTTTTATACAGCAGCCCAACTCAACTTTCCCCTTAAGCAAGCATAAGGTTTTTATCTAAATGTGAGACTCTGTTCGGTTTTGTAATTCAGTTTATGTGTAGCCAAGTTTACACTCCCTCTATTAGTGATATCTTATGATAATTATCTTTCTTTGTGTGACATATTTCTCTTAGAATCATCATAATTAAATCCACTCAATTTGCTGCTACAGGCCTGATGACATTGATTTCACTGCTGAGTGATATTCCGTTGTACGTAAGTAGCACAACTTCTTTATCCATTTTTTTCTTTCTGGGATATTTAATTTGTACTGGACTCGAGGTTCTTGTAAACACAGCAGCCCTAAATTTTGTGTTGGCTGTGTCTTGTTGATTTTAATTTTCCTAAGCTATAGGGCCAAAAGTGGAAGTGCCCTAGGCTCTGTAGCTTTGTTTTTTAGATGTTTCAGGATACACCATGAACATCTCCAGAGTGTCTGTTGGCAATTTACATCCCGCCCATCAGCATAACACGGCTCCCTGTTCTCCATGGCCTGTCCTGTGTTTCTGGTTTTTACACTTTATTCAGATGGCCTTTTTGACGAATGGGAAATGTGACTTCATTGTAGTGTGGATTTCCATTGCTGGAGTGCTTGGTTGGCCAAAATGTTCATATGCGTTTTTTCCTGAATATATTCAGGAAAAATGTATACGCACTTTTTGTCCATGTGCATCACTGTCAAAGATCTGCCGCTTTTCATATGCTTTAAATGCAATTCCAATCTACCTCTTGAAATATGATTCCTGCAATTCTGCCTCGTTTTCAAGTCCTCTTTGCAGACTTACTTCGATATATTTTTGCCAATAGCTGTCATTTATCTCTGCAGGTTTGTGAATTACAGTGCCCCTGAGCTCCTTTCTTAACTCGCTTCCTTGTAAGCTGGCCACAAAACTGCAGGTTTGCTTCAGGCCATAATCAGGGTCCGGCACGGCACTCTGAGCCTTTGGTTAATTCCTCTTCCTGGTGGGAAATTAGAGTTAAATGTGCCCCTCCAGATACCTGCCTCACTCCCAGCCACATGGTGATGTATGTCCTCAGGTTTGAGGCCATATGTGATGGGTTCCTCATCTTTTGATGATGTGGCCCCACTGGTGTGTGGACACTCCTGCCTGGTTCCCATCCCCTGGGTGATGTGGGCCCTCTGGTGAGACTCTGATCCTGGTTGGGTTCCTCACACATCCGTGAGGTGAGCCCTCTTCTCTGAGGTCACTCCTGCCTGGCTGGCACAACCCGCCTTGTTGACTTCGGCACCCTGGTGGCAGTTGGAGCCTGCTGGGAGCCTCCTTCCCGCGGTGATGAGGCCCTCTGGCGTCAGACCCTAATGGCGGGGTTCCCACATTTTCTGATACGTGCTAAGTGGTACGAGGGCACTCCTGCCAGGTTCCCATCCTCATGAGCGTGTGGGCCTTCTGTTCTGAGGTCCTAACGGCTGGGTTGCTCACACTTTCATGATGTGGGCCCTCTGCTGTGAGGTCAATCCTGCCTGGCTGGCGCACGTCGCCTTGGCGACGTGGACCCTCTGGTGGCAGTTGGAGCATGCTGGGGCCTCCTCCCCTCAGTGATGAGGGCCTTCTGGTGTCAGGCCCTAAGTGCTGGGCTCCACACATTTTCTGATGTGTGCCCAGTGGTGCGAGTCACTCCTGCCAGGTTCCCATCCCCATGGGCATGTGGGACTTCTGTTCTGTGGTCCCAACTGCTGGGTTGCTCACAGTTTCATGATGTGGGCCCTTTGCTGTGTGTTCACTCTGGCCTGTATCCCATAGTGTCAGTGCTCTGGGCCTCCAGCTTGGAGTTTCCAACTTCTCGATTCCTCACCTTTTTTATTCTATGGGCCCTCGGTTGTGCGTCTCCTCCTGCATGCCTCACTCCCAGCCCCTTCGTGATGTGTGTCCCCTTGTTTGAGGCCACATGTGCTGTGTTCCTCACCTTTCTATAATGTGGCCACACTGGTGTGAGGACACTCTTGCCTGGTTCCCATTCCCTTGGTGATGTTGGCCCCACTGCTGTTAGGACAGTCTTGCCTGGTTCCCATCACCTTGGTGATGTTGGCCCTCTGGTGAGAGTCTGATCCTGCTTAGGTTCCTCACCCTTCTGTGAGGTGGGCCCTCTGCTCTGAGGTCACTCCTGCCTGGCTGGCACACCCCGCCTTGGCAACGTCGGCCATATGGTGGCCGTTGGAGCCTGCTGGGAGCCTCCTCCCCTCGGTGATGAGGGCCCTCTGGCCTCAGGCCCTAACTGCTGGGTTCCCACATTTTCTGATTCGTGCTAAGTGGTGCAAGGACACTCCTGCCAGGTTCCCATCCCCATGGGGATGTGAGCCTTCTGCTCTGAGGTCCCAACGGCTGTGTTGCTCACAGTTTCATGATGAGGGCCCTCTGGTGTGAGTTCACTCCTGCCTAGATCCCATAGCCTCGCTGCTCCTGGCTGCCTGCCGGAGGTTCCAACTGTGGGATTCCTCACCTTTTTTATTCTATGGTCCCTCTGTTTTGAGGATCCTCTGGCCTGCCTCACTCCCAGCCCCTTGGTGATGTGTGTCCTCAGGTTTGAGGCCACGTGTGCTGGGTCCCTCAAATTATGGTGATGTAGCCCCACTGGTGTGAGGACACTCCTGCCTGGTTCCCATTCCCTTGGTGATGTTGGCCCTCTGGTGACAGTCTGATCCTTGTTGGGTTCCTCACACTTCTGTGAGGTGGGCTTTCTGCTCTGAGGTCACTCCTGCCTGGTTGGCACACCCCGCCTTGGTGACATCGGCCTTATGGTGGCAGTTGGAGCCTGCTGGGAGCCTCCTCCCCTCGGTGATGAGGGTCCTCTGGCCTCAGGTCCTAACTGCTGGGTTCCCACATTTTCTGATTCGTGGAAGTGGGCCGAGGACACTCCTGTCAGGTTCCCATCCCCATAGGGATGTGGGCCTTCTGCTCTGAGGTCCCATCCGCTGGGTTGCTCACAGTTTCATGATGTGGGACCTCTGCTGTGAGTTTGCTGTGGCCTGGATCCCATAGACTCTGTGCTCTGGGCGGCCTACTGGCCGGTTCCAACTGCTGGATTCCTCACAACTTTTATTCTGTGGGCTCTGTTTTGTGAGGATACTCCTGCTTGCCTCACTCCTAGCCCCTTGGAGATGTGGGTCCCCTGTTTTAGGCCACATGTTCTGGGTTCCTCACCTTTCTATAATGTGGCCACACTGGTGTGAGGACCCTCCTGCCTGGTTCCGATCCCCTTGGTGATGTGGGCCCTCTGGTGAGAGTCTTATCCTGGCTGGTTTCCTCACCCTTCTGTGAGGTAGGCCCTCTGCGGTGAGGTCACTCCTGCCTGGCTGGCACACATCACCTTGGTGACGTGGGCCCTCAGTTGGGAGTTGGTGTCTGCTGCGAGTCTCCGTCCCTCGGTAATGAGGGCCCTCTTGCGTCAGACCCTAACTCCTGGGCTCCCAAAATTTGCAGATGTGCGACCTGTGGTACGAGTACACTCCTGTCAGGTTCCCAACCACATGGGAATTTGGGCCTTCTGCTCTGAGGTCCCAACGGCTGGGGTGCTCACAGTTTCATGATGAGGGCCCTCTGATGTGCGTTCATTCCGGCCTAGATCCCATAGGCTTGCTGCTCCTGGGCGCCTGCTGGGAGGTTCCAACTGCGGGATTCCTCACCTTTTTTATTCTATGGGCCCTCTGTTTTGAGGCTCCTCCTGCCTGCCTCAATCCCAGCCCCGTTGTGATGTGTGTCCTCTGGTGTGAGGCCACGTGTGCTGGGTCCCTCACCTTTCGATGATGTGGCCCCAATGGTGTGAGGACACTCGTGCCTGTTTCCCAGCCCCTTGGTGATGTGGCCCCTCTGGTGAGAGTCTGATCCTGGCTGGGTTCCTTACCGTTCTGTGAGGTGGGCCCTGTGCTCTGAGGTAACTCCTGCCTGGCTTGCTCCCATTGCCTTGGTGACGTCGGCCCTCTGGTGGCAGTTGGATCCTTTTGGAGACTCCTGTCCTCGGTGATGAGGTCCCTCTGGCGTCAGGCTCTAACTGCTGGGCTCCCCAGGTTTTCTGATGTGAGCCCAGTGATGCCAGGACACTCGTGAAATGTTCCCATCCCCATGGCGATATGGGCCTTCTGCTCTGAGGTTCCAACGACTGGGTTGCTCACAGTTTCCTGATGTTAGCTCTCTGGTGTTAGTTCACTCATTCCTAGATCCCATAGCCTCTGTACTCTGGGCCGCCTGCTGGGAAGTTCCAACTGCTGGGTTCCTCACCTTTTTTATTCTTTGGGCCCTGTGTTGGGAGGCTCCTCCTGCCTGTGTCACTCCCAGCCCCTTGGTGATGTAGGTCCTCTGGTTTGTGGCCACATGTGCCAGTTTCCTCATCTTTTAGTGATGTGGCCCCACTGGTGTGAGGACACTCGTGCCTGGTTCCCGTCCCCTTGGTGATATGGGCCCTCTGGTGAGAGTCTGATCCTGGTTGGGTTCCTCACACTTCTTTGAGGTGGGCCGTCTGCTGTGAGGTCACTCCTGCCTGGCTGGCACACCCCGCCTTGGCGACGTGGGACCTCTTGTGGTAGTTGGAACATGCTGGGAACCTCCTCCCCTCAGTGATGAGGGCCCTCTGGCATCAGGCCCTAACTGCTGGGTACCCACATTTTCTGATATGTGCTAAGTGGTGCGAGGACACTCCTGCCATGCTCCCAACACCTTGGGGATGTGGACCTTCTGCTCTGAGGTCCAAATGGCTGGGTTGCTCGCAGTTTCATGATGTGGACCCTCTGCTGTGAGTTTACTGCGGCCTGAATCGCATAGACTTGGTGCTCTTGGCCGCCTGCTGGGAGGTTCCCATTGCTGGATTCCTCAGCTTTTTTATTCTATGGACCCTGTGTTGTGAGGCTACTCCTGCCTGCCTCATTCCGAGCCCCTTGGAGATGTGGGTCTTCTGGTTTAGGCCACATGTGCTGGGTTCCTCACCTTTCTATGATGTGGCCACACTGGTGTGAAGACTCTCCTGCCTGGTTCTGATCACCTTGGTGATGTGGGCCCTCTGGTGAGAGTCTTATCCTGTCTGTGTTCCTCACCCTTCTGTGAGGTAGGCCCTCTGCGGTGAGGTCACTCCTACCTGGCTGTCACACGTCACCTTGGCGACGTGGGACCTCAGTTGGGTGTTGGTGCCTGATTGGAGTCTCCTCCCCTTGGTAATGAGGGCCCTCTGGCGTCAGGCCCTAACTCCTGGGTTCCCTAAATTCTCTGATGTGTGCCCTGTGGTGCGAGTACACTTCTGACAGGTTCCCAACCCCATGGGAATGTGGGCCTTCTGCTCTGAGATCCCAACGCCTAGGTTGCTCACAGTTTCATGATGACGGCCCTCTGGTGTGAGATCACTCCGGCCTGGATCCCATAGTCTCGCTGCTCCTGGCCGCCTGCTGGGAGGTTCCAACTGCGGGATTCTTCACCTCTTTAATTCTATGGTCCCTCTGTTTTGAGGCTCCTCCTGCCTGCCTCAATCCCAGCTCCCTTGTGATGTGTGTCCTCTGGTTTGAGGCCACGTGTGCTGGGTCCCTCACTTTTCGGTGATGTGGCCCCACTAGTGTGAGGACACTCCTGCCTGGTTCCCATTCCCTTGGTGATGTGGGCCCTCTGGTGAGAATCTGATCCTCTTTGGTTCTTCACACTTCTGTGAGGTTGACCCTCTGCTCTGAGGTCACTCCTGCCTGGTTGTCGCACTCCGCATTGGCGACGTCGCCCCTCTGGTAGCAGCCGGAGCTGGCTGGGAGCCACCGCCCCTCGGTGATGAGGGCCCTCTGGCATCAGGCACTAATTGCTGGGCTCCCCACATTTTTTCATGTGTGCCCACTCTTGCGATGACACTCCTGCTTGTTTCCCTTCCCCATGGGGATGTGGGCCTTCTGCTCTGAGGTCACAACGGCTGGGTTGCTTACAGAATCACAATGAGGGCCCTCTGTTGTGAGTTCATGTCGGCCTGGATCTCATAGCCTCAGTGCTCTGGGCCGCCTGCTAGGAAGATCCAACTGCTGGTTTCCACACCTTTTGTATACAATGGGACATGTGTTGTGAGGTTAATCCTGCCTGCCTCACTCCGAAACCCATGGTGATGTGGGTCCTCTGGTTTGAGGCCACATGTGCTGGGTACCTCAACTTTTGATGATGTGGCCCCACGGGTGTGAGGACACTCCTGCCTGGTTCCCATCACCTTGGTGATGTGGGCCCTCTGGGGAGAGTCTGATCCTGGCTGGGTTCCCTACCATTCTGTGAGGTGGGCCCTCTGATGTCAGGTCACTCCTGCCTGTCTAGCTCACATCGCCTTGGCGACGTGGGCCCTCTGTTGGCCACTGGAGCATGCTGGGAGCCTCCTACTCCCGTGAATGATGGCCCTGGAAAAAATGCATATGCCCTTTTTGGCCAAGTGCTTCATTGACGAGGTTCTGCCACTTCTCTTATGCTTTCAGAGCAATTCACGTCTACCTCCTGAAATCGGATTCCAGCAATTCTGCCCCACTTTCAAGTCCTCTTCACAGCCTTAATTCAATATATTTTTGTACGATTTCTGTCATTTATAAGTCTGCAGGTATGTGAATGACAGTGCCCCTGAGCTCCTTTCCTCAACTCGCTTTCTTGTGAGCTGGCCACAAAACCGCAGGATTGCTTCAGGCCCTAATCTTGTTCCAGCACGGCATGCTGAGCCTTTGGTTAATTCCTTTTCCTGTTGGGAAATGAGTGTTAAAATTGCCCGTGCATACTGGGCATATACCCTGAGAAAACCAAAATTCAAAAAGAGTCATGTACCAAAATGTTCATTGCAGCTCTATTTACAATAGCCCGGAGATGGAAAGAACCTAAGCGCCCATCATCAGACGAATGGATAAAGAAGATGTGGCACATATACACAATGGAATATTACTCAGCCTTAAAAAGAAATGAAACTGAGTTATTTGTAATGAGATGGATAGACCTAGAGTCTGTCATACAGAGTGAAGTAAGTCAGAAAGAAAAAGACAAATAGCGTATGCTAACACATATATATGGAATTTAAAGGAAAAAAATGTCATGAAGAACCTAGGGATAAGACAGGAATAGAGGCGCAGACCTACTGGAGAACGGAATTGAGGATATGGGGAGGGGGAATGGTGAGTTTTGACAGGGCGAGAGAGAGTCATGGACATATACACACTAACAAATGTAGTAAGGTAGATAGCAAGGGGGAAGCAGCCGCAAGGCACAGGGATATTAGCTCGGGGCGTTGGGACAGCCTGGAGGGGTGGAAGGGGGAGAGAGGGAGGGAGGGAGACACAAGAGGGAAGATACAGGGAGCATATGTATATGTATAGCTGATTCACTTTGTTATAAAGCAAAGACTAACACACCATTGTAAAGCAATTATACCCCAATAAAGATGTTAAAAAAAATATTTGCCCGTGCACACACCTACAGATAGTCTCCCATTGGTTCTCCGTATTCCTGTTCATCTTGCGCAGAAATTGCAAACAGTGCCAAACAGGAGGTTAAAGGCACTGACTCTCCAAATGGGGAGAGTGTAAGAAAAGGGTCTGGAATGGTGAACCTGAGTACCAGGGGACGAAAACAGACATGCATGTAAAAAGGTTTCCCAGTCACACGGTGGAGCATACTCTGGGTTTCCCATGCAAATTTTAGCAGAAGGAAGAATCCCTTGAACCTGGAGAGTTGGGAACCATGGAATGGGTACCAGGCAGTATGACATCAAAGAGTCTGCATTTGCTCACTGAACCTCACCAATGCTATCAGCCCAAAGGGTCCAGCCTTATCTCTCACCCAGCTCTGGGTGTAGATGTGGTAAACCAGGTTGCATCACATGCCCTGTGTGAGTTATTTAAGAATTGCTCTCTATTTTACTGTCATTGTGTTTAGTTTTTGAAATTTTTTTTTGACACTGGGATTTATCGGATTTTCACTGTTGCGTTAATGCCGCTGTAACACTCTTGATTCTCTTACGGAGACATAAATATCCACGGGTTTTAAGATTCTTCCTAGTCAGGTATATTCCTAGGCATTGAATATGTGTTGTTGAGTCCATTTCGTTGAGCAAGGAGTAGGTCTTGTCTATTACATATTTGGCTTATGGAACGGTATCTGTGCTAATTTCAGTCTCTGGTTTTATGTAGCACTCCAACGCACCTTTCTCCATAAGAAAGCACAAGTTGGTTTTCTAAATTTGAGACTGTTCTGTTTTGTAATTCAGTTCATGTGTAGTCAAGTTTACATACTGTGTATTAGTGATATTTTATGATGTTTCTTTTTATGTGTGACTTATTTCACGTAGAATCACCATACCTGAATCCACTCACTATGCCGCTACGGGCCTGATGACACAGATTTCATTGCTGAGTGATATTCCATTGTACGTACGTACCACAACTTCTTTATCCATTGTTTGCTCTCTGAGATATTTACCTGGTACTGTAAACGAGGTTCTTGTGAACAGAGAGGTCCCAAACTTTGAGGTGGCTGGGTGTTTTTGATTTTAATTTCCCTAAGCTGTAGGACCATAAGTGGAAGTGCCATAGGCTGTGTTGCATTGTTTCTTACGTGTTTCAGGAAACACATAACACTTCTCCAGAATGGCTGTCGGGAATTTACATCATATGCATCAGCATAATAAGGATCCCTGTTTTCCATTGCCTGTCCTCCGTTTCTGGATTTTACAATTTTTTTAAATGGCCCTTTTGCCCTGGGGGGCACTGAGACTTCATTGTAGTGCAGGTTTATTTACAAGCTTGCTTGGTTGGCCAAAAAGTGCGTATGCGTTTTTTTCTGAGTATATTTAGGGAAAAAAGCATCCGCACTTTTTGGACAAGTGCATCATTATCGACGTTCTGCCTCTTTTCCTATTCTTTAAGTGCAATTCCATTTTAACCCTTCAATCGTTTTCCTGAATTTCTGCCCCGCTTTCAAGTCCCCTTCGCAGGCTTACTTCAATATATTTTTGGAGGATAGCTGTCATTTATAACTCTGCAGGTTTGTGAATTACAGTGCCCCTGAGCTCCTTTCTTCAACTCGCTTTCTTGTGAGCTGGGCACAAAGCGGCAGGTTTGCTTCAGGCCCTAATCTGTTTCCAGCAGGGCACGCTGAGCCTTAGTTTAATTCCTCTTCCTGGTGGGCAATGAGCGTTACATTTGCCCGTGCAGACACCTACAGCTAGACTCTCATTGGTTCTCCCTATTCCTGTTCATCTTGCACAGATATTGCAAGCTGTGCCAAAGAGGAGGTTAAAGGCACTGACTCTCCAAGCGGGGAGAGTGTTAGTAAAGCATCTGGAATGGTGAACCCGAGGACCAGGATACGAAAACTGAGATGCATTTTAAATCGTTTCCCAATCACACGGTGGACGATACTCTGGGTTTCCCATGCATGTTTTAGCTGGAGGAAGAATCCCTTGAACCTGGAGAGTTGGGACCCATGGAATGGGTACCATGCAGTATGACTTCAAAGGGTCTGCATTTGCTCACCGAAACTCACCAATGCTATCAGCCTGAAGTGTCCAGCCTTATGTCTCAACCAGCTCTGGGTGTAGATGTGGTCAATCCCGGTTGCATCACATGCCCTGAGTGAATTATTTAACAATTGCTCTCTATTTCACTGTCTTTGTGTTTTGTTTTTGAAATTTATTTTGATAATGGGATTTATCGGATTTTCACTGCTGCGTTTCGGCCGCTGTACACACGCTTGATTCTCTTACGGAGACATATAAATCCATGGGTTTTAAGATTCTTCCTAGTCAGGTATATTCCTAGGCGTTGAATATGTGGTGTTGAGTCCATTTCGTTGAGCAAGGAGTAGGTCTTGTCTATTACATATTTGGCTTATGGAATGTTATCTGTGCTAATTTCAGTCTCTGGTTTTATGCAGCACCCCAAGGCACCTTTCCCCATAAGCAAGCACTAGTTGGTTTTCTAAATATGAGACCCTGTTCTGTTTTGTAATTCAGTTCATGTGTAGTCAAGTTTACATTCCATGTATTAGTGATATCTTATGATGTTTCTTTTTCTGTGTGACGTAGTTCACGTAGAATCACCGTACCTGCCTCCACTCACTATGCCGCTACGGGCCTGATGACACAGATTTCATTGCTGAGTGATATTGCATTGCACGTACGTGCCACAACTTCCTTATCCTTTTTATGCTTTCTGGGATATTTACCTGGTACTGTAGACGAGCTTCCTGGGAACACAGCCGTCCCAAACTTTGGGGTGGATCTCTGTTTTTGATTTTAATTTCCCTAAGCAAGAGGACCATAAGTGCAATTGCCATAGGCTGTGTTCCTTTATTTCTTACGTGTTTCAGGAAACACCATCCACTTCTCCAGGGTGGATGTTGGCAATTTACATCCTCCCAATAAGCATAACAAGGCTCCCTGTTCTCCATATCCTGTCCTACCTTTCTGGATTTTACACTTTTTTCAGATGACCCTTATGCCAGGGGGGCAGTGAGACTTCATTGTAGTGCAGATTTCCTTTACAGGCTTGCTTGGTTGGCCAAAAAGTGCATATGCGTTTTTTCCTGAATATATTCAGGAAAAAACGCATTCGCCCTTTTTGGCCAAGTGCATCATTTTCGACGTTGTGCCTCTTTTCCTATGCTTTCAGGGCAATTCCTGTCTACCACCTGCAATCGTTTTCCTGAAATTCTGCCCCGCTTTCAAGTCCCCTTCGCAGGCTTACTTCAATATACTTTTGGAAGATAGCTGTCATTTATAACTCTGCAGGTTTGTGAATTACAGTGCCCCTGAGCTCCTTTCTTCAATTCGCTTTCTTGTGAGCTGGGCACAAAACCGCAAGATTGCTTCAGGCCCTAATCTGTTTCCAGCAGGGCAGGCTCATCCTTTGTTTAATTCCTCTTCCTGGTGGGCAATGAGCGTTACATTTGCCCGTGCAGACACCTACAGCTAGTCTCTCATTGGGTCTCCCTATTCCTGTTCATCTTGCACAGAAATTGCAAGCTGTGCCAAAGAGGAGGTTAAAGGCACTGACTCTCCAAGCGGGGAGAGTGTTAGTAAAGCATCTGGAATGGTGCACCCGAGGACCAGGATACGAAAACTGAGATGCATTTTAAATCATTTCCCAATCACATGGTGGACGATACTCTGGGTTTCCCATGCATGTTTTAGCTGGAGGAAGAATCCCTTGAACCTGGAGAGTTGGGACCCATGGAATGGGTACCATGCAGTATGACTTCAAAGGGTCTGCATTTGCTCACCGAAACTCAACAATGCTATCAGCCTGAAGTGTCCAGCCTTATGTCTCAACCAGCTCTGGGTGTAGATGTGGTCAATCCCGGTTGCATCACATGCCCTGAGTGAATTATTTAAGAATTGCTCTCTATTTCACTGTCTTTGTGTTTTGTTTTCGAAATTTATTTTGAGAATGGGATTTATCGGATTTTCACTGCTGCGTTTCGGCCGCTGTAAACACGCTTGATTCTCTTACGGAGACATATATATCCATGGTTTTTAAGATTCTTCCTACTCAGGTATATTCCTACGCGTTGAATATGTGGTGTTGGGTCCATTTCGTTGATCAAGGAGTAGGTCTTGTCTATTACATATTTGGCTTATGGAAAGTTATCTGTGCTAATTTCAGTCTCTGGTTTTATGCAGCACCCCAAGGCACCTTTCCCCATAAGCAAGCACTAGTTGGTTTTCTAAATTTGAGACCCTGTTCTGTTTTGTAATTCAGTTCATGGGTAGTCAAGTTTACATTCCGTGTATTAGTGATATCTTATGATGTTTCTTTTTCTGTGTGACGTAGTTCACGTAGAATCACCGTACCTGCCTCCACTCACTATGCCGCTACGGGCCTGATGACACAGATTTCATTGCTGAGTGATATTGCATTGTACGTACGTGCCACAACTTCTTTATCAATTTTTTGCTTTCTGGGATATTTACCTGATACTGTAGACGAGCTTCTTGTGAACACAGCCGTCCCAAATATTGCGGTGGCTGTCTGTTTTTGATTTTAATTTCCGTAAGCTATAGGACCATAAGTGGAAGTGCCATAGGCTGTGTTGCTTTGTTTCTTACGTGTTTCAGGAAACACCATACACTTCTCCAGGGTGGCTGCTGGCAATTTACATCCTGCCAATCAGCATAACAAGGTTCCTTGTTCTCCATATCCTGTCCTACCTTTCTGGATTTTACACTTTTTTCAGATGGCCCTTTTGCCCGGGTGGCAGTGAGACTTCACTGTAGTGCAGATTTCATTTACAGGCTTGCTTGGTTGGCCAAAGAGGGCGTGTGCGGTTTTTCCTGAATATATTCAGGAAAAAACGCATACGCCCTTTTTGCCCAAGTGCATCATTGTCGACGTTGTGCCTCTTTTCCTATGCTTTCAGGGCAATTCCAGTCTACACCCTGCAATCGTTTTCCTGAAATTCTGCACCGCTTTCAAGTCCCCTTCGCAGTCTTACTTCAATATATTTTTGGAGGATAGCTGTCAATTATAACTCTGCAGGTTTGTGAATTACAGTGCCCCTGAGCTCCTGTCTTCAACTCGCTTTCTTGTGTGTGGGAAGCCGTTGTTCTGCCATGTCGCAGATAACGCTTATCAGGGAGTAGCCCCAAGGCTATGTGCAAGGCTATGTGCCAGGCTATGTGCCACACATGCGCCACGACGAGCCAATATGCTAATGAAGGATCAGAATTGCAACCAATAAATTGTGAACAGCACATATCTTGTTGAGTTAACCAGCCAACCACAGGTTGAGTTAACCAGCCAACCACAGGTTGAGTTAACCAGCCAACCACAGGTTGCCACAGGTTATAGTGCATTATAAAAAGCCAGTGGGAACAAAGCTCGGGGTCTTCCTTCCATCTGTCTATAACCAAGCTGCACTCCAATAAAGTGTGATACGAGAAGAATCTAGCGTGTGGTGACTCGTCTTTCTGCTGGTCAGAAGCGGCTCGCCGCAAGTGGTGCCGAAACCCGGGAACTTCGCACCCCGCATGTGAGACCGATTCAGAACTCGACACACGGAGTGGACCGTCGGTGAGTAGTCCAGGTATGTTTTTTTCACTTTAATAAGTTGTTTGTTTAGAAAAGTGAAAATATAGGGACTACAGTAGATAGGCCTAAGACTCCTAGGAAAAGGAGAGAAAAACAAACAGAAAAATCGGATCCAAGAGAAAAACAAATAGAAAAATCGGATGCAACGCCAGGATTGTATCCACATTTAGATGAATTTAAAGCACTTTATTTGTCTCAGGATGAGTTGAATCCCAAGGAGGAGGCGGATCTGGAAGCTATGCTGGATTTAATTATAGAAGGAAAGGTATTTTCCGGTCTGGTTGATACCGGAGCTGATCGCAGTATTATTACTGCCACCTACTGGCCAAAATCCTGGCCTTTACAGACCTCCTCTCAGACCTTACAGGGTTTAGGATATGCCAAAGCACCCCAAATTAGCTCTAAAACACTGACCTGGATTTTTGAAGATCAGAAAGGGAAGTTTCAACCCTTTGTGGTTGAAGGATTGCCACTTAATCTATGGGGAAGGGATGTGCAAAGCCAGATGAAATTGAAACTTACTAATGATTATTCCGAGACTGCACAGCAAATGATGCTCAGGTCTGGTTTTATACCAAGCAGAGGGATAAAGAAAAATTTACAAGGTACTGCTGCTCCTATAGAAGCTCAGGGAAACCCCAATCGCAGGGGGTTGGGTTTTTCTCAGGGGTCACTGAGTTAATGATTCCTATTACATGGAAGACCACGATGCCCGTGTGGATTCCTCAGTGGCCGTTGTCTAAGGAGAAATTGGAAGCAGCGTCACAGCTTATGGAGAAACAATTACAATTGGGACACTTGGAACCCTCTCAATCACCCTGGAATACTCCTATTTTTGTTATTAAAAAAAAGTCGGGGAAGTGGCGCTTGCTCCATGATTTAAGAGCAATAAATCAACAAATGCAAGTTATGGGACCCATACAGCACGGTCTACCGGCCTTGACAGCCATCCCGCAAGGGTGGCCTGTTATAGCTGTTGATATAAAAGATTGTTTTTTCTCTATCCCATTGAATAAGAAAGACAAGGAGAGGTTTGCCTTTACATTACACTCAATTAATCATGAAAGACCTGATAAAAGGTATCAATGGGTCGTGCTTCCTCAGGGTATGGCCAATAGCCCCACCATGTGCCAGCTTTATGTTGACACTGCCTTACAGCCAGTACGGGAGAAGTTCCCGGATGTTAAAATCATTCATTATATGGATGATGTTTTGCTGTCAGCCCCTAGCATGACACTGCTTGAGCAGGTTTTAGGAGATTTATCAATAAATTTGGAGACTAGAGGTTTATATTTGGCCCCTGAAAAAATTCAAAAGGGAGATTCTATTAGTTTTTTGGGAGCCGTTATAAATAAGACCACAATAATACCTCAGAAAATTGAAATTAGAACTAATCATTTAACAACTTTGAATGATTTTCAGAAATTGCTTGGGGATATTAATTGGCTTCGACCGTATTTGAGTCTGACTCGCTTTGAACTACAGCCTTTGTTTGCTGTATTGGAAGGTAATCCTGATCTTAATTCCCCGCGTCAGATGACCCCCGAGGCCCAAACAACTCTTCAGAAGGTGGAACAGGCTCTTATGAAAGCACAATTACAGCGTTATAACAATGCCTTGCCTATTTGGATGTGTGTTCTTCCAACCTTAGGATTTCCAACAGGTGTTCTTTGGCAAGATGGGCCTTTGCTTTGGATTCATACCAAGTCTCTGGGGATGAAGACGCTGTCTCACTATCCATCTATGGTTGCTGAGGTTGCCTTTTTGGGTATTAAACAATGTGTTTCCGCCTTTGCAATGTTGCCGGAAAAACTTGTAGTTCCCTATACTAAAGATCAAATAGAAATATTAACTGCCACTACCTCTGAGTGGTCTATACTTATGTATACCTTTTCTGGAATTATTGATAACCATTTGCCCAAGAGTGAAATTTTGAAATTCGTTATCCAGCAACCTGTCATTTTTCCAAGGGTCACTGTAGAGCGACCACTAAATGATGCCCTGACCATTTATACGGACGGATCAAAATCCAGAAAAGGGGCTTATATGATTCAGGGTCAACATCCTGTCGTTATAAACTATCGACCTGATGCTCCTCAAGTGGTGAAATGTCATGTGGTTTTGGAAGTTTTTCAACGCTTTCAAGAACCTTTTAATTTGATCTCTGATTCATTGTATGTGGTTAATGCAGTGAAACATCTTGCAGTGACCCCCCATATTCGATCATCCAGCACAGTGGCATCCTTGTTGGCCGGGATAAGGTTTCAGATATTGCGCCGCCAACACCCCTTTTATGTTACCCATATACGGGCTCATTCCCTGTTGCCTGGTCCAATGGCAAAAGCCAATGAACAAGTTGATATGGCAACGCGTGTTTTCTTATCCTTGGATCAAAAGCAGCAAGCACAAGAATTTCATGGGCTATATCATGTATCATCTGCAGTGTTGAGAAAGAAGTTTTTCATTACTAGAGCTGAGGCCAGACATATTGTTAAGTCTTGTTCCACTTGTGCCCAATTTTTGCCGGCCCAAAAGACTGGTGTAAATCCCAGAGGTTTGTCCCCAAACGAGCTGTGGCAAATGGATGTCACTCATGTTCCCTCCTTTGGGAAACTCCAGTATGTTCATGTGTCTGTGGATACCTATTCCGGGGTGGTACATGCTACCCCCTCTCTCTGGAGAACGGGTTCAACATGTTATTACTCATTGCCTTGAAGCCTGGGCAGCCTGGGGCAAGCCTGCTAAACTAAAGACAGATAACGGCCCAGCTTATAGTTCCAAGAGCTTTGCTCTCTTTTGTCAAAAAATGCAAATAGAACATGTTACGGGCCTGCCTTACAATCCACAAGGCCAAGGTATAATAGAGCGAACTCATCGCACACTTAAAGAATTGCTTTTAAAACAAAAAGGGGGAATAGCGGAGAATTGCACCCTGAAGCAGAAATTGTCGCTTGCCTTATTTACTCTTAATTTTTTAAATTTACATGATGAGAAAGAAACTTCTGCTGAACGCCATACTATACATGAACAAAAGGAACATGGTATAGTGATGTGGAAAGATGTATTGACCAATCGATGGAAAGGCCCGGATCGCGTTGTTGCGCGGTCCAGGGGATCTCTTTGTGTTTTTCCGCAGGATCAAGATCCAATTTGGGTCCCAACAAGATTAACAAGAGTCGTGGAAGAGGATCCCAAGGGCGATGCAGGGCGCTCAAGGGATGATGCTGAGCTGGATGGTGTTGATGAGCCTTTCCCTACTCAAGGCGGAGGACAAGATGCCCTGAACCGGAGCAGGGAGATTGGCACTTTCCTGGGAGGAAATTGGTCCCGAGAGGCTGAATTGATGCTGTTAAACCAGAAGATACAGATTAAGACTTTAAATGCTACTAGGCTATACCCCGTTACGCTTGGGGACTTTACTACCTGGCTGTCCTCTACCTTTACTTTCTTTAAGGAGTGGGTCAATGTAGGGATGTTTGCAGTGTGTTGCATGGCGGGACTTGTGGTGTGCCTATGGTTGATATGTCGTTTGCGAACTCGGACAAAGCGAGATAAGATGTTGTTCACGCAGGCATTGGTGGCCATTAGTCAAGGCGACTCCCCTGGCGCCTGGCTCTCCATCTTGAACGACCCGTAGTGATTGCCCTTGCACAAAAAGGTTTATGACCATTGCACTTTTGATGGGAATCACGAGGCAACATCAGCCCCTGCACTCCGCGGTCTGTATGGACATTGCACGATGGGGAGGGTGATGAGCCAGCTTCTCGAACTAGCTCTTGCTCAGCGAGCATCCCATGGGGTGAGCGTTTGTGCGGGCATTGTTCGAGTTCAGCTCCTGGGTCTAAGAAAACAAAAAGGGGGAGATGTGGGAAGCCGTTGTTCTGCCATGTCGCAGATAACGCTTATCAGGGAGTAGCCCCAAGGCTATGTGCAAGGCTATGTGCCAGGCTATGTGCCACACATGCGCCACGACGAGCCAATATGCTAATGAAGGATCAGAATTGCAACCAATAAATTGTGAACAGCACATATCTTGTTGAGTTAACCAGCCAACCACAGGTTGAGTTAACCAGCCAACCACAGGTTGAGTTAACCAGCCAACCACAGGTTGCCACAGGTTATAGTGCATTATAAAAAGCCAGTGGGAACAAAGCTCGGGGTCTTCCTTCCATCTGTCTATAACCAAGCTGCACTCCAATAAAGTGTGATACGAGAAGAATCTAGCGTGTGGTGACTCGTCTTTCTGCTGGTCAGAAGCGGCTCGCCGCACTTGTGAGCTGGGCACAAAACCGCAGGATTGCTTCAGGCCCTAATCTGTTTCCAGCAGGGCACACTGAGCCTTTGTTTAATTCCTCTTCCTGGTGGGCAGTGAGTGTTACATTTGCCCGTGCAGACACCTACAGCTAGTCGATCATTTGTTCTCCCTATTCCTGTTCATCTTGCACAGAAATTGCAAACTGTGCCAAACAGGAGGTTAAAGGCACTGACTCTCCAAGCGGGGAGAGTGTTAGAAATGCGTCTGGAATGGTGAACCCGAGGACAAGGATATGAAAACTGAGATCCATTTTAAATAGTTTCCCAATCTCACGGTGTACCATACTCTGTGTTTCCCATGCATGTTTTAGCTGAAGGAAGAATCCCTTGAACCTGGAGAGTTGGGACCCATGGAATGGGTACCATGCAGTGTGACTTCAAATGGTCTGCATTTGCTCACCGAAACTCACCAATGCTATCAGCCTGAAGTGTCCAGCCTTATGTCTCAACCAGCTCTGGGTGTAGATGTGGTCAATCCCGGTTGCATCACATGCCCTGAGTGAATTATTTAACAATTGCTCTCTATTTCACTGTCTTTGTGTTTTGTTTTTGAAATTTATTTTGATAATGGGATTTATCGGATTTTCACTGCTGCATTTCTGCCGCTGTACACACGCTTGATTCTCTTACGGAGACATATATATCCATGGGTTTTAAGATTCTTCCTAGTCAGGTATATACCTAGGCGTTGAATATGTGGTGTTGGGTCCATTTGGTTGTGCAAGGAGTAGGTCTTGTCTATTACATATTTGGCTTATGGAAAGTTATCTGTGCTAATTTCAGTCTCTGGTTTTATGCAGCACCCCAAGGCACCTTTCCCCATAAGCAAGCACTAGTTGGTTTTCTAAATTTGAGACCCTGTTCTGTTTTGTAATTCAGTTCATGTGTAGTCAAGTTTACATTCCGTGTATTAGTGATATCTTATGATGTTTCTTTTTCTGTGTGACGTAGTTCACGTAGAATCACCGTACCTGCATCCACTCACTATGCCGCTACGGGCCTGATGACACAGATTTCATTGCTGAGTGATATTGCATTGTACGTACGTGCCACAACTTCTTTATCCATTTTTTGCTTTCTGGGATATTTACCTGATACTGTAGACGAGCTTCTTGTGAACAGAGCCATCCCAAATATTGGGGTGGCTGTCTGTTTTTGATTTTAATTTCCGTAAGCTATACGACCATAAGTGGAAGTGCCATAGGCTGTGTTGCTTTGTTTCTTACGTGTTTCAGGAAACACCATACACTTCTCCAGGGTGGCTGCTGGCAATTTACATCCTGCCATTCAGCATAACAAGGCTCCCTGTTCTCCATATCCTGTCCTACCTTTCTGGATTTTACACTTTTTTCAGATGGCCCTTATGCCCCGGGGGGGGGGGGGCAGTGAGATTTCATTGTAGTGCAGATTTCGTTTACAGGCTTGCTTGGTTGGCCAAAAAGGGCGTATGCGTTTTTTCCTGAATATATTCAGGAAAAAACGCATACGCTCTTTTTGGCCAAGTGCATCATTGTCGACGTTCTGCCTCTTTTCCTATGCTTTCAGGGCAATTCCAGTCTACCCCCTGCAATCGTTTTCCTGAAATTCTGCCCCGCTTTCAAGTCCCCTTCGCAGGCTTACTTCAATATATTTTTGGAGGATAGCTGTCATTTATAACTCTGCAGGTTTGTGAATTACAGTGCCCCTGAGCTCCTTTCTTCAACTCGCTTTCTTGTGAGCTGGGCACAAAACCGCAGGATTGCTTCAGGCCCTAATCTGTTTCCGGCAGGGCATGCTGAGCCTTTGGTTAATTCCTCTTCCTGGTGGGAAATGAGCGTTACGTTTGCCCGTGCAGACACCTACAGCTAGTCTCTCATTGGTTCTCCCTATTCCTGTTCATCTTGCACAGAAATTGCAAGCTGTGCCAAACAGGAGGTTAAAGGCACTGACACTCCAAGCAGGGAGAGTGTTAGTAAAGCATCTGGAATGGTGAACCCGAGGTCCAGGATACGAAAACTGAGATGCATTTTAAATCGTTTCCCAATCACACGGTGGACCATACTGTGGGTTTCCCATGCATGTTTTAGCTGGAGGAAGAATCCCTTGAACCTGAAGAGTTGGGACCCATGGAATAGGTACCATGCAGTATGACTTCAAAGGGTCTGCATTTGCTCACCGAAACTCACCAATGCTCTCAGCCTGAAGTGTCCAGCCTTATGTCTCAACCAGCTCTGGGTGTAGATGTGGTCCATCCCGGTTGCATCACATGCGCTGAGTGAATTATTTAAGAATTGCTCTCTATTTCACTGTCTTTGTGTTTTGTTTTCAAAATTTATTTTGATAATGGGATTTATCGGATTTTCACTGCTGCGTTTCGGCCGCTGTACACACGCTTGATTCTCTTACGGAGACATATATATCCATGGGTTTTAAGATTCTTCCTAGTCAGGTATCTTCCTAGGCGTTGAATATGTGGTGTTGAGTCCATTTCGTTGAGCAAGGAGTAGGTCTTGTCTATTACATATTTAGCTTATGGAATGTTATCTGTGCTAATTTCAGTCTCTGGTTTTATGCAGCACCCCATGGCACCTTTCCCCATAAGCAAGCACTAGTTGGTTTTCTAAATTTGAGACCCTGTTCTGTTTTGTAATTCAGTTCATGTGTAGTCAAGTTTACATTCCGTGTATTAGTGATATCTTATGATGTTTCTTTTTCTGTGTGACGTAGTTCACGTAGAATCACCGTACCTGCATCCATTCACTATGCCGCTACGGGCCTGATGACACAGATTTCATTGCTGAGTGATACTGCATTGCAAGTACGTGCCACAACTTCTTTATCCATTTTTTGCTTTCTGGAATATTTACCTGGTACTGTAGACGAGCTTCTTGGGAACACAGCCGTCCCAAACTTTGGGGTGGCTCTCTGTTTTTGATTTTAATTTCCCTAAGGAATAGGACCATAAGTGCAATTGCCATAGGCTTTGTTGCTTTGTTTCTTACGTGTTTCAGGAAACACCATACACTTCTCCAGGGTGGCTGCTGGCAATTTACATCCTGCCAATCAGCATAACAAGGCTCCCTGTTCTCCATATCCTGTCCTACATTTCTGGATTTTACACTTTTTTCAGATGGACCTTTTGCCCGGGGGGCAGTGAGACTTCATTGTAGTGCAGATTTCCTTTACAGGCTTGCTTGGTTGGCCAAAAAGGGCGTATGCGTTTTTTCCTGAATACATTCAGGAAAAAACGCATACGCCCTTTTTGGCCAAGTGCATCATTGTCGACGTTGTGCCTCTTTTCCTATGCTTTCAGGGCAATTCCAGTCTACCCCCTGCAATCGTTTTCCTGAAATTCTGCCCCGCTTTCAAGTCCCCTTCGCAGGCTTACTTCAATATATTTTTGGAGGATAGCTGTCATTTATAACTCTGCAGGTTTGTGAATTACAGTGCCCCTGAGCTCCTTTCTTCAACTCGCTTTCTTGTGAGCTGGGCACAAAACCGCAGGATTGCTTCAGGCCCTAATCTGTTTCCGGCAGGGCACGCTGAGCCTTTGTTTAATTCCTCTTCCTGGTGGGCAATGAGCGTTACATTTGCCCGTGCAGACACCTACAGCTAGTCTCTCATTGGTTCTCCCTATTCCTGTTCATCTTGCACAGAAATTGCAAGCTGTGCCAAACAGGAGGTTAAAGGCACTGACTCTCCAAGCGTGGAGAGTGTTAGTAAAGCATCTGGAATGGTGAACCCGAGGACCAGGATACGAAAACTGAGATGCATTGTAAATCGTTTCCCAATCACACGGTGGACCATACTGTGGGTTTCCCATGCATGTTTTAGCTTCAGGAAGTATCCCTTGAACCTGAAGAGTTGGGACCCATGGAATAGGTACCATGCAGTATGACTTCAAAGGGTCTGCATTTGCTCACCGAAACTCACCAATGCTATCAGCCTGAAGTGTCCAGCCTTATGTGTCAACCAGCTCTGGGTGTAGATGTGGTCAATCCCGGTTGCATCACATTCCCTGAGTGAATTATTTAAGAATTGCTCTCTATTTCACTGTCTTTGTGTTTTGTTTCGAAATTAATTTTGATAATGGGATTTATCGGATTTTCACTGCTGCGTTTCGGCCGCTGTACACACGCTTGATTCTCTTACGGAGACATATATATCCATGGGTTTTAAGATTCTTCCTAGTCAGGTATATTCCTAGGCGTTGAATATGTGGTGTTGAGTCCATTTCGTTGAGCAAGGTGTAGGTCTTGTCTATTACATATTTGGCTTATGGAATGTTATCTGTGCTAATTTCAGTCTCTGGTTTTATGCAGCACCCCAAGGCACCTTTCCCCATAAGCAAGCACTAGTTGGTTTTCTAAATTTGAGACCCTGTTCTGTTTTGTAATTCAGTTCATGTGTAGTCAAGTTTACATTCCATGTATTAGTGATATCTTATGATGTTTCTTTTTCTGTGTGACGTAGTTCACGTAGAATCACCGTATCTGCATCCTCTCACTATGCCGCTACGGGCCTGATGACACAGATTTCATTGCTGAGTGATACTGCATTGCACGTACGTGCCACAACTTCTTTATCCATTTTTTGCCTTCTGGGATATTTACCTGATATTGTAGACGAGCTTCTTGTGCATACAGCCGTCCCAAATATTGGGGTGGCTGTCTGTTTTTGATTTTAATTTCCGTAAGCTATAGGACCATAAGTGGAAGTGCCATAGGCTGTGTTGCTTTGTTTCTTACGTGTTTCAGGAAACACCATACACTTCTCCAGGGTGGCTGCTGGCAATTTACATCCTGCCAATCAGCATAACAAGGCTCCCTGTTCTCCATATCCTGTCCTACCTTTCTGGATTTTACACTTTTTTCAGATGGCCCTTTTGCCCGGGGGGCAGTGAGACTTCATTGTAGTGCAGATTTCCTTTACAGGCTTGCTTGGTTGGCCAAAAAGGGCGTATGCGTTTTTTCCTGAATATATTCAGGAAAAAACGCATACGCCCTTTTTGGCCAAGTGCATCATTGTCGACGTTCTGCCTCTTTTCCTATGCTTTCAAGGCAATTCCAGTCTACCCCCTGCAATCATTTTCCTGAAATTCTGCCCCGCTTTCAAGTCCCCTTCGCAGGCTTACTTCAATATATTTTTGGAGGATAGCTGTCATTTATAACTCTGCAGGTTTGTGAATTACAGTGCCCCTGAGCTCCTTTCTTCAACTCGCTTTCTTGTGAGCTGGGCACAAAACCGCAAGATTGCTTCAGGCCCTAATCTGTTTTCAGCAGGGCACGCTGAGCCTTTGTTTAATTCCTCTTCCTGGTCATCAATGAGCATTACATTTGCCCGTGCAGACACCTACAGCTAGTCTCTCATTGGTTCTCCCTATTCCTGTTCATCTTGCACAGAAATTGCAAGCTGTGCGAAAGAGGAGGTTAAAGGCACTGACTCTCCAAGCGGGGAGAGTGTTAGTAAAGCATCTGGAAGGGTGAACCCGAGGACCAGGATACGAAAACTGAGATGCATTTTAAATCGTTTCCCAATCACACGGTGGACGATACTCTGGGTTTCCCATGCATGTTTTAGCTGGAGGAAGAATCCCTTGAACCTGAAGAGTTGGGACCCATGGAATAGGTACCATGCAGTATGACTTCAAAGGGTCTGCATTTGCTCACCAAAACTCACCAATGCTATCAGCCTTAAGTGTCCAGCCTTATGTCTCAACCAGCTCTGGGTGTAGATGTGGTCAATCCCGGTTGCATCACATGCCCTGAGTGAATTATTTAAGAATTGCTCTCTATTTCACTGTCTTTGTGTTTTGTTTTCGAAATTTATTTTGATAATGGGATTTATCGGATTTTCACTGCTGCATTTCCGCCGCTGTACACACGCTTGATTCTCTTACGGAGACATATATATCCATGGGTTTTAAGATTCTTCCTAGTCAGGTATATTCCTAGGCGTTGAATATGTGTTGTTGGGTCCATTTCGTTGAGCAAGGAGTAGGTCTTGTCTATTACATATTTGGCTTATGGAAAGTTATCTGTGCTAATTTCAGTCTCTGGTTTTATGCAGCACCCCAACGTGCCTTTCCCCATAAGCAAGCACTAGTTGGTTTTCTAAATTTGAGACCCTGTTCTGTTTTGTAATTCAGTTCATGTGTAGTCAAGTTTACATTCCGTGTATTAGTGATATCTTATGATGTTTCTTTTTCTGTGTGACGTAGTTCACGTAGAATCACCGTATCTGCATCCACTCACTATGCCGCTACGGGCCTGATGACACAGATTTCATTGCTGAGTGATATTGCATTGCACGTACGTGCCACAACTTCTTTATCCATTTTTTGCTTTCGGGGATATTTACCTGATACTGTAGACGAGCTTCTTGTGAACACAGCCGTCCCAAATATTGGGGTGGCTGTCTGTTTTTGATTTTAATTTCCGTAAGCTATAGGACCATAAGTGGAAGTGCTATAGGCTGTGTTGCTTTGTTTCTTACGTGTTTCAGGAAACACCATACACTTCTCCAGGGTGGCTGCCGGCAATTTACATCCTGCCAATCAGCATAACAAGGCTCCCTGTTCTCCATATCCTGTCCTACCTTTCTGGATTTTACACTTTTTTCAGATGACCCTGTTGCCCGGGGGGCAGTGAGACTTCATTGTAGTGCAGATTTCCTTTACAGGCTTGCTTGGTTGGCCAAAAAGGGCGAATGCGTTTTTTCCTGAATATATTCAGGAAAAAACGCATACGCCCTTTTTGGCCAAGTGCATCATTGTCGACGTTCTGCCTCTTTTCCTATGCTTTCAGGGCAATTTCAGTCTACCCCCTGCAATGGTTTTCCTGAAACTCTGCCCCGCTTTCAAGTCCCCTTCGCAGGCTTACTTCAATATATTTTTGGAGGATAGCTGTCATTTATAACTCTGCAGGTTTGTGAATTACAGTGCCCCTGAGCTCCTTTCTTCAACTTGCTTTCTTGTGAGCTGGGCACAAAACCGCAGGATTGCTTCAGGCCCCAATCTGTTTCCGGCAGGGCACGCTGAGCCTTTGGTTAATTCCTCTTCCTGGTGGGAAATGAGCGTTACATTTGCCCGTGCAGACACCTATAGCTAGTCTCTCATTGGTTCTCCCTATTCCTGTTCATCTTGCACAGAAATTGCAAGCTGTGCCAAACAGGAGGTTAAAGGCACTGACTCTCCTAGCGGGTAGAGTGTTAGTAAACCGTCTGGAATGGTGAACCCGAGGACCAGGATACGAAAACTGAGATACATTTTAAATCGTTTCCTAATCACACGGTGGACCATACTCGGCGTTTCCCACGCATGTTTTAGCTGAAGAAAGAATCCCTTGAACCTGGAGAGTTGGGACCCTTGGAATGGGACCATGCAGTATGACTTCAAAGGATCTGCATTTGTTCACCGAAACTCACCAATGCTATCAGTCTGAAGTGTCCAGCCTTATGTCTCAACCAGCTCTGGGTGTAGATGTGGTAAATCCAGGTTGCATCACATGCCCTGAGTGAATTATTTAAGAATTGCTACCTATTTCACTGTCATTGTGTTTTGTTTTTGAAATTTATTTTAATAATGGGATTTATCGGATTTTCACTGCTTCGTTTATGCCGCTGTACACGCGCTTGATTCTCTTACGGAGACATATAAGTCCATGGGTTTTAAGATTCTTACTAATCCGGTATATTCTTAGGCATTGAATATGGCGTGTTGAGTCCATTTCGTTGACCAAGGAGTAGGTCTTGACTATTACATATTTGGCTTATGGAATGGTATCTGTGCTAATTTCAATCTCTGGTTTTATGCAGCACCCCAACTCACCTTTCCCCTTAAGGAAGCATAAGTTTGTTTTCTTAATTTGAAACCCTCTTCTCTTTTGTAATTCAGTTCATGTGTAGCCATGTTAACATTCCATGTATTAGTGATATCTTATGTCTTTTTCTTTTTGAATTATGTGACTTCGAATGATCACACATACCTCCTCTGGAGTTGTTATAACTGGCCGTATTTCATTGATTTCCAGGCTGAGTAATATTCCACTCTACATAAGCACCACATCTCTGTCCGTTTTTTCTCTGCAGATACATTTAAGTTATATCCTAGTCGAGGATCTTTTAAACAGAGAGGTGGTAAACATTGGGGTGCCTGTGTCCTCTCGATTTTTGTTTTTCCCAAGATATACGTCCATGAGTGCAAGTGCCCTGTGCTCGGTAGCTCATTTTTTAGATGCTTTAGTAAACACAATAGACTTATCCAGAGTGACCGTTGGCAATATACATTTCCACTATAAGACTCACAGGGCTCCCTTTTCTCCTTGCCCTGTCCTGCATTTCTGGTGTTTACACTTTATGAGGACGGCTCTTCTGACTGATGCAAAGTGATATGTTTTGTAGTATTGATTTCCAGTGCCCACCTGTTTGGTTGGCTAAAAAAGTGTATGCCCTTTTCTTGAATATATACAGAAAAAGACGCATACACCCTTTTTGGCCAACTGCAATGTTGGCAATGTTCAGCCCCTTTTCTTGTGCTTAATGGCGAGTCCTTTCTACCTCTTCCAATCCCTTTCCTGCCATTCTCCGTTGCTTACAAGTCCTTTTCTCTGACTTTCCTCAAGACATTTTTCAGTGATAGATATTTTCAATTCTGCAGTTTCGTGAATTTTAGTGCCCCTGAGTTCCATTTTCCAACTTGTGTTTATGGGAACTGGCCACAAAGCATCAGGATTCCTCAAGCCCTATTCTGTTTCCATGGGCAACCCTAGCCTTTGGTCAATTCGTCTTCCTGATTGGAAATTAGAGTGGCATGTGCCTGTCCGAACACCTAGGACTTGTCTCTCATTGTTCCTCCTCCTTCTGCTTCATCCTCTGGACAAATTCCAAACTGTATGCAACAGGATGTTGACAGTGCTGACATCTCCAAGTGGGGAGACTGTTAGTAAAGACGCTGGAGTGGTGAACCCTAGCACCAAGAGATGAGGAGATGAGATGCCTTTTCCAAACTTTTCCCGATCAGACGGTATACCATCCTCTGGGTGTGACAGGCATGTTTTAGGTGTAGGAAGGGTCCCATTCATGTGAGGAGAACACCAGGGGATTTTAAATATCAGTGTCTCTCCGCAACCCAAACTGGGGAATTTTTTAAGCTACGGCTACACATATGTTCATTAAGGGCCTTGGGAAGTAGGCAGAGTCCAAACTTTAGATGATTGAAGTCCTCAGGGTCAGAAGCACTCACCACTGTCTTCCCTTAGATTCCATTTTTACTGTCATTGATGGATGATGTCAATAAAAATATCTATTCTTTTTCAGATCATTTCCCCTTATAGGTTATTGCAAAATATTGAGTGTAGTTCCCTGTGCTATACAGTAGTTCCTTGCTGATGATTTCATACATAGCAGTGTGTATGTGTTAATCCCAAACTGTTAATTTATCCCTCCTCCTACCATTTCCCTTTGGTAATAATAAATTATAAGATTTTATGCTTCTCAGAAATGGGGGAGCTGAAAGAGAGGTATCATTTTCAATGCAAAAGCATTTAAAACAAGATTGAAGCTTTAACCAAGATTATTAGATGTACATCCTTGGAAAGAAATCACTTTGTTTCTCTAATATTGACCTGACAAAGAAGACAAACCTTTTCACTGAACTTGCTTATAAGAAAGTGATGGAAATATCAAATGGAAGTGTTAGAAACATCTTATTTTACCCGAGCCTTATACACTGTTCTATGTTAATTACAGTTTGGCTCACACATCTGTTCATTGAAGTTACAATGTTCTCAATTTCTGTTACTGATCCTCCAGAGTGGACGCCAACAAGTGTCCCCCTGCCCAGTGTCATTGGAGCCAATAGATCGAGACTGAGTTTGGTTCAAAAGCAAAGGAAACTTTATATTTTGATCAGAGAATGGAGAGGTGCTACCCTGTGGGCTGTGGGCTGGGCTGCTGTGTAGAGATCCTGTCAGAGTCACTGGGAGGGAGGGGGCTGAGCTCTCGAGGACCTGGTTGGCTGCAGCTCAGGCTCTATGTCACGGAGTCTGAACTGGGCCCCAGGAGCTGAAGTGTCATCGAGCCATTCTGCTCTAGGAAATCTGGTCTGAAGTGCCGGGTGTGGAACCTCTGTATGCGGGACACTAGGAGCACCTGAAATTAGACAAAGCACAAAGGATAAAAATGGTTAGACTTTATTTTATTGCCCAGATTCTATTTTTATCTCCCAGGCATTTTTAAGGGGCTTTGCCTGGGACAAACTTCTCTTCTGCCTTTTGTCCCTTTCCTCATTCTTGGAGTGCTGCGGGTGCAGACCCTTCTTCTGTAACTGCTGAGTGCTGAGTTAGGAGGCTTCATACCCGTGGGCGAGGGTCAGAACTTCTCCCCAGCAGCCTCCAGGTGACGTTGATTGTCCCCAGGCCTCCTGCCTCCCTGCTCGTCCACCTGAGCACCAGTATTGGAAGTGTTATAGATTCTAATGACCTTTAAGCGTCCAGAAAGGAGATGTGCAGTGGCGCTGTGAGGTCCAGTTTCACTCCGCCCCACATTTGTTCGGCCACCTTAGGCTGACCGTTTCTGCCAGCCTAGATGCTCTGACTGACCGTTTCTGCCAGCCTAGATGCTCTGACCAACAGTCTGCGCTTTCTTCCATTAGGCCCCTGAATTAACGTAAAAACAGCACCAGGTGTCAGGATCCTGCCCGCTCAGCTCCCAGACAGTCCAGGGTCAGTGGTGATGAAGGATCATGATGGTCACTGAGTCAAGAGCCTTTGGAAGTAAACAGGAGTCCAGCCGGTCTTATTGGCCACCATCATCAGGGTGTCTGTAGGCTTTTCTATGGTGACAGCATGATATACGGTTCCCCCGCCAAGATTATTAGCTCCCCTCTGGGTACAGTAAGTACTGCAAGCAGTAGTCTACTCTTTTGGGACACACTCTTGTTGTTTTATGAGAGAAACTCCAGGTCAAGTGATGGTCACACGGGTCGTCATGGTGCCCCGTTGCCCCCGGTTATCTCTCTGGAGGTTAGAGTTGGAGGGCCTCCTCAATCGAGGTCAGTGTGCCCACAGAGCAAACCCTGCAACTTCAGGGCATGGTTGGGGGTTAGGATCACCACGTGGGGTCCGTTTCCCTTAGAAGGGAGGTGGCCTTTTGGGCTGCTGATTTCCAGGTTTTCAGATACCACCAGTATCTTGACCAGATGTGGCGGTGGGCCAAGCCCCTTGGTGACCATAGTTTATCCTACCTGGATGGCATTCTTGCATTGTTCCATTTCAAGTGGTCCCAGTTTTTGCACTAATACTCCAATGGCGATTCACCTTTCACCAGGAATGTAAAGGTCAAAGGGTTTAGCTAAATTAGGGAGTTCCAGGGCAAGGGTCTGAATTGACTGCTCTTTCCATTCTTGAAAGGCCACTTCTGGATTCTATTCAAAAGGATCATCATCTTTTCCTTTCAGTGTTTCATATAGAGGCCCAGCTAGTAGACTGTAGTTAGGGATCCAGAGGCAGGAAACCCTGGCTTCCCCAGGAACCCCTAAGCTGTCTTCTAGTTTCAGAAAGGGGTAAGGCTGTAAATTGTTTCTTCCCTTTCCTGGGATGGGCTTCTCCGACCTTCTGTGAGAATGAAGCCCAGGCAGGACACCGTAGTCTGTGATACTTGAGCTTTTTCGTGGACAACTTCTATCCTTTATTGGCTTGGTAGTTCTGAGGCCTCCTTAGTAGG
Organism: Phocoena phocoena; assembly: GCF_963924675.1. Lineage (NCBI taxonomy): Eukaryota > Metazoa > Chordata > Mammalia > Artiodactyla > Phocoenidae > Phocoena > Phocoena phocoena. Next base: position 122,280 of record NW_027077684.1, on the reverse strand, counting down.
GCTGGCGATCAGAATGTCGTCTGAATATTGAAGGAGTGTTTCCTTTTCCAGAGGTAGAACTTTTAGGTCTTTAGCTGAGCTTTCCCCAAAGATGGTGTGGGAATTTTTGAACCCTTGGGGCAAGACAGCCTGGAAGTATTGTTTTAGTTGTATGTTGAGTCCTGTCACTCACAAGCCAAAATTTCTTGTGACTCTGGGACTAATGGAATACAAAAGAAGGCATCAGTGAAGACTAATACAGAATACCAAGTCCTGGTGGTTGGTAGAATGACCAGCAGGGTGTAGGATTTAGGAACTACTGGAGGTATATCCTCAGTGGCTTCACTGACTGTCCTGACATCCTTTACCAGGACTCCAGCAGCCCATGGGGCTCTCGAGGTCAGGCCAATCCCAGGATATGGAGCTCACCTGGGCAGGTACCCTACCCCCACCCCAGCCCACGGGGCTCTCGTGTTCAGGCCCCTCCCAGGATATGGGAATCCCTGGGCAGGTCCTCTGCAGTCCATGGGGCTCCCGTGGTCAGGCCCCTCCCAGGATACAGAGCTACCCTTGCAGGTACCTTGGCAGGGCTGGGCACACAGGAACCGTGCACATAGCCCTCATTGCAGAGCACTCCCAGCTCACCTGTCGCTCAGATCTGACACAGAGCACCTCAGAGCAGGACTTGAACTAACAAACAGCAGCTCTGACAGGTCTGTGACCCTGGGCATCACTCTGTGCGGCCTCCTCCACCTGGTCTTCCAGAGACTTCCACTGCACCCGGGGCACCAGGCCTCTGTCTCCAACCACCACCCACCCCTCCTCTCCCTGACTCCTGGGTTCATCTCATTAGGAGAGGGTTTTCTTGAAGTTGTCTCCCACTCATGGGCCAGATAATATAATTAGAAAACAAGCCAGAGCTGCAGCCCCTTGTCTATCCTGACTCTCAGGAGCCCACACCTGTTCCTTGGACCTGGCCAATTCAGCAAGTTCCATTTTCAGCAACTGTGAGCCCCTGAGGGGTGATTATTGGCTGGCTTGGGAAGCCTGACCGTGCCGGCCAGCCCTCCCCAGGTGTGCCTGGGTTGAGATCAATATAAACACCGCTCCAGGCAGCAAGAGCCCCTGCAGCTGTGCCTGACGCCATTTTCTCTGCCCTGTCAGCAGTCTCGGGGCTGGGCTGGTGGGAGGGAGTGAGAGGCCACGGCTTTGTGGGTGTCCCAGTGTGAGTGGGGCTCTGCTGGACTTTCTGCAGCAGTTGCCAAGATGCTACCTGCTAAAGAAGAGGATGTGTCACCCACACCTGCCACTGGAATTTCTCCCTGGGCACAGGTGAGGAAGGAAGAAAGCAGTGGGGGCCGGGACAGCAGGGGTATCTCAGGCAGGGAAATGGAGAGCTTCCAGAAGAGCACCCAGGGCCAGGACCATCCTGGCTGGCCTGCAGGCACCAAGTCGGCTGGCATGCTGTCCCTCATGTGGCTCCATGGCCCTTCCTCTAGGTTTTCAAGTCCTTGTACATATTCAGGTGTTTAGCCTTGGAAGGGTGGGAACATTTCAGCAGCAGCTGGCCTGGGGCTCGGCCCACGTTTAATCACAGATACCTCGGCACGGTCCACCAGCTTTGCAGTGAGGACGCTTGTTGCGAGGAGCATGCTGGCTGAATGGGAGATGATTCCCCACCACTGACCAACTTCAGAATTGTTTGCAATTGGAGCAAGTGCCCTGAAACGGTTTTCCTCTGTGTAACTGGTGGGTTCTGTTCTTTTTTATCTTTTTTTCGTTTTTGGTTCAAGGTAGATTTTATTCCTCTTTTGTGTATTTACAGATATAAGCATGGAAATAATTTATTCATATAAATACATGTATGTGAAGGGAAGAATATTTTTCTGTTTTACTTTTTTTAATTTTATTTTTTTATTTTGAATTTAATTTTATATTTTTATACAGCAGGTTGTTTTTGGTTATCTACTTTATACATATAAATGTATACATACCAATCCCAATATCTCAACTCCTCCCACCACCATCCCCAACAGCTTTCCCCCCTTGTTGTCCATACGTTTGTTGTATACATGTATTGCTCTATTTCTGCCTTGCAAAACGGTTCATCTGTACAATTTTTCTAGGTTCCACATATATGCATTAATATACAAGATTTGTTTTTCTCTTTCTGACTTACTTCACTCTGTATGACAGTCTCTAGATCCATCAACGTCTCTACAAATGTCCCAATTTCATTCCTTTTTATGGCTTAGTAATATTCCATTTTATATATGTACCACATCTTTATGCATTCGTCTGTCTGTGGGCATTTAGGTTGCTTCCATTTCCTGGATAGTGTAAATAGTGATGCAATGAACATTGTGGTGAATGTCTCTTTTTGATTTATGGTTTTGTCTGGGTATATGCCCAGTAGAGGGATTGCTGTATCATATGGTAATTCTATTCTTAGTTTTATAAGAAACTCCATAATGTTCTCCACAGTGACTGTATCAATTTACGTTCCCAACAATAGTGGAAGAGGATTCCTTATCTCCACACCGTTTCCAGCATTTGTTGTTTGTAGATTTTCTGATGATGCCCATTCTAATAGGTGTGAGGTGATACACCATGGATGAGTCTATTTCGTTGAGCAAAGAGTAGGTCTTGTTTATTACGTATTTGGCTTATGGAATGGTATGTGTGCTAATTTCAATCTGTTTTTATACAGCAGCCCAACTCAACTTTCCCCTTAAGCAAGCATAAGGTTTTTATCTAAATGTGAGACTCTGTTCGGTTTTGTAATTCAGTTTATGTGTAGCCAAGTTTACACTCCCTCTATTAGTGATATCTTATGATAATTATCTTTCTTTGTGTGACATATTTCTCTTAGAATCATCATAATTAAATCCACTCAATTTGCTGCTACAGGCCTGATGACATTGATTTCACTGCTGAGTGATATTCCGTTGTACGTAAGTAGCACAACTTCTTTATCCATTTTTTTCTTTCTGGGATATTTAATTTGTACTGGACTCGAGGTTCTTGTAAACACAGCAGCCCTAAATTTTGTGTTGGCTGTGTCTTGTTGATTTTAATTTTCCTAAGCTATAGGGCCAAAAGTGGAAGTGCCCTAGGCTCTGTAGCTTTGTTTTTTAGATGTTTCAGGATACACCATGAACATCTCCAGAGTGTCTGTTGGCAATTTACATCCCGCCCATCAGCATAACACGGCTCCCTGTTCTCCATGGCCTGTCCTGTGTTTCTGGTTTTTACACTTTATTCAGATGGCCTTTTTGACGAATGGGAAATGTGACTTCATTGTAGTGTGGATTTCCATTGCTGGAGTGCTTGGTTGGCCAAAATGTTCATATGCGTTTTTTCCTGAATATATTCAGGAAAAATGTATACGCACTTTTTGTCCATGTGCATCACTGTCAAAGATCTGCCGCTTTTCATATGCTTTAAATGCAATTCCAATCTACCTCTTGAAATATGATTCCTGCAATTCTGCCTCGTTTTCAAGTCCTCTTTGCAGACTTACTTCGATATATTTTTGCCAATAGCTGTCATTTATCTCTGCAGGTTTGTGAATTACAGTGCCCCTGAGCTCCTTTCTTAACTCGCTTCCTTGTAAGCTGGCCACAAAACTGCAGGTTTGCTTCAGGCCATAATCAGGGTCCGGCACGGCACTCTGAGCCTTTGGTTAATTCCTCTTCCTGGTGGGAAATTAGAGTTAAATGTGCCCCTCCAGATACCTGCCTCACTCCCAGCCACATGGTGATGTATGTCCTCAGGTTTGAGGCCATATGTGATGGGTTCCTCATCTTTTGATGATGTGGCCCCACTGGTGTGTGGACACTCCTGCCTGGTTCCCATCGCCTTGGTGATGTGGGCCCTCTGGTGAGACTCTGATCCTGGTTGGGTTCCTCACACATCCGTGAGGTGAGCCCTCTTCTCTGAGGTCACTCCTGCCTGGCTGGCACAACCCGCCTTGTTGACTTCGGCACCCTGGTGGCAGTTGGAGCCTGCTGGGAGCCTCCTTCCCGCGGTGATGAGGCCCTCTGGCGTCAGACCCTAATGGCGGGGTTCCCACATTTTCTGATACGTGCTAAGTGGTACGAGGGCACTCCTGCCAGGTTCCCATCCTCATGAGCGTGTGGGCCTTCTGTTCTGAGGTCCTAACGGCTGGGTTGCTCACACTTTCATGATGTGGGCCCTCTGCTGTGAGGTCAATCCTGCCTGGCTGGCGCACGTCGCCTTGGCGACGTGGACCCTCTGGTGGCAGTTGGAGCATGCTGGGGCCTCCTCCCCTCAGTGATGAGGGCCTTCTGGTGTCAGGCCCTAAGTGCTGGGCTCCATACATTTTCTGACGTGTGCCCAGTGGTGCGAGTCACTCCTGCCAGGTTCCCATCCCCATGGGCATGTGGGACTTCTGTTCTGTGGTCCCAACTGCTGGGTTGCTCACAGTTTCATGATGTGGGCCCTTTGCTGTGTGTTCACTCTGGCCTGTATCCCATAGTGTCAGTGCTCTGGGCCTCCAGCTTGGAGTTTCCAACTTCTCGATTCCTCACCTTTTTTATTCTATGGGCCCTCGGTTGTGCGTCTCCTCCTGCATGCCTCACTCCCAGCCCCTTCGTGATGTGTGTCCCCTTGTTTGAGGCCACATGTGCTGTGTTCCTCACCTTTCTATAATGTGGCCACACTGGTGTGAGGACACTCTTGCCTGGTTCCCATTCCCTTGGTGATGTTGGCCCCACTGCTGTTAGGACAGTCTTGCCTGGTTCCCATCACCTTGGTGATGTTGGCCCTCTGGTGAGAGTCTGATCCTGCTTAGGTTCCTCACCCTTCTGTGAGGTGGGCCCTCTGCTCTGAGGTCACTCCTGCCTGGCTGGCACACCCCGCCTTGGCAACGTCGGCCATATGGTGGCCGTTGGAGCCTGCTGGGAGCCTCCTCCCCTCGGTGATGAGGGCCCTCTGGCCTCAGGCCCTAACTGCTGGGTTCCCACATTTTCTGATTCGTGCTAAGTGGTGCAAGGACACTCCTGCCAGGTTCCCATCCCCATGGGGATGTGAGCCTTCTGCTCTGAGGTCCCAACGGCTGTGTTGCTCACAGTTTCATGATGAGGGCCCTCTGGTGTGAGTTCACTCCTGCCTAGATCCCATAGCCTCGCTGCTCCTGGCTGCCTGCCGGAGGTTCCAACTGTGGGATTCCTCACCTTTTTTATTCTATGGTCCCTCTGTTTTGAGGATCCTCTGGCCTGCCTCACTCCCAGCCCCTTGGTGATGTGTGTCCTCAGGTTTGAGGCCACGTGTGCTGGGTCCCTCAAATTATGGTGATGTAGCCCCACTGGTGTGAGGACACTCCTGCCTGGTTCCCATTCCCTTGGTGATGTTGGCCCTCTGGTGACAGTCTGATCCTTGTTGGGTTCCTCACACTTCTGTGAGGTGGGCTTTCTGCTCTGAGGTCACTCCTGCCTGGTTGGCACACCCCGCCTTGGTGACATCGGCCTTATGGTGGCAGTTAGAGCCTGCTGGGAGCCTCCTCCCCTCGGTGATGAGGGTCCTCTGGCCTCAGGTCCTAACTGCTGGGTTCCCACATTTTCTGATTCGTGGAAGTGGGCCGAGGACACTCCTGTCAGGTTCCCATCCCCATAGGGATGTGGGCCTTCTGCTCTGAGGTCCCATCCGCTGGGTTGCTCACAGTTTCATGATGTGGGACCTCTGCTGTGAGTTTGCTGTGGCCTGGATCCCATAGACTCTGTGCTCTGGGCGGCCTACTGGCCGGTTCCAACTGCTGGATTCCTCACAACTTTTATTCTGTGGGCTCTGTTTTGTGAGGATACTCCTGCTTGCCTCACTCCTAGCCCCTTGGAGATGTGGGTCCCCTGTTTTAGGCCACATGTTCTGGGTTCCTCACCTTTCTATAATGTGGCCACACTGGTGTGAGGACCCTCCTGCCTGGTTCCGATCCCCTTGGTGATGTGGGCCCTCTGGTGAGAGTCTTATCCTGGCTGGTTTCCTCACCCTTCTGTGAGGTAGGCCCTCTGCGGTGAGGTCACTCCTGCCTGGCTGGCACACATCACCTTGGTGACGTGGGCCCTCAGTTGGGAGTTGGTGTCTGCTGCGAGTCTCCGTCCCTCGGTAATGAGGGCCCTCTTGCGTCAGACCCTAACTCCTGGGCTCCCAAAATTTGCAGATGTGCGACCTGTGGTACGAGTACACTCCTGTCAGGTTCCCAACCCCATGGGAATTTGGGCCTTCTGCTCTGAGGTCCCAACGGCTGGGGTGCTCACAGTTTCATGATGAGGGCCCTCTGATGTGCGTTCATTCCGGCCTAGATCCCATAGGCTTGCTGCTCCTGGGCGCCTGCTGGGAGGTTCCAACTGCGGGATTCCTCACCTTTTTTATTCTATGGGCCCTCTGTTTTGAGGCTCCTCCTGCCTGCCTCAATCCCAGCCCCGTTGTGATGTGTGTCCTCTGGTGTGAGGCCACGTGTGCTGGGTCCCTCACCTTTCGATGATGTGGCCCCAATGGTGTGAGGACACTCGTGCCTGTTTCCCAGCCCCTTGGTGATGTGGCCCCTCTGGTGAGAGTCTGATCCTGGCTGGGTTCCTTACCGTTCTGTGAGGTGGGCCCTGTGCTCTGAGGTAACTCCTGCCTGGCTTGCTCCCATTGCCTTGGTGACGTCGGCCCTCTGGTGGCAGTTGGATCCTTTTGGAGACTCCTGTCCTCGGTGATGAGGTCCCTCTGGCGTCAGGCTCTAACTGCTGGGCTCCCCAGGTTTTCTGATGTGAGCCCAGTGATGCCAGGACACTCGTGAAATGTTCCCATCCCCATGGCGATATGGGCCTTCTGCTCTGAGGTTCCAACGACTGGGTTGCTCACAGTTTCCTGATGTTAGCTCTCTGGTGTTAGTTCACTCATTCCTAGATCCCATAGCCTCTGTACTCTGGGCCGCCTGCTGGGAAGTTCCAACTGCTGGGTTCCTCACCTTTTTTATTCTTTGGGCCCTGTGTTGGGAGGCTCCTCCTGCCTGTGTCACTCCCAGCCCCTTGGTGATGTAGGTCCTCTGGTTTGTGGCCACATGTGCCAGTTTCCTCATCTTTTAGTGATGTGGCCCCACTGGTGTGAGGACACTCGTGCCTGGTTCCCGTCCCCTTGGTGATATGGGCCCTCTGGTGAGAGTCTGATCCTGGTTGGGTTCCTCACACTTCTTTGAGGTGGGCCGTCTGCTGTGAGGTCACTCCTGCCTGGCTGGCACACCCCGCCTTGGCGACGTGGGCCCTCTTGTGGTAGTTGGAACATGCTGGGAACCTCCTCCCCTCAGTGATGAGGGCCCTCTGGCGTCAGGCCCTAACTGCTGGGTACCCACATTTTCTGATATGTGCTAAGTGGTGCGAGGACACTCCTGCCATGCTCCCAACACCTTGGGGATGTGGACCTTCTGCTCTGAGGTCCAAATGGCTGGGTTGCTCGCAGTTTCATGATGTGGACCCTCTGCTGTGAGTTTACTGCGGCCTGAATCGCATAGACTTGGTGCTCTTGGCCGCCTGCTGGGAGGTTCCCATTGCTGGATTCCTCAGCTTTTTTATTCTATGGGCCCTGTGTTGTGAGGCTACTCCTGCCTGCCTCATTCCGAGCCCCTTGGAGATGTGGGTCTTCTGGTTTAGGCCACATGTGCTGGGTTCCTCACCTTTCTATGATGTGGCCACACTGGTGTGAAGACTCTCCTGCCTGGTTCTGATCACCTTGGTGATGTGGGCCCTCTGGTGAGAGTCTTATCCTGTCTGTGTTCCTCACCCTTCTGTGAGGTAGGCCCTCTGCGGTGAGGTCACTCCTACCTGGCTGTCACACGTCACCTTGGCGACGTGGGACCTCAGTTGGGTGTTGGTGCCTGATTGGAGTCTCCTCCCCTTGGTAATGAGGGCCCTCTGGCGTCAGGCCCTAACTCCTGGGTTCCCTAAATTCTCTGATGTGTGCCCTGTGGTGCGAGTACACTTCTGACAGGTTCCCAACCCCATGGGAATGTGGGCCTTCTGCTCTGAGATCCCAACGCCTAGGTTGCTCACAGTTTCATGATGACGGCCCTCTGGTGTGAGATCACTCCGGCCTGGATCCCATAGTCTCGCTGCTCCTGGCCGCCTGCTGGGAGGTTCCAACTGCGGGATTCTTCACCTCTTTAATTCTATGGTCCCTCTGTTTTGAGGCTCCTCCTGCCTGCCTCAATCCCAGCTCCCTTGTGATGTGTGTCCTCTGGTTTGAGGCCACGTGTGCTGGGTCCCTCACTTTTCGGTGATGTGGCCCCACTAGTGTGAGGACACCCCTGCCTGGTTCCCATTCCCTTGGTGATGTGGGCCCTCTGGTGAGAATCTGATCCTCTTTGGTTCTTCACACTTCTGTGAGGTTGACCCTCTGCTCTGAGGTCACTCCTGCCTGGTTGTCGCACTCCGCATTGGCGACGTCGCCCCTCTGGTAGCAGCCGGAGCTGGCTGGGAGCCACCGCCCCTCGGTGATGAGGGCCCTCTGGCATCAGGCACTAATTGCTGGGCTCCCCACATTTTTTCATGTGTGCCCACTCTTGCGATGACACTCCTGCTTGTTTCCCTTCCCCATGGGGATGTGGGCCTTCTGCTCTGAGGTCACAACGGCTGGGTTGCTTACAGAATCACAATGAGGACCCTCTGTTGTGAGTTCATGTCGGCCTGGATCTCATAGCCTCAGTGCTCTGGGCCACCTGCTAGGAAGATCCAACTGCTGGTTTCCACACCTTTTGTATACAATGGGACATGTGTTGTGAGGTTAATCCTGCCTGCCTCACTCCGAAACCCATGGTGATGTGGGTCCTCTGGTTTGAGGCCACATGTGCTGGGTACCTCAACTTTTGATGATGTGGCCCCACGGGTGTGAGGACACTCCTGCCTGGTTCCCATCACCTTGGTGATGTGGGCCCTCTGGGGAGAGTCTGATCCTGGCTGGGTTCCCTACCATTCTGTGAGGTGGGCCCTCTGATGTCAGGTCACTCCTGCCTGGCTAGCTCACATCGCCTTGGCGACGTGGGCCCTCTGTTGGCCACTGGAGCATGCTGGGAGCCTCCTACTCCCGTGAATGATGGCCCTGGAAAAAATGCATATGCCCTTTTTGGCCAAGTGCTTCATTGACGAGGTTCTGCCACTTCTCTTATGCTTTCAGAGCAATTCACGTCTACCTCCTGAAATCGGATTCCAGCAATTCTGCCCCACTTTCAAGTCCTCTTCACAGCCTTAATTCAATATATTTTTGTACGATTTCTGTCATTTATAAGTCTGCAGGTATGTGAATGACAGTGCCCCTGAGCTCCTTTCCTCAACTCGCTTTCTTGTGAGCTGGCCACAAAACCGCAGGATTGCTTCAGGCCCTAATCTTGTTCCAGCACGGCATGCTGAGCCTTTGGTTAATTCCTTTTCCTGTTGGGAAATGAGTGTTAAAATTGCCCGTGCATACTGGGCATATACCCTGAGAAAACCAAAATTCAAAAAGAGTCATGTACCAAAATGTTCATTGCAGCTCTATTTACAATAGCCCGGAGATGGAAAGAACCTAAGCGCCCATCATCAGACGAATGGATAAAGAAGATGTGGCACATATACACAATGGAATATTACTCAGCCTTAAAAAGAAATGAAACTGAGTTATTTGTAATGAGATGGATAGACCTAGAGTCTGTCATACAGAGTGAAGTAAGTCAGAAAGAAAAAGACAAATAGCGTATGCTAACACATATATATGGAATTTAAAGGAAAAAAATGTCATGAAGAACCTAGGGATAAGACAGGAATAGAGGCGCAGACCTACTGGAGAACGGAATTGAGGATATGGGGAGGGGGAATGGTGAGTTTTGACAGGGCGAGAGAGAGTCATGGACATATACACACAAATGTAGTAAGGTAGATAGCAAGGGGGAAGCAGCCGCAAGGCACAGGGATATTAGCTCGGGGCGTTGGGACAGCCTGGAGGGGTGGAAGGGGGAGAGAGGGAGGGAGGGAGACACAAGAGGGAAGATACAGGGAGCATATGTATATGTATAGCTGATTCACTTTGTTATAAAGCAAAGACTAACACACCATTGTAAAGCAATTATACCCCAATAAAGATGTTAAAAAAAATATTTGCCCGTGCACACACCTACAGATAGTCTCCCATTGGTTCTCCGTATTCCTGTTCATCTTGCGCAGAAATTGCAAACAGTGCCAAACAGGAGGTTAAAGGCACTGACTCTCCAAATGGGGAGAGTGTAAGAAAAGGGTCTGGAATGGTGAACCTGAGTACCAGGGGACGAAAACAGACATGCATGTAAAAAGGTTTCCCAGTCACACGGTGGAGCATACTCTGGGTTTCCCATGCAAATTTTAGCAGAAGGAAGAATCCCTTGAACCTGGAGAGTTGGGAACCATGGAATGGGTACCAGGCAGTATGACATCAAAGAGTCTGCATTTGCTCACTGAACCTCACCAATGCTATCAGCCCAAAGGGTCCAGCCTTATCTCTCACCCAGCTCTGGGTGTAGATGTGGTAAACCAGGTTGCATCACATGCCCTGTGTGAGTTATTTAAGAATTGCTCTCTATTTTACTGTCATTGTGTTTAGTTTTTGAAATTTTTTTTTGACACTGGGATTTATCGGATTTTCACTGTTGCGTTAATGCCGCTGTAACACTCTTGATTCTCTTACGGAGACATAAATATCCACGGGTTTTAAGATTCTTCCTAGTCAGGTATATTCCTAGGCATTGAATATGTGTTGTTGAGTCCATTTCGTTGAGCAAGGAGTAGGTCTTGTCTATTACATATTTGGCTTATGGAACGGTATCTGTGCTAATTTCAGTCTCTGGTTTTATGTAGCACTCCAACGCACCTTTCTCCATAAGAAAGCACAAGTTGGTTTTCTAAATTTGAGACTGTTCTGTTTTGTAATTCAGTTCATGTGTAGTCAAGTTTACATACTGTGTATTAGTGATATTTTATGATGTTTCTTTTTATGTGTGACTTATTTCACGTAGAATCACCATACCTGAATCCACTCACTATGCCGCTACGGGCCTGATGACACAGATTTCATTGCTGAGTGATATTCCATTGTACGTACGTACCACAACTTCTTTATCCATTGTTTGCTCTCTGAGATATTTACCTGGTACTGTAAACGAGGTTCTTGTGAACAGAGAGGTCCCAAACTTTGAGGTGGCTGGGTGTTTTTGATTTTAATTTCCCTAAGCTGTAGGACCATAAGTGGAAGTGCCATAGGCTGTGTTGCATTGTTTCTTACGTGTTTCAGGAAACACATAACACTTCTCCAGAATGGCTGTCGGGAATTTACATCATATGCATCAGCATAATAAGGATCCCTGTTTTCCATTGCCTGTCCTCCGTTTCTGGATTTTACAATTTTTTTAAATGGCCCTTTTGCCCTGGGGGGCACTGAGACTTCATTGTAGTGCAGGTTTATTTACAAGCTTGCTTGGTTGGCCAAAAAGTGCGTATGCGTTTTTTTCTGAGTATATTTAGGGAAAAAAGCATCCGCACTTTTTGGACAAGTGCATCATTATCGACGTTCTGCCTCTTTTCCTATTCTTTAAGTGCAATTCCATTTTAACCCTTCAATCGTTTTCCTGAATTTCTGCCCCGCTTTCAAGTCCCCTTCGCAGGCTTACTTCAATATATTTTTGGAGGATAGCTGTCATTTATAACTCTGCAGGTTTGTGAATTACAGTGCCCCTGAGCTCCTTTCTTCAACTCGCTTTCTTGTGAGCTGGGCACAAAGCGGCAGGTTTGCTTCAGGCCCTAATCTGTTTCCAGCAGGGCACGCTGAGCCTTAGTTTAATTCCTCTTCCTGGTGGGCAATGAGCGTTACATTTGCCCGTGCAGACACCTACAGCTAGACTCTCATTGGTTCTCCCTATTCCTGTTCATCTTGCACAGATATTGCAAGCTGTGCCAAAGAGGAGGTTAAAGGCACTGACTCTCCAAGCGGGGAGAGTGTTAGTAAAGCATCTGGAATGGTGAACCCGAGGACCAGGATACGAAAACTGAGATGCATTTTAAATCGTTTCCCAATCACACGGTGGACGATACTCTGGGTTTCCCATGCATGTTTTAGCTGGAGGAAGAATCCCTTGAACCTGGAGAGTTGGGACCCATGGAATGGGTACCATGCAGTATGACTTCAAAGGGTCTGCATTTGCTCACCGAAACTCACCAATGCTATCAGCCTGAAGTGTCCAGCCTTATGTCTCAACCAGCTCTGGGTGTAGATGTGGTCAATCCCGGTTGCATCACATGCCCTGAGTGAATTATTTAACAATTGCTCTCTATTTCACTGTCTTTGTGTTTTGTTTTTGAAATTTATTTTGATAATGGGATTTATCGGATTTTCACTGCTGCGTTTCGGCCGCTGTACACACGCTTGATTCTCTTACGGAGACATATAAATCCATGGGTTTTAAGATTCTTCCTAGTCAGGTATATTCCTAGGCGTTGAATATGTGGTGTTGAGTCCATTTCGTTGAGCAAGGAGTAGGTCTTGTCTATTACATATTTGGCTTATGGAATGTTATCTGTGCTAATTTCAGTCTCTGGTTTTATGCAGCACCCCAAGGCACCTTTCCCCATAAGCAAGCACTAGTTGGTTTTCTAAATATGAGACCCTGTTCTGTTTTGTAATTCAGTTCATGTGTAGTCAAGTTTACATTCCATGTATTAGTGATATCTTATGATGTTTCTTTTTCTGTGTGACGTAGTTCACGTAGAATCACCGTACCTGCCTCCACTCACTATGCCGCTACGGGCCTGATGACACAGATTTCATTGCTGAGTGATATTGCATTGCACGTACGTGCCACAACTTCCTTATCCTTTTTATGCTTTCTGGGATATTTACCTGGTACTGTAGACGAGCTTCCTGGGAACACAGCCGTCCCAAACTTTGGGGTGGATCTCTGTTTTTGATTTTAATTTCCCTAAGCAAGAGGACCATAAGTGCAATTGCCATAGGCTGTGTTCCTTTATTTCTTACGTGTTTCAGGAAACACCATCCACTTCTCCAGGGTGGATGTTGGCAATTTACATCCTCCCAATAAGCATAACAAGGCTCCCTGTTCTCCATATCCTGTCCTACCTTTCTGGATTTTACACTTTTTTCAGATGACCCTTATGCCAGGGGGGCAGTGAGACTTCATTGTAGTGCAGATTTCCTTTACAGGCTTGCTTGGTTGGCCAAAAAGTGCATATGCGTTTTTTCCTGAATATATTCAGGAAAAAACGCATTCGCCCTTTTTGGCCAAGTGCATCATTTTCGACGTTGTGCCTCTTTTCCTATGCTTTCAGGGCAATTCCTGTCTACCACCTGCAATCGTTTTCCTGAAATTCTGCCCCGCTTTCAAGTCCCCTTCGCAGGCTTACTTCAATATACTTTTGGAAGATAGCTGTCATTTATAACTCTGCAGGTTTGTGAATTACAGTGCCCCTGAGCTCCTTTCTTCAATTCGCTTTCTTGTGAGCTGGGCACAAAACCGCAAGATTGCTTCAGGCCCTAATCTGTTTCCAGCAGGGCAGGCTCATCCTTTGTTTAATTCCTCTTCCTGGTGGGCAATGAGCGTTACATTTGCCCGTGCAGACACCTACAGCTAGTCTCTCATTGGGTCTCCCTATTCCTGTTCATCTTGCACAGAAATTGCAAGCTGTGCCAAAGAGGAGGTTAAAGGCACTGACTCTCCAAGCGGGGAGAGTGTTAGTAAAGCATCTGGAATGGTGCACCCGAGGACCAGGATACGAAAACTGAGATGCATTTTAAATCATTTCCCAATCACATGGTGGACGATACTCTGGGTTTCCCATGCATGTTTTAGCTGGAGGAAGAATCCCTTGAACCTGGAGAGTTGGGACCCATGGAATGGGTACCATGCAGTATGACTTCAAAGGGTCTGCATTTGCTCACCGAAACTCAACAATGCTATCAGCCTGAAGTGTCCAGCCTTATGTCTCAACCAGCTCTGGGTGTAGATGTGGTCAATCCCGGTTGCATCACATGCCCTGAGTGAATTATTTAAGAATTGCTCTCTATTTCACTGTCTTTGTGTTTTGTTTTCGAAATTTATTTTGAGAATGGGATTTATCGGATTTTCACTGCTGCGTTTCGGCCGCTGTAAACACGCTTGATTCTCTTACGGAGACATATATATCCATGGTTTTTAAGATTCTTCCTACTCAGGTATATTCCTACGCGTTGAATATGTGGTGTTGGGTCCATTTCGTTGATCAAGGAGTAGGTCTTGTCTATTACATATTTGGCTTATGGAAAGTTATCTGTGCTAATTTCAGTCTCTGGTTTTATGCAGCACCCCAAGGCACCTTTCCCCATAAGCAAGCACTAGTTGGTTTTCTAAATTTGAGACCCTGTTCTGTTTTGTAATTCAGTTCATGGGTAGTCAAGTTTACATTCCGTGTATTAGTGATATCTTATGATGTTTCTTTTTCTGTGTGACGTAGTTCACGTAGAATCACCGTACCTGCCTCCACTCACTATGCCGCTACGGGCCTGATGACACAGATTTCATTGCTGAGTGATATTGCATTGTACGTACGTGCCACAACTTCTTTATCAATTTTTTGCTTTCTGGGATATTTACCTGATACTGTAGACGAGCTTCTTGTGAACACAGCCGTCCCAAATATTGCGGTGGCTGTCTGTTTTTGATTTTAATTTCCGTAAGCTATAGGACCATAAGTGGAAGTGCCATAGGCTGTGTTGCTTTGTTTCTTACGTGTTTCAGGAAACACCATACACTTCTCCAGGGTGGCTGCTGGCAATTTACATCCTGCCAATCAGCATAACAAGGCTCCTTGTTCTCCATATCCTGTCCTACCTTTCTGGATTTTACACTTTTTTCAGATGGCCCTTTTGCCCGGGTGGCAGTGAGACTTCACTGTAGTGCAGATTTCATTTACAGGCTTGCTTGGTTGGCCAAAGAGGGCGTGTGCGGTTTTTCCTGAATATATTCAGGAAAAAACGCATACGCCCTTTTTGCCCAAGTGCATCATTGTCGACGTTGTGCCTCTTTTCCTATGCTTTCAGGGCAATTCCAGTCTACACCCTGCAATCGTTTTCCTGAAATTCTGCACCGCTTTCAAGTCCCCTTCGCAGTCTTACTTCAATATATTTTTGGAGGATAGCTGTCAATTATAACTCTGCAGGTTTGTGAATTACAGTGCCCCTGAGCTCCTTTCTTCAACTCGCTTTCTTGTGTGTGGGAAGCCGTTGTTCTGCCATGTCGCAGATAACGCTTATCAGGGAGTAGCCCCAAGGCTATGTGCAAGGCTATGTGCCAGGCTATGTGCCACACATGCGCCACGACGAGCCAATATGCTAATGAAGGATCAGAATTGCAACCAATAAATTGTGAACAGCACATATCTTGTTGAGTTAACCAGCCAACCACAGGTTGAGTTAACCAGCCAACCACAGGTTGAGTTAACCAGCCAACCACAGGTTGCCACAGGTTATAGTGCATTATAAAAAGCCAGTGGGAACAAAGCTCGGGGTCTTCCTTCCATCTGTCTATAACCAAGCTGCACTCCAATAAAGTGTGATACGAGAAGAATCTAGCGTGTGGTGACTCGTCTTTCTGCTGGTCAGAAGCGGCTCGCCGCAAGTGGTGCCGAAACCCGGGAACTTCGCACCCCGCATGTGAGACCGATTCAGAACTCGACACACGGAGTGGACCGTCGGTGAGTAGTCCAGGTATGTTTTTTTCACTTTAATAAGTTGTTTGTTTAGAAAAGTGAAAATATAGGGACTACAGTAGATAGGCCTAAGACTCCTAGGAAAAGGAGAGAAAAACAAACAGAAAAATCGGATCCAAGAGAAAAACAAATAGAAAAATCGGATGCAACGCCAGGATTGTATCCACATTTAGATGAATTTAAAGCACTTTATTTGTCTCAGGATGAGTTGAATCCCAAGGAGGAGGCGGATCTGGAAGCTATGCTGGATTTAATTATAGAAGGAAAGGTATTTTCCGGTCTGGTTGATACCGGAGCTGATCGCAGTATTATTACTGCCACCTACTGGCCAAAATCCTGGCCTTTACAGACCTCCTCTCAGACCTTACAGGGTTTAGGATATGCCAAAGCACCCCAAATTAGCTCTAAAACACTGACCTGGATTTTTGAAGATCAGAAAGGGAAGTTTCAACCCTTTGTGGTTGAAGGATTGCCACTTAATCTATGGGGAAGGGATGTGCAAAGCCAGATGAAATTGAAACTTACTAATGATTATTCCGAGACTGCACAGCAAATGATGCTCAGGTCTGGTTTTATACCAAGCAGAGGGATAAAGAAAAATTTACAAGGTACTGCTGCTCCTATAGAAGCTCAGGGAAACCCCAATCGCAGGGGGTTGGGTTTTTCTCAGGGGTCACTGAGTTAATGATTCCTATTACATGGAAGACCACGATGCCCGTGTGGATTCCTCAGTGGCCGTTGTCTAAGGAGAAATTGGAAGCAGCGTCACAGCTTATGGAGAAACAATTACAATTGGGACACTTGGAACCCTCTCAATCACCCTGGAATACTCCTATTTTTGTTATTAAAAAAAAGTCGGGGAAGTGGCGCTTGCTCCATGATTTAAGAGCAATAAATCAACAAATGCAAGTTATGGGACCCATACAGCACGGTCTACCGGCCTTGACAGCCATCCCGCAAGGGTGGCCTGTTATAGCTGTTGATATAAAAGATTGTTTTTTCTCTATCCCATTGAATAAGAAAGACAAGGAGAGGTTTGCCTTTACATTACACTCAATTAATCATGAAAGACCTGATAAAAGGTATCAATGGGTCGTGCTTCCTCAGGGTATGGCCAATAGCCCCACCATGTGCCAGCTTTATGTTGACACTGCCTTACAGCCAGTACGGGAGAAGTTCCCGGATGTTAAAATCATTCATTATATGGATGATGTTTTGCTGTCAGCCCCTAGCATGACACTGCTTGAGCAGGTTTTAGGAGATTTATCAATAAATTTGGAGACTAGAGGTTTATATTTGGCCCCTGAAAAAATTCAAAAGGGAGATTCTATTAGTTTTTTGGGAGCCGTTATAAATAAGACCACAATAATACCTCAGAAAATTGAAATTAGAACTAATCATTTAACAACTTTGAATGATTTTCAGAAATTGCTTGGGGATATTAATTGGCTTCGACCGTATTTGAGTCTGACTCGCTTTGAACTACAGCCTTTGTTTGCTGTATTGGAAGGTAATCCTGATCTTAATTCCCCACGTCAGATGACCCCCGAGGCCCAAACAACTCTTCAGAAGGTGGAACAGGCTCTTATGAAAGCACAATTACAGCGTTATAACAATGCCTTGCCTATTTGGATGTGTGTTCTTCCAACCTTAGGATTTCCAACAGGTGTTCTTTGGCAAGATGGGCCTTTGCTTTGGATTCATACCAAGTCTCTGGGGATGAAGACGCTGTCTCACTATCCATCTATGGTTGCTGAGGTTGCCTTTTTGGGTATTAAACAATGTGTTTCCGCCTTTGCAATGTTGCCGGAAAAACTTGTAGTTCCCTATACTAAAGATCAAATAGAAATATTAACTGCCACTACCTCTGAGTGGTCTATACTTATGTATACCTTTTCTGGAATTATTGATAACCATTTGCCCAAGAGTGAAATTTTGAAATTCGTTATCCAGCAACCTGTCATTTTTCCAAGGGTCACTGTAGAGCGACCACTAAATGATGCCCTGACCATTTATACGGACGGATCAAAATCCAGAAAAGGGGCTTATATGATTCAGGGTCAACATCCTGTCGTTATAAACTATCGACCTGATGCTCCTCAAGTGGTGAAATGTCATGTGGTTTTGGAAGTTTTTCAACGCTTTCAAGAACCTTTTAATTTGATCTCTGATTCATTGTATGTGGTTAATGCAGTGAAACATCTTGCAGTGACCCCCCATATTCGATCATCCAGCACAGTGGCATCCTTGTTGGCCGGGATAAGGTTTCAGATATTGCGCCGCCAACACCCCTTTTATGTTACCCATATACGGGCTCATTCCCTGTTGCCTGGTCCAATGGCAAAAGCCAATGAACAAGTTGATATGGCAACGCGTGTTTTCTTATCCTTGGATCAAAAGCAGCAAGCACAAGAATTTCATGGGCTATATCATGTATCATCTGCAGTGTTGAGAAAGAAGTTTTTCATTACTAGAGCTGAGGCCAGACATATTGTTAAGTCTTGTTCCACTTGTGCCCAATTTTTGCCGGCCCAAAAGACTGGTGTAAATCCCAGAGGTTTGTCCCCAAACGAGCTGTGGCAAATGGATGTCACTCATGTTCCCTCCTTTGGGAAACTCCAGTATGTTCATGTGTCTGTGGATACCTATTCCGGGGTGGTACATGCTACCCCCTCTCTCTGGAGAACGGGTTCAACATGTTATTACTCATTGCCTTGAAGCCTGGGCAGCCTGGGGCAAGCCTGCTAAACTAAAGACAGATAACGGCCCAGCTTATAGTTCCAAGAGCTTTGCTCTCTTTTGTCAAAAAATGCAAATAGAACATGTTACGGGCCTGCCTTACAATCCACAAGGCCAAGGTATAATAGAGCGAACTCATCGCACACTTAAAGAATTGCTTTTAAAACAAAAAGGGGGAATAGCGGAGAATTGCACCCTGAAGCAGAAATTGTCGCTTGCCTTATTTACTCTTAATTTTTTAAATTTACATGATGAGAAAGAAACTTCTGCTGAACGCCATACTATACATGAACAAAAGGAACATGGTATAGTGATGTGGAAAGATGTATTGACCAATCGATGGAAAGGCCCGGATCGCGTTGTTGCGCGGTCCAGGGGATCTCTTTGTGTTTTTCCGCAGGATCAAGATCCAATTTGGGTCCCAACAAGATTAACAAGAGTCGTGGAAGAGGATCCCAAGGGCGATGCAGGGCGCTCAAGGGATGATGCTGAGCTGGATGGTGTTGATGAGCCTTTCCCTACTCAAGGCGGAGGACAAGATGCCCTGAACCGGAGCAGGGAGATTGGCACTTTCCTGGGAGGAAATTGGTCCCGAGAGGCTGAATTGATGCTGTTAAACCAGAAGATACAGATTAAGACTTTAAATGCTACTAGGCTATACCCCGTTACGCTTGGGGACTTTACTACCTGGCTGTCCTCTACCTTTACTTTCTTTAAGGAGTGGGTCAATGTAGGGATGTTTGCAGTGTGTTGCATGGCGGGACTTGTGGTGTGCCTATGGTTGATATGTCGTTTGCGAACTCGGACAAAGCGAGATAAGATGTTGTTCACGCAGGCATTGGTGGCCATTAGTCAAGGCGACTCCCCTGGCGCCTGGCTCTCCATCTTGAACGACCCGTAGTGATTGCCCTTGCACAAAAAGGTTTATGACCATTGCACTTTTGATGGGAATCACGAGGCAACATCAGCCCCTGCACTCCGCGGTCTGTATGGACATTGCACGATGGGGAGGGTGATGAGCCAGCTTCTCGAACTAGCTCTTGCTCAGCGAGCATCCCATGGGGTGAGCGTTTGTGCGGGCATTGTTCGAGTTCAGCTCCTGGGTCTAAGAAAACAAAAAGGGGGAGATGTGGGAAGCCGTTGTTCTGCCATGTCGCAGATAACGCTTATCAGGGAGTAGCCCCAAGGCTATGTGCAAGGCTATGTGCCAGGCTATGTGCCACACATGCGCCACGACGAGCCAATATGCTAATGAAGGATCAGAATTGCAACCAATAAATTGTGAACAGCACATATCTTGTTGAGTTAACCAGCCAACCACAGGTTGAGTTAACCAGCCAACCACAGGTTGAGTTAACCAGCCAACCACAGGTTGCCACAGGTTATAGTGCATTATAAAAAGCCAGTGGGAACAAAGCTCGGGGTCTTCCTTCCATCTGTCTATAACCAAGCTGCACTCCAATAAAGTGTGATACGAGAAGAATCTAGCGTGTGGTGACTCGTCTTTCTGCTGGTCAGAAGCGGCTCGCCGCACTTGTGAGCTGGGCACAAAACCGCAGGATTGCTTCAGGCCCTAATCTGTTTCCAGCAGGGCACACTGAGCCTTTGTTTAATTCCTCTTCCTGGTGGGCAGTGAGTGTTACATTTGCCCGTGCAGACACCTACAGCTAGTCGATCATTTGTTCTCCCTATTCCTGTTCATCTTGCACAGAAATTGCAAACTGTGCCAAACAGGAGGTTAAAGGCACTGACTCTCCAAGCGGGGAGAGTGTTAGAAATGCGTCTGGAATGGTGAACCCGAGGACAAGGATATGAAAACTGAGATCCATTTTAAATAGTTTCCCAATCTCACGGTGTACCATACTCTGTGTTTCCCATGCATGTTTTAGCTGAAGGAAGAATCCCTTGAACCTGGAGAGTTGGGACCCATGGAATGGGTACCATGCAGTGTGACTTCAAATGGTCTGCATTTGCTCACCGAAACTCACCAATGCTATCAGCCTGAAGTGTCCAGCCTTATGTCTCAACCAGCTCTGGGTGTAGATGTGGTCAATCCCGGTTGCATCACATGCCCTGAGTGAATTATTTAACAATTGCTCTCTATTTCACTGTCTTTGTGTTTTGTTTTTGAAATTTATTTTGATAATGGGATTTATCGGATTTTCACTGCTGCATTTCTGCCGCTGTACACACGCTTGATTCTCTTACGGAGACATATATATCCATGGGTTTTAAGATTCTTCCTAGTCAGGTATATACCTAGGCGTTGAATATGTGGTGTTGGGTCCATTTGGTTGTGCAAGGAGTAGGTCTTGTCTATTACATATTTGGCTTATGGAAAGTTATCTGTGCTAATTTCAGTCTCTGGTTTTATGCAGCACCCCAAGGCACCTTTCCCCATAAGCAAGCACTAGTTGGTTTTCTAAATTTGAGACCCTGTTCTGTTTTGTAATTCAGTTCATGTGTAGTCAAGTTTACATTCCGTGTATTAGTGATATCTTATGATGTTTCTTTTTCTGTGTGACGTAGTTCACGTAGAATCACCGTACCTGCATCCACTCACTATGCCGCTACGGGCCTGATGACACAGATTTCATTGCTGAGTGATATTGCATTGTACGTACGTGCCACAACTTCTTTATCCATTTTTTGCTTTCTGGGATATTTACCTGATACTGTAGACGAGCTTCTTGTGAACAGAGCCATCCCAAATATTGGGGTGGCTGTCTGTTTTTGATTTTAATTTCCGTAAGCTATACGACCATAAGTGGAAGTGCCATAGGCTGTGTTGCTTTGTTTCTTACGTGTTTCAGGAAACACCATACACTTCTCCAGGGTGGCTGCTGGCAATTTACATCCTGCCATTCAGCATAACAAGGCTCCCTGTTCTCCATATCCTGTCCTACCTTTCTGGATTTTACACTTTTTTCAGATGGCCCTTATGCCCCGGGGGGGGGGGGGCAGTGAGATTTCATTGTAGTGCAGATTTCGTTTACAGGCTTGCTTGGTTGGCCAAAAAGGGCGTATGCGTTTTTTCCTGAATATATTCAGGAAAAAACGCATACGCTCTTTTTGGCCAAGTGCATCATTGTCGACGTTCTGCCTCTTTTCCTATGCTTTCAGGGCAATTCCAGTCTACCCCCTGCAATCGTTTTCCTGAAATTCTGCCCCGCTTTCAAGTCCCCTTCGCAGGCTTACTTCAATATATTTTTGGAGGATAGCTGTCATTTATAACTCTGCAGGTTTGTGAATTACAGTGCCCCTGAGCTCCTTTCTTCAACTCGCTTTCTTGTGAGCTGGGCACAAAACCGCAGGATTGCTTCAGGCCCTAATCTGTTTCCGGCAGGGCATGCTGAGCCTTTGGTTAATTCCTCTTCCTGGTGGGAAATGAGCGTTACGTTTGCCCGTGCAGACACCTACAGCTAGTCTCTCATTGGTTCTCCCTATTCCTGTTCATCTTGCACAGAAATTGCAAGCTGTGCCAAACAGGAGGTTAAAGGCACTGACACTCCAAGCAGGGAGAGTGTTAGTAAAGCATCTGGAATGGTGAACCCGAGGTCCAGGATACGAAAACTGAGATGCATTTTAAATCGTTTCCCAATCACACGGTGGACCATACTGTGGGTTTCCCATGCATGTTTTAGCTGGAGGAAGAATCCCTTGAACCTGAAGAGTTGGGACCCATGGAATAGGTACCATGCAGTATGACTTCAAAGGGTCTGCATTTGCTCACCGAAACTCACCAATGCTCTCAGCCTGAAGTGTCCAGCCTTATGTCTCAACCAGCTCTGGGTGTAGATGTGGTCCATCCCGGTTGCATCACATGCGCTGAGTGAATTATTTAAGAATTGCTCTCTATTTCACTGTCTTTGTGTTTTGTTTTCAAAATTTATTTTGATAATGGGATTTATCGGATTTTCACTGCTGCGTTTCGGCCGCTGTACACACGCTTGATTCTCTTACGGAGACATATATATCCATGGGTTTTAAGATTCTTCCTAGTCAGGTATCTTCCTAGGCGTTGAATATGTGGTGTTGAGTCCATTTCGTTGAGCAAGGAGTAGGTCTTGTCTATTACATATTTAGCTTATGGAATGTTATCTGTGCTAATTTCAGTCTCTGGTTTTATGCAGCACCCCATGGCACCTTTCCCCATAAGCAAGCACTAGTTGGTTTTCTAAATTTGAGACCCTGTTCTGTTTTGTAATTCAGTTCATGTGTAGTCAAGTTTACATTCCGTGTATTAGTGATATCTTATGATGTTTCTTTTTCTGTGTGACGTAGTTCACGTAGAATCACCGTACCTGCATCCATTCACTATGCCGCTACGGGCCTGATGACACAGATTTCATTGCTGAGTGATACTGCATTGCAAGTACGTGCCACAACTTCTTTATCCATTTTTTGCTTTCTGGAATATTTACCTGGTACTGTAGACGAGCTTCTTGGGAACACAGCCGTCCCAAACTTTGGGGTGGCTCTCTGTTTTTGATTTTAATTTCCCTAAGGAATAGGACCATAAGTGCAATTGCCATAGGCTTTGTTGCTTTGTTTCTTACGTGTTTCAGGAAACACCATACACTTCTCCAGGGTGGCTGCTGGCAATTTACATCCTGCCAATCAGCATAACAAGGCTCCCTGTTCTCCATATCCTGTCCTACATTTCTGGATTTTACACTTTTTTCAGATGGACCTTTTGCCCGGGGGGCAGTGAGACTTCATTGTAGTGCAGATTTCCTTTACAGGCTTGCTTGGTTGGCCAAAAAGGGCGTATGCGTTTTTTCCTGAATACATTCAGGAAAAAACGCATACGCCCTTTTTGGCCAAGTGCATCATTGTCGACAATGTGCCTCTTTTCCTATGCTTTCAGGGCAATTCCAGTCTACCCCCTGCAATCGTTTTCCTGAAATTCTGCCCCGCTTTCAAGTCCCCTTCGCAGGCTTACTTCAATATATTTTTGGAGGATAGCTGTCATTTATAACTCTGCAGGTTTGTGAATTACAGTGCCCCTGAGCTCCTTTCTTCAACTCGCTTTCTTGTGAGCTGGGCACAAAACCGCAGGATTGCTTCAGGCCCTAATCTGTTTCCGGCAGGGCACGCTGAGCCTTTGTTTAATTCCTCTTCCTGGTGGGCAATGAGCGTTACATTTGCCCGTGCAGACACCTACAGCTAGTCTCTCATTGGTTCTCCCTATTCCTGTTCATCTTGCACAGAAATTGCAAGCTGTGCCAAACAGGAGGTTAAAGGCACTGACTCTCCAAGCGTGGAGAGTGTTAGTAAAGCATCTGGAATGGTGAACCCGAGGACCAGGATACGAAAACTGAGATGCATTGTAAATCGTTTCCCAATCACACGGTGGACCATACTGTGGGTTTCCCATGCATGTTTTAGCTTCAGGAAGTATCCCTTGAACCTGAAGAGTTGGGACCCATGGAATAGGTACCATGCAGTATGACTTCAAAGGGTCTGCATTTGCTCACCGAAACTCACCAATGCTATCAGCCTGAAGTGTCCAGCCTTATGTGTCAACCAGCTCTGGGTGTAGATGTGGTCAATCCCGGTTGCATCACATTCCCTGAGTGAATTATTTAAGAATTGCTCTCTATTTCACTGTCTTTGTGTTTTGTTTCGAAATTAATTTTGATAATGGGATTTATCGGATTTTCACTGCTGCGTTTCGGCCGCTGTACACACGCTTGATTCTCTTACGGAGACATATATATCCATGGGTTTTAAGATTCTTCCTAGTCAGGTATATTCCTAGGCGTTGAATATGTGGTGTTGAGTCCATTTCGTTGAGCAAGGTGTAGGTCTTGTCTATTACATATTTGGCTTATGGAATGTTATCTGTGCTAATTTCAGTCTCTGGTTTTATGCAGCACCCCAAGGCACCTTTCCCCATAAGCAAGCACTAGTTGGTTTTCTAAATTTGAGACCCTGTTCTGTTTTGTAATTCAGTTCATGTGTAGTCAAGTTTACATTCCATGTATTAGTGATATCTTATGATGTTTCTTTTTCTGTGTGACGTAGTTCACGTAGAATCACCGTATCTGCATCCTCTCACTATGCCGCTACGGGCCTGATGACACAGATTTCATTGCTGAGTGATACTGCATTGCACGTACGTGCCACAACTTCTTTATCCATTTTTTGCCTTCTGGGATATTTACCTGATATTGTAGACGAGCTTCTTGTGCATACAGCCGTCCCAAATATTGGGGTGGCTGTCTGTTTTTGATTTTAATTTCCGTAAGCTATAGGACCATAAGTGGAAGTGCCATAGGCTGTGTTGCTTTGTTTCTTACGTGTTTCAGGAAACACCATACACTTCTCCAGGGTGGCTGCTGGCAATTTACATCCTGCCAATCAGCATAACAAGGCTCCCTGTTCTCCATATCCTGTCCTACCTTTCTGGATTTTACACTTTTTTCAGATGGCCCTTTTGCCCGGGGGGCAGTGAGACTTCATTGTAGTGCAGATTTCCTTTACAGGCTTGCTTGGTTGGCCAAAAAGGGCGTATGCGTTTTTTCCTGAATATATTCAGGAAAAAACGCATACGCCCTTTTTGGCCAAGTGCATCATTGTCGACGTTCTGCCTCTTTTCCTATGCTTTCAAGGCAATTCCAGTCTACCCCCTGCAATCATTTTCCTGAAATTCTGCCCCGCTTTCAAGTCCCCTTCGCAGGCTTACTTCAATATATTTTTGGAGGATAGCTGTCATTTATAACTCTGCAGGTTTGTGAATTACAGTGCCCCTGAGCTCCTTTCTTCAACTCGCTTTCTTGTGAGCTGGGCACAAAACCGCAAGATTGCTTCAGGCCCTAATCTGTTTTCAGCAGGGCACGCTGAGCCTTTGTTTAATTCCTCTTCCTGGTCATCAATGAGCATTACATTTGCCCGTGCAGACACCTACAGCTAGTCTCTCATTGGTTCTCCCTATTCCTGTTCATCTTGCACAGAAATTGCAAGCTGTGCGAAAGAGGAGGTTAAAGGCACTGACTCTCCAAGCGGGGAGAGTGTTAGTAAAGCATCTGGAAGGGTGAACCCGAGGACCAGGATACGAAAACTGAGATGCATTTTAAATCGTTTCCCAATCACACGGTGGACGATACTCTGGGTTTCCCATGCATGTTTTAGCTGGAGGAAGAATCCCTTGAACCTGAAGAGTTGGGACCCATGGAATAGGTACCATGCAGTATGACTTCAAAGGGTCTGCATTTGCTCACCAAAACTCACCAATGCTATCAGCCTTAAGTGTCCAGCCTTATGTCTCAACCAGCTCTGGGTGTAGATGTGGTCAATCCCGGTTGCATCACATGCCCTGAGTGAATTATTTAAGAATTGCTCTCTATTTCACTGTCTTTGTGTTTTGTTTTCGAAATTTATTTTGATAATGGGATTTATCGGATTTTCACTGCTGCATTTCCGCCGCTGTACACACGCTTGATTCTCTTACGGAGACATATATATCCATGGGTTTTAAGATTCTTCCTAGTCAGGTATATTCCTAGGCGTTGAATATGTGTTGTTGGGTCCATTTCGTTGAGCAAGGAGTAGGTCTTGTCTATTACATATTTGGCTTATGGAAAGTTATCTGTGCTAATTTCAGTCTCTGGTTTTATGCAGCACCCCAACGTGCCTTTCCCCATAAGCAAGCACTAGTTGGTTTTCTAAATTTGAGACCCTGTTCTGTTTTGTAATTCAGTTCATGTGTAGTCAAGTTTACATTCCGTGTATTAGTGATATCTTATGATGTTTCTTTTTCTGTGTGACGTAGTTCACGTAGAATCACCGTATCTGCATCCACTCACTATGCCGCTACGGGCCTGATGACACAGATTTCATTGCTGAGTGATATTGCATTGCACGTACGTGCCACAACTTCTTTATCCATTTTTTGCTTTCGGGGATATTTACCTGATACTGTAGACGAGCTTCTTGTGAACACAGCCGTCCCAAATATTGGGGTGGCTGTCTGTTTTTGATTTTAATTTCCGTAAGCTATAGGACCATAAGTGGAAGTGCTATAGGCTGTGTTGCTTTGTTTCTTACGTGTTTCAGGAAACACCATACACTTCTCCAGGGTGGCTGCCGGCAATTTACATCCTGCCAATCAGCATAACAAGGCTCCCTGTTCTCCATATCCTGTCCTACCTTTCTGGATTTTACACTTTTTTCAGATGACCCTGTTGCCCGGGGGGCAGTGAGACTTCATTGTAGTGCAGATTTCCTTTACAGGCTTGCTTGGTTGGCCAAAAAGGGCGAATGCGTTTTTTCCTGAATATATTCAGGAAAAAACGCATACGCCCTTTTTGGCCAAGTGCATCATTGTCGACGTTCTGCCTCTTTTCCTATGCTTTCAGGGCAATTCCAGTCTACCCCCTGCAATGGTTTTCCTGAAACTCTGCCCCGCTTTCAAGTCCCCTTCGCAGGCTTACTTCAATATATTTTTGGAGGATAGCTGTCATTTATAACTCTGCAGGTTTGTGAATTACAGTGCCCCTGAGCTCCTTTCTTCAACTTGCTTTCTTGTGAGCTGGGCACAAAACCGCAGGATTGCTTCAGGCCCCAATCTGTTTCCGGCAGGGCACGCTGAGCCTTTGGTTAATTCCTCTTCCTGGTGGGAAATGAGCGTTACATTTGCCCGTGCAGACACCTATAGCTAGTCTCTCATTGGTTCTCCCTATTCCTGTTCATCTTGCACAGAAATTGCAAGCTGTGCCAAACAGGAGGTTAAAGGCACTGACTCTCCTAGCGGGTAGAGTGTTAGTAAACCGTCTGGAATGGTGAACCCGAGGACCAGGATACGAAAACTGAGATACATTTTAAATCGTTTCCTAATCACACGGTGGACCATACTCGGCGTTTCCCACGCATGTTTTAGCTGAAGAAAGAATCCCTTGAACCTGGAGAGTTGGGACCCTTGGAATGGGACCATGCAGTATGACTTCAAAGGATCTGCATTTGTTCACCGAAACTCACCAATGCTATCAGTCTGAAGTGTCCAGCCTTATGTCTCAACCAGCTCTGGGTGTAGATGTGGTAAATCCAGGTTGCATCACATGCCCTGAGTGAATTATTTAAGAATTGCTACCTATTTCACTGTCATTGTGTTTTGTTTTTGAAATTTATTTTAATAATGGGATTTATCGGATTTTCACTGCTTCGTTTATGCCGCTGTACACGCGCTTGATTCTCTTACGGAGACATATAAGTCCATGGGTTTTAAGATTCTTACTAATCCGGTATATTCTTAGGCATTGAATATGGCGTGTTGAGTCCATTTCGTTGACCAAGGAGTAGGTCTTGACTATTACATATTTGGCTTATGGAATGGTATCTGTGCTAATTTCAATCTCTGGTTTTATGCAGCACCCCAACTCACCTTTCCCCTTAAGGAAGCATAAGTTTGTTTTCTTAATTTGAAACCCTCTTCTCTTTTGTAATTCAGTTCATGTGTAGCCATGTTAACATTCCATGTATTAGTGATATCTTATGTCTTTTTCTTTTTGAATTATGTGACTTCGAATGATCACACATACCTCCTCTGGAGTTGTTATAACTGGCCGTATTTCATTGATTTCCAGGCTGAGTAATATTCCACTCTACATAAGCACCACATCTCTGTCCGTTTTTTCTCTGCAGATACATTTAAGTTATATCCTAGTCGAGGATCTTTTAAACAGAGAGGTGGTAAACATTGGGGTGCCTGTGTCCTCTCGATTTTTGTTTTTCCCAAGATATACGTCCATGAGTGCAAGTGCCCTGTGCTCGGTAGCTCATTTTTTAGATGCTTTAGTAAACACAATAGACTTATCCAGAGTGACCGTTGGCAATATACATTTCCACTATAAGACTCACAGGGCTCCCTTTTCTCCTTGCCCTGTCCTGCATTTCTGGTGTTTACACTTTATGAGGACGGCTCTTCTGACTGATGCAAAGTGATATGTTTTGTAGTATTGATTTCCAGTGCCCACCTGTTTGGTTGGCTAAAAAAGTGTATGCCCTTTTCTTGAATATATACAGAAAAAGACGCATACACCCTTTTTGGCCAACTGCAATGTTGGCAATGTTCAGCCCCTTTTCTTGTGCTTAATGGCGAGTCCTTTCTACCTCTTCCAATCCCTTTCCTGCCATTCTCCGTTGCTTACAAGTCCTTTTCTCTGACTTTCCTCAAGACATTTTTCAGTGATAGATATTTTCAATTCTGCAGTTTCGTGAATTTTAGTGCCCCTGAGTTCCATTTTCCAACTTGTGTTTATGGGAACTGGCCACAAAGCATCAGGATTCCTCAAGCCCTATTCTGTTTCCATGGGCAACCCTAGCCTTTGGTCAATTCGTCTTCCTGATTGGAAATTAGAGTGGCATGTGCCTGTCCGAACACCTAGGACTTGTCTCTCATTGTTCCTCCTCCTTCTGCTTCATCCTCTGGACAAATTCCAAACTGTATGCAACAGGATGTTGACAGTGCTGACATCTCCAAGTGGGGAGACTGTTAGTAAAGACGCTGGAGTGGTGAACCCTAGCACCAAGAGATGAGGAGATGAGATGCCTTTTCCAAACTTTTCCCGATCAGACGGTATACCATCCTCTGGGTGTGACAGGCATGTTTTAGGTGTAGGAAGGGTCCCATTCATGTGAGGAGAACACCAGGGGATTTTAAATATCAGTGTCTCTCCGCAACCCAAACTGGGGAATTTTTTAAGCTACGGCTACACATATGTTCATTAAGGGCCTTGGGAAGTAGGCAGAGTCCAAACTTTAGATGATTGAAGTCCTCAGGGTCAGAAGCACTCACCACTGTCTTCCCTTAGATTCCATTTTTACTGTCATTGATGGATGATGTCAATAAAAATATCTATTCTTTTTCAGATCATTTCCCCTTATAGGTTATTGCAAAATATTGAGTGTAGTTCCCTGTGCTATACAGTAGTTCCTTGCTGATGATTTCATACATAGCAGTGTGTATGTGTTAATCCCAAACTGTTAATTTATCCCTCCTCCTACCATTTCCCTTTGGTAATAATAAATTATAAGATTTTATGCTTCTCAGAAATGGGGGAGCTGAAAGAGAGGTATCATTTTCAATGCAAAAGCATTTAAAACAAGATTGAAGCTTTAACCAAGATTATTAGATGTACATCCTTGGAAAGAAATCACTTTGTTTCTCTAATATTGACCTGACAAAGAAGACAAACCTTTTCACTGAACTTGCTTATAAGAAAGTGATGGAAATATCAAATGGAAGTGTTAGAAACATCTTATTTTACCCGAGCCTTATACACTGTTCTATGTTAATTACAGTTTGGCTCACACATCTGTTCATTGAAGTTACAATGTTCTCAATTTCTGTTACTGATCCTCCAGAGTGGACGCCAACAAGTGTCCCCCTGCCCAGTGTCATTGGAGCC
Source organism: Phocoena phocoena (assembly GCF_963924675.1). NCBI lineage: Eukaryota > Metazoa > Chordata > Mammalia > Artiodactyla > Phocoenidae > Phocoena > Phocoena phocoena. The sequence continues at coordinate 92,396 of NW_027077684.1, read as the reverse complement.
AATAGATCGAGACTGAGTTTGGTTCAAAAGCAAAGGAAACTTTATATTTTGATCAGAGAATGGAGAGGTGCTACCCTGTGGGCTGTGGGCTGGGCTGCTGTGTAGAGATCCTGTCAGAGTCACTGGGAGGGAGGGGGCTGAGCTCTCGAGGACCTGGTTGGCTGCAGCTCAGGCTCTATGTCACGGAGTCTGAACTGGGCCCCAGGAGCTGAAGTGTCATCGAGCCATTCTGCTCTAGGAAATCTGGTCTGAAGTGCCGGGTGTGGAACCTCTGTATGCGGGACACTAGGAGCACCTGAAATTAGACAAAGCACAAAGGATAAAAATGGTTAGACTTTATTTTATTGCCCAGATTCTATTTTTATCTCCCAGGCATTTTTAAGGGGCTTTGCCTGGGACAAACTTCTCTTCTGCCTTTTGTCCCTTTCCTCATTCTTGGAGTGCTGCGGGTGCAGACCCTTCTTCTGTAACTGCTGAGTGCTGAGTTAGGAGGCTTCATACCCGTGGGCGAGGGTCAGAACTTCTCCCCAGCAGCCTCCAGGTGACGTTGATTGTCCCCAGGCCTCCTGCCTCCCTGCTCGTCCACCTGAGCACCAGTATTGGAAGTGTTATAGATTCTAATGACCTTTAAGCGTCCAGAAAGGAGATGTGCAGTGGCGCTGTGAGGTCCAGTTTCACTCCGCCCCACATTTGTTCGGCCACCTTAGGCTGACCGTTTCTGCCAGCCTAGATGCTCTGACTGACCGTTTCTGCCAGCCTAGATGCTCTGACCAACAGTCTGCGCTTTCTTCCATTAGGCCCCTGAATTAACGTAAAAACAGCACCAGGTGTCAGGATCCTGCCCGCTCAGCTCCCAGACAGTCCAGGGTCAGTGGTGATGAAGGATCATGATGGTCACTGAGTCAAGAGCCTTTGGAAGTAAACAGGAGTCCAGCCGGTCTTATTGGCCACCATCATCAGGGTGTCTGTAGGCTTTTCTATGGTGACAGCATGATATACGGTTCCCCCGCCAAGATTATTAGCTCCCCTCTGGGTACAGTAAGTACTGCAAGCAGTAGTCTACTCTTTTGGGACACACTCTTGTTGTTTTATGAGAGAAACTCCAGGTCAAGTGATGGTCACACGGGTCGTCATGGTGCCCCGTTGCCCCCGGTTATCTCTCTGGAGGTTAGAGTTGGAGGGCCTCCTCAATCGAGGTCAGTGTGCCCACAGAGCAAACCCTGCAACTTCAGGGCATGGTTGGGGGTTAGGATCACCACGTGGGGTCCGTTTCCCTTAGAAGGGAGGTGGCCTTTTGGGCTGCTGATTTCCAGGTTTTCAGATACCACCAGTATCTTGACCAGATGTGGCGGTGGGCCAAGCCCCTTGGTGACCATAGTTTATCCTACCTGGATGGCATTCTTGCATTGTTCCATTTCAAGTGGTCCCAGTTTTTGCACTAATACTCCAATGGCGATTCACCTTTCACCAGGAATGTAAAGGTCAAAGGGTTTAGCTAAATTAGGGAGTTCCAGGGCAAGGGTCTGAATTGACTGCTCTTTCCATTCTTGAAAGGCCACTTCTGGATTCTATTCAAAAGGATCATCATCTTTTCCTTTCAGTGTTTCATATAGAGGCCCAGCTAGTAGACTGTAGTTAGGGATCCAGAGGCAGGAAACCCTGGCTTCCCCAGGAACCCCTAAGCTGTCTTCTAGTTTCAGAAAGGGGTAAGGCTGTAAATTGTTTCTTCCCTTTCCTGGGATGGGCTTCTCCGACCTTCTGTGAGAATGAAGCCCAGGCAGGACACCGTAGTCTGTGATACTTGAGCTTTTTCGTGGACAACTTCTATCCTTTATTGGCTTGGTAGTTCTGAGGCCTCCTTAGTAGGGCTGGCGATCAGAATGTCGTCTGAATATTGAAGGAGTGTTTCCTTTTCCAGAGGTAGAACTTTTAGGTCTTTAGCTGAGCTTTCCCCAAAGATGGTGTGGGAATTTTTGAACCCTTGGGGCAAGACAGCCTGGAAGTATTGTTTTAGTTGTATGTTGAGTCCTGTCACTCACAAGCCAAAATTTCTTGTGACTCTGGGACTAATGGAATACAAAAGAAGGCATCAGTGAAGACTAATACAGAATACCAAGTCCTGGTGGTTGGTAGAATGACCAGCAGGGTGTAGGATTTAGGAACTACTGGAGGTATATCCTCAGTGGCTTCACTGACTGTCCTGACATCCTTTACCAGGACTCCAGCAGCCCATGGGGCTCTCGAGGTCAGGCCAATCCCAGGATATGGAGCTCACCTGGGCAGGTACCCTACCCCCACCCCAGCCCACGGGGCTCTCGTGTTCAGGCCCCTCCCAGGATATGGGAATCCCTGGGCAGGTCCTCTGCAGTCCATGGGGCTCCCGTGGTCAGGCCCCTCCCAGGATACAGAGCTACCCTTGCAGGTACCTTGGCAGGGCTGGGCACACAGGAACCGTGCACATAGCCCTCATTGCAGAGCACTCCCAGCTCACCTGTCGCTCAGATCTGACACAGAGCACCTCAGAGCAGGACTTGAACTAACAAACAGCAGCTCTGACAGGTCTGTGACCCTGGGCATCACTCTGTGCGGCCTCCTCCACCTGGTCTTCCAGAGACTTCCACTGCACCCGGGGCACCAGGCCTCTGTCTCCAACCACCACCCACCCCTCCTCTCCCTGACTCCTGGGTTCATCTCATTAGGAGAGGGTTTTCTTGAAGTTGTCTCCCACTCATGGGCCAGATAATATAATTAGAAAACAAGCCAGAGCTGCAGCCCCTTGTCTATCCTGACTCTCAGGAGCCCACACCTGTTCCTTGGACCTGGCCAATTCAGCAAGTTCCATTTTCAGCAACTGTGAGCCCCTGAGGGGTGATTATTGGCTGGCTTGGGAAGCCTGACCGTGCCGGCCAGCCCTCCCCAGGTGTGCCTGGGTTGAGATCAATATAAACACCGCTCCAGGCAGCAAGAGCCCCTGCAGCTGTGCCTGACGCCATTTTCTCTGCCCTGTCAGCAGTCTCGGGGCTGGGCTGGTGGGAGGGAGTGAGAGGCCACGGCTTTGTGGGTGTCCCAGTGTGAGTGGGGCTCTGCTGGACTTTCTGCAGCAGTTGCCAAGATGCTACCTGCTAAAGAAGAGGATGTGTCACCCACACCTGCCACTGGAATTTCTCCCTGGGCACAGGTGAGGAAGGAAGAAAGCAGTGGGGGCCGGGACAGCAGGGGTATCTCAGGCAGGGAAATGGAGAGCTTCCAGAAGAGCACCCAGGGCCAGGACCATCCTGGCTGGCCTGCAGGCACCAAGTCGGCTGGCATGCTGTCCCTCATGTGGCTCCATGGCCCTTCCTCTAGGTTTTCAAGTCCTTGTACATATTCAGGTGTTTAGCCTTGGAAGGGTGGGAACATTTCAGCAGCAGCTGGCCTGGGGCTCGGCCCACGTTTAATCACAGATACCTCGGCACGGTCCACCAGCTTTGCAGTGAGGACGCTTGTTGCGAGGAGCATGCTGGCTGAATGGGAGATGATTCCCCACCACTGACCAACTTCAGAATTGTTTGCAATTGGAGCAAGTGCCCTGAAACGGTTTTCCTCTGTGTAACTGGTGGGTTCTGTTCTTTTTTATCTTTTTTTCGTTTTTGGTTCAAGGTAGATTTTATTCCTCTTTTGTGTATTTACAGATATAAGCATGGAAATAATTTATTCATATAAATACATGTATGTGAAGGGAAGAATATTTTTCTGTTTTACTTTTTTTAATTTTATTTTTTTATTTTGAATTTAATTTTATATTTTTATACAGCAGGTTGTTTTTGGTTATCTACTTTATACATATAAATGTATACATACCAATCCCAATATCTCAACTCCTCCCACCACCATCCCCAACAGCTTTCCCCCCTTGTTGTCCATACGTTTGTTGTATACATGTATTGCTCTATTTCTGCCTTGCAAAACGGTTCATCTGTACAATTTTTCTAGGTTCCACATATATGCATTAATATACAAGATTTGTTTTTCTCTTTCTGACTTACTTCACTCTGTATGACAGTCTCTAGATCCATCAACGTCTCTACAAATGTCCCAATTTCATTCCTTTTTATGGCTTAGTAATATTCCATTTTATATATGTACCACATCTTTATGCATTCGTCTGTCTGTGGGCATTTAGGTTGCTTCCATTTCCTGGATAGTGTAAATAGTGATGCAATGAACATTGTGGTGAATGTCTCTTTTTGATTTATGGTTTTGTCTGGGTATATGCCCAGTAGAGGGATTGCTGTATCATATGGTAATTCTATTCTTAGTTTTATAAGAAACTCCATAATGTTCTCCACAGTGACTGTATCAATTTACGTTCCCAACAATAGTGGAAGAGGATTCCTTATCTCCACACCGTTTCCAGCATTTGTTGTTTGTAGATTTTCTGATGATGCCCATTCTAATAGGTGTGAGGTGATACACCATGGATGAGTCTATTTCGTTGAGCAAAGAGTAGGTCTTGTTTATTACGTATTTGGCTTATGGAATGGTATGTGTGCTAATTTCAATCTGTTTTTATACAGCAGCCCAACTCAACTTTCCCCTTAAGCAAGCATAAGGTTTTTATCTAAATGTGAGACTCTGTTCGGTTTTGTAATTCAGTTTATGTGTAGCCAAGTTTACACTCCCTCTATTAGTGATATCTTATGATAATTATCTTTCTTTGTGTGACATATTTCTCTTAGAATCATCATAATTAAATCCACTCAATTTGCTGCTACAGGCCTGATGACATTGATTTCACTGCTGAGTGATATTCCGTTGTACGTAAGTAGCACAACTTCTTTATCCATTTTTTTCTTTCTGGGATATTTAATTTGTACTGGACTCGAGGTTCTTGTAAACACAGCAGCCCTAAATTTTGTGTTGGCTGTGTCTTGTTGATTTTAATTTTCCTAAGCTATAGGGCCAAAAGTGGAAGTGCCCTAGGCTCTGTAGCTTTGTTTTTTAGATGTTTCAGGATACACCATGAACATCTCCAGAGTGTCTGTTGGCAATTTACATCCCGCCCATCAGCATAACACGGCTCCCTGTTCTCCATGGCCTGTCCTGTGTTTCTGGTTTTTACACTTTATTCAGATGGCCTTTTTGACGAATGGGAAATGTGACTTCATTGTAGTGTGGATTTCCATTGCTGGAGTGCTTGGTTGGCCAAAATGTTCATATGCGTTTTTTCCTGAATATATTCAGGAAAAATGTATACGCACTTTTTGTCCATGTGCATCACTGTCAAAGATCTGCCGCTTTTCATATGCTTTAAATGCAATTCCAATCTACCTCTTGAAATATGATTCCTGCAATTCTGCCTCGTTTTCAAGTCCTCTTTGCAGACTTACTTCGATATATTTTTGCCAATAGCTGTCATTTATCTCTGCAGGTTTGTGAATTACAGTGCCCCTGAGCTCCTTTCTTAACTCGCTTCCTTGTAAGCTGGCCACAAAACTGCAGGTTTGCTTCAGGCCATAATCAGGGTCCGGCACGGCACTCTGAGCCTTTGGTTAATTCCTCTTCCTGGTGGGAAATTAGAGTTAAATGTGCCCCTCCAGATACCTGCCTCACTCCCAGCCACATGGTGATGTATGTCCTCAGGTTTGAGGCCATATGTGATGGGTTCCTCATCTTTTGATGATGTGGCCCCACTGGTGTGTGGACACTCCTGCCTGGTTCCCATCGCCTTGGTGATGTGGGCCCTCTGGTGAGACTCTGATCCTGGTTGGGTTCCTCACACATCCGTGAGGTGAGCCCTCTTCTCTGAGGTCACTCCTGCCTGGCTGGCACAACCCGCCTTGTTGACTTCGGCACCCTGGTGGCAGTTGGAGCCTGCTGGGAGCCTCCTTCCCGCGGTGATGAGGCCCTCTGGCGTCAGACCCTAATGGCGGGGTTCCCACATTTTCTGATACGTGCTAAGTGGTACGAGGGCACTCCTGCCAGGTTCCCATCCTCATGAGCGTGTGGGCCTTCTGTTCTGAGGTCCTAACGGCTGGGTTGCTCACACTTTCATGATGTGGGCCCTCTGCTGTGAGGTCAATCCTGCCTGGCTGGCGCACGTCGCCTTGGCGACGTGGACCCTCTGGTGGCAGTTGGAGCATGCTGGGGCCTCCTCCCCTCAGTGATGAGGGCCTTCTGGTGTCAGGCCCTAAGTGCTGGGCTCCATACATTTTCTGACGTGTGCCCAGTGGTGCGAGTCACTCCTGCCAGGTTCCCATCCCCATGGGCATGTGGGACTTCTGTTCTGTGGTCCCAACTGCTGGGTTGCTCACAGTTTCATGATGTGGGCCCTTTGCTGTGTGTTCACTCTGGCCTGTATCCCATAGTGTCAGTGCTCTGGGCCTCCAGCTTGGAGTTTCCAACTTCTCGATTCCTCACCTTTTTTATTCTATGGGCCCTCGGTTGTGCGTCTCCTCCTGCATGCCTCACTCCCAGCCCCTTCGTGATGTGTGTCCCCTTGTTTGAGGCCACATGTGCTGTGTTCCTCACCTTTCTATAATGTGGCCACACTGGTGTGAGGACACTCTTGCCTGGTTCCCATTCCCTTGGTGATGTTGGCCCCACTGCTGTTAGGACAGTCTTGCCTGGTTCCCATCACCTTGGTGATGTTGGCCCTCTGGTGAGAGTCTGATCCTGCTTAGGTTCCTCACCCTTCTGTGAGGTGGGCCCTCTGCTCTGAGGTCACTCCTGCCTGGCTGGCACACCCCGCCTTGGCAACGTCGGCCATATGGTGGCCGTTGGAGCCTGCTGGGAGCCTCCTCCCCTCGGTGATGAGGGCCCTCTGGCCTCAGGCCCTAACTGCTGGGTTCCCACATTTTCTGATTCGTGCTAAGTGGTGCAAGGACACTCCTGCCAGGTTCCCATCCCCATGGGGATGTGAGCCTTCTGCTCTGAGGTCCCAACGGCTGTGTTGCTCACAGTTTCATGATGAGGGCCCTCTGGTGTGAGTTCACTCCTGCCTAGATCCCATAGCCTCGCTGCTCCTGGCTGCCTGCCGGAGGTTCCAACTGTGGGATTCCTCACCTTTTTTATTCTATGGTCCCTCTGTTTTGAGGATCCTCTGGCCTGCCTCACTCCCAGCCCCTTGGTGATGTGTGTCCTCAGGTTTGAGGCCACGTGTGCTGGGTCCCTCAAATTATGGTGATGTAGCCCCACTGGTGTGAGGACACTCCTGCCTGGTTCCCATTCCCTTGGTGATGTTGGCCCTCTGGTGACAGTCTGATCCTTGTTGGGTTCCTCACACTTCTGTGAGGTGGGCTTTCTGCTCTGAGGTCACTCCTGCCTGGTTGGCACACCCCGCCTTGGTGACATCGGCCTTATGGTGGCAGTTAGAGCCTGCTGGGAGCCTCCTCCCCTCGGTGATGAGGGTCCTCTGGCCTCAGGTCCTAACTGCTGGGTTCCCACATTTTCTGATTCGTGGAAGTGGGCCGAGGACACTCCTGTCAGGTTCCCATCCCCATAGGGATGTGGGCCTTCTGCTCTGAGGTCCCATCCGCTGGGTTGCTCACAGTTTCATGATGTGGGACCTCTGCTGTGAGTTTGCTGTGGCCTGGATCCCATAGACTCTGTGCTCTGGGCGGCCTACTGGCCGGTTCCAACTGCTGGATTCCTCACAACTTTTATTCTGTGGGCTCTGTTTTGTGAGGATACTCCTGCTTGCCTCACTCCTAGCCCCTTGGAGATGTGGGTCCCCTGTTTTAGGCCACATGTTCTGGGTTCCTCACCTTTCTATAATGTGGCCACACTGGTGTGAGGACCCTCCTGCCTGGTTCCGATCCCCTTGGTGATGTGGGCCCTCTGGTGAGAGTCTTATCCTGGCTGGTTTCCTCACCCTTCTGTGAGGTAGGCCCTCTGCGGTGAGGTCACTCCTGCCTGGCTGGCACACATCACCTTGGTGACGTGGGCCCTCAGTTGGGAGTTGGTGTCTGCTGCGAGTCTCCGTCCCTCGGTAATGAGGGCCCTCTTGCGTCAGACCCTAACTCCTGGGCTCCCAAAATTTGCAGATGTGCGACCTGTGGTACGAGTACACTCCTGTCAGGTTCCCAACCCCATGGGAATTTGGGCCTTCTGCTCTGAGGTCCCAACGGCTGGGGTGCTCACAGTTTCATGATGAGGGCCCTCTGATGTGCGTTCATTCCGGCCTAGATCCCATAGGCTTGCTGCTCCTGGGCGCCTGCTGGGAGGTTCCAACTGCGGGATTCCTCACCTTTTTTATTCTATGGGCCCTCTGTTTTGAGGCTCCTCCTGCCTGCCTCAATCCCAGCCCCGTTGTGATGTGTGTCCTCTGGTGTGAGGCCACGTGTGCTGGGTCCCTCACCTTTCGATGATGTGGCCCCAATGGTGTGAGGACACTCGTGCCTGTTTCCCAGCCCCTTGGTGATGTGGCCCCTCTGGTGAGAGTCTGATCCTGGCTGGGTTCCTTACCGTTCTGTGAGGTGGGCCCTGTGCTCTGAGGTAACTCCTGCCTGGCTTGCTCCCATTGCCTTGGTGACGTCGGCCCTCTGGTGGCAGTTGGATCCTTTTGGAGACTCCTGTCCTCGGTGATGAGGTCCCTCTGGCGTCAGGCTCTAACTGCTGGGCTCCCCAGGTTTTCTGATGTGAGCCCAGTGATGCCAGGACACTCGTGAAATGTTCCCATCCCCATGGCGATATGGGCCTTCTGCTCTGAGGTTCCAACGACTGGGTTGCTCACAGTTTCCTGATGTTAGCTCTCTGGTGTTAGTTCACTCATTCCTAGATCCCATAGCCTCTGTACTCTGGGCCGCCTGCTGGGAAGTTCCAACTGCTGGGTTCCTCACCTTTTTTATTCTTTGGGCCCTGTGTTGGGAGGCTCCTCCTGCCTGTGTCACTCCCAGCCCCTTGGTGATGTAGGTCCTCTGGTTTGTGGCCACATGTGCCAGTTTCCTCATCTTTTAGTGATGTGGCCCCACTGGTGTGAGGACACTCGTGCCTGGTTCCCGTCCCCTTGGTGATATGGGCCCTCTGGTGAGAGTCTGATCCTGGTTGGGTTCCTCACACTTCTTTGAGGTGGGCCGTCTGCTGTGAGGTCACTCCTGCCTGGCTGGCACACCCCGCCTTGGCGACGTGGGCCCTCTTGTGGTAGTTGGAACATGCTGGGAACCTCCTCCCCTCAGTGATGAGGGCCCTCTGGCGTCAGGCCCTAACTGCTGGGTACCCACATTTTCTGATATGTGCTAAGTGGTGCGAGGACACTCCTGCCATGCTCCCAACACCTTGGGGATGTGGACCTTCTGCTCTGAGGTCCAAATGGCTGGGTTGCTCGCAGTTTCATGATGTGGACCCTCTGCTGTGAGTTTACTGCGGCCTGAATCGCATAGACTTGGTGCTCTTGGCCGCCTGCTGGGAGGTTCCCATTGCTGGATTCCTCAGCTTTTTTATTCTATGGGCCCTGTGTTGTGAGGCTACTCCTGCCTGCCTCATTCCGAGCCCCTTGGAGATGTGGGTCTTCTGGTTTAGGCCACATGTGCTGGGTTCCTCACCTTTCTATGATGTGGCCACACTGGTGTGAAGACTCTCCTGCCTGGTTCTGATCACCTTGGTGATGTGGGCCCTCTGGTGAGAGTCTTATCCTGTCTGTGTTCCTCACCCTTCTGTGAGGTAGGCCCTCTGCGGTGAGGTCACTCCTACCTGGCTGTCACACGTCACCTTGGCGACGTGGGACCTCAGTTGGGTGTTGGTGCCTGATTGGAGTCTCCTCCCCTTGGTAATGAGGGCCCTCTGGCGTCAGGCCCTAACTCCTGGGTTCCCTAAATTCTCTGATGTGTGCCCTGTGGTGCGAGTACACTTCTGACAGGTTCCCAACCCCATGGGAATGTGGGCCTTCTGCTCTGAGATCCCAACGCCTAGGTTGCTCACAGTTTCATGATGACGGCCCTCTGGTGTGAGATCACTCCGGCCTGGATCCCATAGTCTCGCTGCTCCTGGCCGCCTGCTGGGAGGTTCCAACTGCGGGATTCTTCACCTCTTTAATTCTATGGTCCCTCTGTTTTGAGGCTCCTCCTGCCTGCCTCAATCCCAGCTCCCTTGTGATGTGTGTCCTCTGGTTTGAGGCCACGTGTGCTGGGTCCCTCACTTTTCGGTGATGTGGCCCCACTAGTGTGAGGACACCCCTGCCTGGTTCCCATTCCCTTGGTGATGTGGGCCCTCTGGTGAGAATCTGATCCTCTTTGGTTCTTCACACTTCTGTGAGGTTGACCCTCTGCTCTGAGGTCACTCCTGCCTGGTTGTCGCACTCCGCATTGGCGACGTCGCCCCTCTGGTAGCAGCCGGAGCTGGCTGGGAGCCACCGCCCCTCGGTGATGAGGGCCCTCTGGCATCAGGCACTAATTGCTGGGCTCCCCACATTTTTTCATGTGTGCCCACTCTTGCGATGACACTCCTGCTTGTTTCCCTTCCCCATGGGGATGTGGGCCTTCTGCTCTGAGGTCACAACGGCTGGGTTGCTTACAGAATCACAATGAGGACCCTCTGTTGTGAGTTCATGTCGGCCTGGATCTCATAGCCTCAGTGCTCTGGGCCACCTGCTAGGAAGATCCAACTGCTGGTTTCCACACCTTTTGTATACAATGGGACATGTGTTGTGAGGTTAATCCTGCCTGCCTCACTCCGAAACCCATGGTGATGTGGGTCCTCTGGTTTGAGGCCACATGTGCTGGGTACCTCAACTTTTGATGATGTGGCCCCACGGGTGTGAGGACACTCCTGCCTGGTTCCCATCACCTTGGTGATGTGGGCCCTCTGGGGAGAGTCTGATCCTGGCTGGGTTCCCTACCATTCTGTGAGGTGGGCCCTCTGATGTCAGGTCACTCCTGCCTGGCTAGCTCACATCGCCTTGGCGACGTGGGCCCTCTGTTGGCCACTGGAGCATGCTGGGAGCCTCCTACTCCCGTGAATGATGGCCCTGGAAAAAATGCATATGCCCTTTTTGGCCAAGTGCTTCATTGACGAGGTTCTGCCACTTCTCTTATGCTTTCAGAGCAATTCACGTCTACCTCCTGAAATCGGATTCCAGCAATTCTGCCCCACTTTCAAGTCCTCTTCACAGCCTTAATTCAATATATTTTTGTACGATTTCTGTCATTTATAAGTCTGCAGGTATGTGAATGACAGTGCCCCTGAGCTCCTTTCCTCAACTCGCTTTCTTGTGAGCTGGCCACAAAACCGCAGGATTGCTTCAGGCCCTAATCTTGTTCCAGCACGGCATGCTGAGCCTTTGGTTAATTCCTTTTCCTGTTGGGAAATGAGTGTTAAAATTGCCCGTGCATACTGGGCATATACCCTGAGAAAACCAAAATTCAAAAAGAGTCATGTACCAAAATGTTCATTGCAGCTCTATTTACAATAGCCCGGAGATGGAAAGAACCTAAGCGCCCATCATCAGACGAATGGATAAAGAAGATGTGGCACATATACACAATGGAATATTACTCAGCCTTAAAAAGAAATGAAACTGAGTTATTTGTAATGAGATGGATAGACCTAGAGTCTGTCATACAGAGTGAAGTAAGTCAGAAAGAAAAAGACAAATAGCGTATGCTAACACATATATATGGAATTTAAAGGAAAAAAATGTCATGAAGAACCTAGGGATAAGACAGGAATAGAGGCGCAGACCTACTGGAGAACGGAATTGAGGATATGGGGAGGGGGAATGGTGAGTTTTGACAGGGCGAGAGAGAGTCATGGACATATACACACAAATGTAGTAAGGTAGATAGCAAGGGGGAAGCAGCCGCAAGGCACAGGGATATTAGCTCGGGGCGTTGGGACAGCCTGGAGGGGTGGAAGGGGGAGAGAGGGAGGGAGGGAGACACAAGAGGGAAGATACAGGGAGCATATGTATATGTATAGCTGATTCACTTTGTTATAAAGCAAAGACTAACACACCATTGTAAAGCAATTATACCCCAATAAAGATGTTAAAAAAAATATTTGCCCGTGCACACACCTACAGATAGTCTCCCATTGGTTCTCCGTATTCCTGTTCATCTTGCGCAGAAATTGCAAACAGTGCCAAACAGGAGGTTAAAGGCACTGACTCTCCAAATGGGGAGAGTGTAAGAAAAGGGTCTGGAATGGTGAACCTGAGTACCAGGGGACGAAAACAGACATGCATGTAAAAAGGTTTCCCAGTCACACGGTGGAGCATACTCTGGGTTTCCCATGCAAATTTTAGCAGAAGGAAGAATCCCTTGAACCTGGAGAGTTGGGAACCATGGAATGGGTACCAGGCAGTATGACATCAAAGAGTCTGCATTTGCTCACTGAACCTCACCAATGCTATCAGCCCAAAGGGTCCAGCCTTATCTCTCACCCAGCTCTGGGTGTAGATGTGGTAAACCAGGTTGCATCACATGCCCTGTGTGAGTTATTTAAGAATTGCTCTCTATTTTACTGTCATTGTGTTTAGTTTTTGAAATTTTTTTTTGACACTGGGATTTATCGGATTTTCACTGTTGCGTTAATGCCGCTGTAACACTCTTGATTCTCTTACGGAGACATAAATATCCACGGGTTTTAAGATTCTTCCTAGTCAGGTATATTCCTAGGCATTGAATATGTGTTGTTGAGTCCATTTCGTTGAGCAAGGAGTAGGTCTTGTCTATTACATATTTGGCTTATGGAACGGTATCTGTGCTAATTTCAGTCTCTGGTTTTATGTAGCACTCCAACGCACCTTTCTCCATAAGAAAGCACAAGTTGGTTTTCTAAATTTGAGACTGTTCTGTTTTGTAATTCAGTTCATGTGTAGTCAAGTTTACATACTGTGTATTAGTGATATTTTATGATGTTTCTTTTTATGTGTGACTTATTTCACGTAGAATCACCATACCTGAATCCACTCACTATGCCGCTACGGGCCTGATGACACAGATTTCATTGCTGAGTGATATTCCATTGTACGTACGTACCACAACTTCTTTATCCATTGTTTGCTCTCTGAGATATTTACCTGGTACTGTAAACGAGGTTCTTGTGAACAGAGAGGTCCCAAACTTTGAGGTGGCTGGGTGTTTTTGATTTTAATTTCCCTAAGCTGTAGGACCATAAGTGGAAGTGCCATAGGCTGTGTTGCATTGTTTCTTACGTGTTTCAGGAAACACATAACACTTCTCCAGAATGGCTGTCGGGAATTTACATCATATGCATCAGCATAATAAGGATCCCTGTTTTCCATTGCCTGTCCTCCGTTTCTGGATTTTACAATTTTTTTAAATGGCCCTTTTGCCCTGGGGGGCACTGAGACTTCATTGTAGTGCAGGTTTATTTACAAGCTTGCTTGGTTGGCCAAAAAGTGCGTATGCGTTTTTTTCTGAGTATATTTAGGGAAAAAAGCATCCGCACTTTTTGGACAAGTGCATCATTATCGACGTTCTGCCTCTTTTCCTATTCTTTAAGTGCAATTCCATTTTAACCCTTCAATCGTTTTCCTGAATTTCTGCCCCGCTTTCAAGTCCCCTTCGCAGGCTTACTTCAATATATTTTTGGAGGATAGCTGTCATTTATAACTCTGCAGGTTTGTGAATTACAGTGCCCCTGAGCTCCTTTCTTCAACTCGCTTTCTTGTGAGCTGGGCACAAAGCGGCAGGTTTGCTTCAGGCCCTAATCTGTTTCCAGCAGGGCACGCTGAGCCTTAGTTTAATTCCTCTTCCTGGTGGGCAATGAGCGTTACATTTGCCCGTGCAGACACCTACAGCTAGACTCTCATTGGTTCTCCCTATTCCTGTTCATCTTGCACAGAAATTGCAAGCTGTGCCAAAGAGGAGGTTAAAGGCACTGACTCTCCAAGCGGGGAGAGTGTTAGTAAAGCATCTGGAATGGTGAACCCGAGGACCAGGATACGAAAACTGAGATGCATTTCAAATCGTTTCCCAATCACACGGTGGACGATACTCTGGGTTTCCCATGCATGTTTTAGCTGGAGGAAGAATCCCTTGAACCTGGAGAGTTGGGACCCATGGAATGGGTACCATGCAGTATGACTTCAAAGGGTCTGCATTTGCTCACCGAAACTCACCAATGCTATCAGCCTGAAGTGTCCAGCCTTATGTCTCAACCAGCTCTGGGTGTAGATGTGGTCAATCCCGGTTGCATCACATGCCCTGAGTGAATTATTTAACAATTGCTCTCTATTTCACTGTCTTTGTGTTTTGTTTTCGAAATTTATTTTGATAATGGGATTTATCTGATTTTCACTGCTGCGTTTCGGCCGCTGTACACACGCTTGATTCTCTTACGGAGACATATAAATCCATGGGTTTTAAGATTCTTCCTAGTCAGGTATATTCCTAGGCGTTGAATATGTGGTGTTGAGTCCATTTCGTTGAGCAAGGAGTAGGTCTTGTCTATTACATATTTGGCTTATGGAATGTTATCTGTGCTAATTTCAGTCTCTGGTTTTATGCAGCACCCCAAGGCACCTTTCCCCATAAGCAAGCACTAGTTGGTTTTCTAAATATGAGACCCTGTTCTGTTTTGTAATTCAGTTCATGTGTAGTCAAGTTTACATTCCATGTATTAGTGATATCTTATGATGTTTCTTTTTCTGTGTGACGTAGTTCACGTAGAATCACCGTACCTGCCTCCACTCACTATGCCGCTACGGGCCTGATGACACAGATTTCATTGCTGAGTGATATTGCATTGCACGTACGTGCCACAACTTCCTTATCCTTTTTATGCTTTCTGGGATATTTACCTGGTACTGTAGACGAGCTTCCTGGGAACACAGCCGTCCCAAACTTTGGGGTGGATCTCTGTTTTTGATTTTAATTTCCCTAAGCAAGAGGACCATAAGTGCAATTGCCATAGGCTGTGTTCCTTTATTTCTTACGTGTTTCAGGAAACACCATCCACTTCTCCAGGGTGGATGTTGGCAATTTACATCCTCCCAATAAGCATAACAAGGCTCCCTCTTCTCAATATCCTGTCCTACCTTTCTGGATTTTACACTTTTTTCAGATGACCCTTATGCCAGGGGGGCAGTGAGACTTCATTGTAGTGCAGATTTCCTTTACAGGCTTGCTTGGTTGGCCAAAAAGTGCATATGCGTTTTTTCCTGAATATATTCAGGAAAAAACGCATTCGCCCTTTTTGGCCAAGTGCATCATTTTCGACGTTGTGCCTCTTTTCCTATGCTTTCAGGGCAATTCCAGTCTACCACCTGCAATCGTTTTCCTGAAATTCTGCCCCGCTTTCAAGTCCCCTTCGCAGGCTTACTTCAATATACTTTTGGAAGATAGCTGTCATTTATAACTCTGCAGGTTTGTGAATTACAGTGCCCCTGAGCTCCTTTCTTCAATTCGCTTTCTTGTGAGCTGGGCACAAAACCGCAAGATTGCTTCAGGCCCTAATCTGTTTCCAGCAGGGCAGGCTCATCCTTTGTTTAATTCCTCTTCCTGGAGGGCAATGAGCGTTACATTTGCCCGTGCAGACACCTACAGCTAGTCTCTCATTGGGTCTCCCTATTCCTGTTCATCTTGCACAGAAATTGCAAGCTGTGCCAAAGAGGAGGTTAAAGGCACTGACTCTCCAAGCGGGGAGAGTGTTAGTAAAGCATCTGGAATGGTGCACCCGAGGACCAGGATACGAAAACTGAGATGCATTTTAAATCATTTCCCAATCACATGGTGGACGATACTCTGGGTTTCCCATGCATGTTTTAGCTGAAGGAAGAATCCCTTGAACCTGGAGAGTTGGGACCCATGGAATGGGTACCATGCAGTGTGACTTCAAATGGTCTGCATTTGCTCACCGAAACTCACCAATGCTATCAGCCTGAAGTGTCCAGCCTTATGTCTCAACCAGCTCTGGGTGTAGATGTGGTCAATCCCGGTTGCATCACATGCCCTGAGTGAATTATTTAACAATTGCTCTCTATTTCACTGTCTTTGTGTTTTGTTTTTGAAATTTATTTTGATAATGGGATTTATCGGATTTTCACTGCTGCGTTTCGGCCGCTGTACACACGCTTGATTCTCTTATGGAGACATATATATCCATGGGTTTTAAGATTCTTCCTAGTCAGGTATATACCTAGGCGTTGAATATGTGGTGTTGGGTCCATTTCGTTGAGCAAGGAGTAGGTCTTGTCTATTACATATTTGGCTTATGGAAAGTTATCTGTGCTAATTTCAGTCTCTGGTTTTATGCAGCACCCCAAGGCACCTTTCCCCATAAGCAAGCACTAGTTGGTTTTCTAAATTTGAGACCCTGTTCTGTTTTGTAATTCAGTTCATGTGTAGTCAAGTTTACATTCCGTGTATTAGTGATATCTTATGATGTTTCTTTTTCTGTGTGACGTAGTTCACGTAGAATCACCGTACCTGCATCCACTCACTATGCCGCTACGGGCCTGATGACACAGATTTCATTGCTGAGTGATATTGCATTGTACGTACGTGCCACAACTTCTTTATCCATTTTTTGCTTTCTGGGATATTTACCTGATACTGTAGACGAGCTTCTTGTGAACAGAGCCATCCCAAATATTGGGGTGGCTGTCTGTTTTTGATTTTAATTTCCGTAAGCTATACGACCATAAGTGGAAGTGCCATAGTCTGTGTTGCTTTGTTTCTTACGTGTTTCAGGAAACACCATACACTTCTCCAGGGTGGCTGCTGGCAATTTACATCCTGCCATTCAGCATAACAAGGCTCCCTGTTCTCCATATCCTGTCCTACCTTTCTGGATTTTACACTTTTTTCAGATGGCCCTTATGCCCCGGGGGGGGGGGGCAGTGAGATTTCATTGTAGTGCAGATTTCGTTTACAGGCTTGCTTGGTTGG
The DNA here is from genome assembly GCF_963924675.1 of Phocoena phocoena. Lineage (NCBI taxonomy): Eukaryota > Metazoa > Chordata > Mammalia > Artiodactyla > Phocoenidae > Phocoena > Phocoena phocoena. Next base: position 75,567 of record NW_027077684.1, on the reverse strand, counting down.
CCAAAAAGGGCGTATGCGTTTTTTCCTGAATATATTCAGGAAAAAACGCATACGCCCTTTTTGGCCAAGTGCATCATTGTCGACGTTCTGCCTCTTTTCCTATGCTTTCAGGGCAATTCCAGTCTACCCCCTGCAATCGTTTTCCTGAAATTCTGCCCCGCTTTCAAGTCCCCTTCGCAGGCTTACTTCAATATATTTTTGGAGGATAGCTGTCATTTATAACTCTGCAGGTTTGTGAATTACAGTGCCCCTGAGCTCCTTTCTTCAACTCGCTTTCTTGTGAGCTGGGCACAAAACCGCAGGATTGCTTCAGGCCCTAATCTGTTTCCGGCAGGGCATGCTGAGCCTTTGGTTAATTCCTCTTCCTGGTGGGAAATGAGCGTTACGTTTGCCCGTGCAGACACCTACAGCTAGTCTCTCATTGGTTCTCCCTATTCCTGTTCATCTTGCACAGAAATTGCAAGCTGTGCCAAACAGGAGGTTAAAGGCACTGACACTCCAAGCAGGGAGAGTGTTAGTAAAGCATCTGGAATGGTGAACCCGAGGTCCAGGATACGAAAACTGAGATGCATTTTAAATCGTTTCCCAATCACACGGTGGACCATACTGTGGGTTTCCCATGCATGTTTTAGCTGGAGGAAGAATCCCTTGAACCTGAAGAGTTGGGACCCATGGAATAGGTACCATGCAGTATGACTTCAAAGGGTCTGCATTTGCTCACCGAAACTCACCAATGCTATCAGACTGAAGTGTCCAGCCTTATGTGTCAACCAGCTCTGGGTGTAGATGTGGTCCATCCCGGTTGCATCACATGCGCTGAGTGAATTATTTAAGAATTGCTCTCTATTTCACTGTCTTTGTGTTTTGTTTTCAAAATTTATTTTGATAATGGGATTTATCGGATTTTCACTGCTGCGTTTCGGCCGCTGTACACACGCTTGATTCTCTTACGGAGACATATATATCCATGGGTTTTAAGATTCTTCCTAGTCAGGTATCTTCCTAGGCGTTGAATATGTGGTGTTGAGTCCATTTCGTTGAGCAAGGAGTAGGTCTTGTCTATTACATATTTAGCTTATGGAATGTTATCTGTGCTAATTTCAGTCTCTGGTTTTATGCAGCACCCCATGGCACCTTTCCCCATAAGCAAGCACTAGTTGGTTTTCTAAATTTGAGACCCTGTTCTGTTTTGTAATTCAGTTCATGTGTAGTCAAGTTTACATTCCGTGTATTAGTGATATCTTATGATGTTTCTTTTTCTGTGTGACGTAGTTCACGTAGAATCACCGTACCTGCATCCATTCACTATGCCGCTACGGGCCTGATGACACAGATTTCATTGCTGAGTGATACTGCATTGCAAGTACGTGCCACAACTTCTTTATCCATTTTTTGCTTTCTGGAATATTTACCTGGTACTGTAGACGAACTTCTTGGGAACACAGCCGTCCCAAACTTTGGGGTGGCTCTCTGTTTTTGATTTTAATTTCCCTAAGGAATAGGACCATAAGTGCAATTGCCATAGGCTGTGTTGCTTTGTTTCTTACGTGTTTCAGGAAACACCATACACTTCTCCAGGGTGGCTGCTGGCAATTTACATCCTGCCAATCAGCATAACAAGGCTCCCTGTTCTCCATATCCTGTCCTACATTTCTGGATTTTACACTTTTTTCAGATGGACCTTTTGCCCGGGGGGCAGTGAGACTTCATTGTAGTGCAGATTTCCTTTACAGGCTTGCTTGGTTGGCCAAAAAGGGCATATGCGTTTTTTCCTGAATACATTCAGGAAAAAACGCATACGCCCTTTTTGGCCAAGTGCATCATTGTCGACGTTGTGCCTCTTTTCCTATGCTTTCAGGGCAATTCCAGTCTACCCCCTGCAATCGTTTTCCTGAAATTCTGCCCCGCTTTCAAGTCCCCTTCACAGGCTTACTTCAATATATTTTTGGAGGATAGCTGTCATTTATAACTCTGCAGGTTTGTGAATTACAGTGCCCCTGAGCTCCTTTCTTCAACTCGCTTTCTTGTGAGCTGGGCACAAAACCGCAGGATTGCTTCAGGCCCTAATCTGTTTCCGGCAGGGCACGCTGAGCCTTTGTTTAATTCCTCTTCCTGGTGGGCAATGAGCGTTACATTTGCCCGTGCAGACACCTACAGCTAGTCTCTCATTGGTTCTCCCTATTCCTGTTCATCTTGCACAGAAATTGCAAGCTGTGCCAAACAGGAGGTTAAAGGCACTGACTCTCCAAGCATGGAGAGTGTTAGTAAAGCATCTGGAATGGTGAACCCGAGGACCAGGATACGAAAACTGAGATGCATTGTAAATCGTTTCCCAATCACACGGTGGACCATACTGTGGGTTTCCCATGCATGTTTTAGCTTCAGGAAGAATCCCTTGAACCTGAAGAGTTGGGACCCATGGAATAGGTACCATGCAGTATGACTTCAAAGGGTCTGCATTTGCTCACCGAAACTCACCAATGCTATCAGCCTGAAGTGTCCAGCCTTATGTGTCAACCAGCTCTGGGTGTAGATGTGGTCAATCCCGGTTGCATCACATTCCCTGAGTGAATTATTTAAGAATTGCTCTCTATTTCACTGTCTTTGTGTTTTGTTTCGAAATTAATTTTGATAATGGGATTTATCGGATTTTCACTGCTGCGTTTCGGCCGCTGTACACACGCTTGATTCTCTTACGGAGACATATATATCCATGGGTTTTAAGATTCTTCCTAGTCAGGTATATTCCTAGGCGTTGAATATGTGGTGTTGAGTCCATTTCGTTGAGCAAGGAGTAGGTCTTGTCTATTACATATTTGGCTTATGGAATGTTATCTGTGCTAATTTCAGTCTCTGGTTTTATGCAGCACCCCAAGGCACCTTTCCCCATAAGCAAGCACTAGTTGGTTTTCTAAATTTGAGACCCTGTTCTGTTTTGTAATTCAGTTCATGTGTAGTCAAGTTTACATTCCATGTATTAGTGATATCTTATGATGTTTCTTTTTCTGTGTGACGTAGTTCACGTAGAATCACCGTACCTGCCTCCACTCACTATGCCGCTACGGGCCTGATGACACAGATTTCATTGCTGAGTGATACTGCATTGCACGTACGTGCCACAACTTCTTTATCCATTTTTTGCCTTCTGGGATATTTACCTGATATTGTAGACGAGCTTCTTGTGAATACAGCCGTCCCAAATATTGGGGTGGCTGTCTGTTTTTGATTTTAATTTCCGTAAGCTATAGGACCATAAGTGGAAGTGCCATAGGCTGTGTTGCTTTGTTTCTTACGTGTTTCAGGAAACACCATACACTTCTCCAGGGTGGCTGCTGGCAATTTACATCCTGCCAATCAGCATAACAAGGCTCCCTGTTCTCCATATCCTGTCCTACCTTTCTGGATTTTACACTTTTTTCAGATGGCCCTTTTGCCCGGGGGGCAGTGAGACTTCATTGTAGTGCAGATTTCCTTTACAGGCTTGCTTGGTTGGCCAAAAAGGGCGTATGCGTTTTTTCCTGAATATATTCAGGAAAAAACGCATACACCCTTTTTGGCCAAGTGCATCATTGTCGACGTTCTGCCTCTTTTCCTATGCTTTCAAGGCAATTCCAGTCTACCCCCTGCAATCGTTTTCCTGAAATTCTGCCCCGCTTTCAAGTCCCCTTCGCAGGCTTAATTCAATATATTGTTGGAGGATAGCTGTCATTTATAACTCTGCAGGTTTGTGAATTACAGTGCCCCTGAGCTCCTTTCTTCAACTCGCTTTCTTGTGAGCTGGGCACAAAACCGCAGGATTGCTTCAGGCCCTAATCTGTTTTCAGCAGGGCACGCTGAGCCTTTGTTTAATTCCTCTTCCTGGTCGGCAATGAGCATTACATTTGCCCGTGCAGACACCTACAGCTAGTCTCTCATTGGTTCTCCCTATTCCTGTTCATCTTGCACAGAAATTGCAAGCTGTGCCCAACAGGAGGTTAAAGGCACTGACTCTCCAAGCGGGGAGAGTGTTAGTAAAGCATCTGGAAGGGTGAACCCGAGGACCAGGATACGAAAACTGAGATGCATTTTAAATCGTTTCCCAATCACACGGTGGACGATACTCTGGGTTTCCCATGCATTTTTTAGCTGGAGGAAGAATCCCTTGAACCTGAAGAGTTGGGACCCATGGAATAGGTACCATGCAGTATGACTTCAAAGGGTCTGCATTTGCTCACCAAAACTCACCAATGCTATCAGCCTTAAGTGTCCAGCCTTATGTCTCAACCAGCTCTGGGTGTAGATGTGGTCAATCCCGGTTGCATCACATGCCCTGAGTGAATTATTTAAGAATTGCTCTCTATTTCACTGTCTTTGTGTTTTGTTTTCGAAATTTATTTTGATAATGGGATTTATCGGATTTTCACTGCTGCATTTCCGCCGCTGTACACACGCTTGATTCTCTTACGGAGACATATATATCCATGGGTTTTAAGATTCTTCCTAGTCAGGTATATTCCTAGGCCTTGAATATGTGGTGTTGAGTCCATTTCGTTGAGCAAGGAGTAGGTCTTGTCTATTACATATTTGGCTTATGGAAAGTTATCTGTGCTAATTTCAGTCTCTGGTTTTATGCAAGAGCCCAAGGCACCTTTCCCCATAAGCAAGCACTAGTTGGTTTTCTAAATTTGAGACCCTGTTCTGTTTTGTAATTCAGTTCATGTGTAGTCAAGTTTACATTCCGTGTATTAGTGATATCTTATGATGTTTCTTTTTCTGTGTGACGTAGTTCACGTAGAATCACCGTACCTGCATCCACTCACTATGCCGCTACGGGCCTGATGACACAGATTTCATTGCTGAGTGATACTGCATTGCACGTACGTGCCACAACTTCTTTATCCATTTTTTGCTTTCTGGGATATTTACCTGGTACTGTAGACGAGCTTCTTGGGAACACAGCCGTCCCAAACTTTGGGGTGGCTCTCTGTTTTTGATTTTAATTTCCCTAAGGAATAGGACCATAAGTGCAATTGCCATAGGCTGTGTTGCTTTATTTCTTACGTGTTTCAGGAAACACCATACACTTCTCCAGGGTGGCTGCTGGCAATTTACATCCTGCCAATCAGCATAACAAGGCTCACTGTTCTCCATATCCTGTCCTACCTTTCTGGATTTTACACTTTTTTCAGATGGCCCTTTTGCCGGGGGGCAGTGAGGTTTCATTGTAGTGCAGATTTCCTTTACAGGCTTGCTTGGTTGGCCAAAAAGGGCGTATGCGTTTTGTCCTGAATATATTCAGGAAAAAACGCTTACGCACTTTTTGGCCAAGTGCATCATTGTCGACGTTGTGCCTCTTTTCCTATGCTTTCAGGGCAATTCCAGTCCACCCCCTGCAATCGTTTTCCTGAAATTCTGCACTGCTTTCAAGTCCCCTTCCCAGGCTTACTTCAATATACTTTTGGAAGATAGCTGTCATTTATAACTCTGCAGGTTTGTGAATTACAGTGCCCCTGAGCTCCTTTCTTCAACTCGCTTTCTTGTGAGCTGGGCACAAAACCGCAGGATTGCTTCAGGCCCTAATCTGTTTCCGGCAGGGCACACTGAGCCTTTGTTTAATTCCTCTTCCTGGTGGGAAATGAGCGTTACATTTGCCTGTGCAGACACCTACAGCTAGTCTCTCATTGGTTCTCCCTATTCCTGTTCATCTTGCACAGAAATTGCAAGCTGTGCCAAAGAGGAGGTTAAAGGCACTGACTCTCCAAGCGGGGAGAGTGTTAGTAAAGCATCTGGTATGGTGAACCCGAGGACCAGGAATCGAAAACTGAGATGCATTTTAAATCGTCTCCCAATCACACGGTGGACGATATTCTGTGTTTCCCATGCATGTTTTAGCTGGAGGAAGAATCCCTTGAACCTGGAGAGTTGGGACCCATGGAATGGGTACCATGCAGTATGACTTCAAAGGGTCTGCATTTGCTCACCAAAACTCACCAATGCTATCAGCCTTAAGTGTCCAGCCTTATGTCTCAACCAGCTCTGGGTGTAGATGTGTTAAATCCCGGTTGCATCACATGCCCTGAGTGAATTATTTAAGAATTGCTCTCTATTTCACTGTCTTTGTGTTTTGTTTTCGAAATTTATTTTGATAATGGGATTTATCGGATTTTCACTGCTGCGTTTCGGCCGCTGTACACACGCTTGATTCTCTTACGGAGACATATAAATCCATGGGTTTTAAGATTCTTCCTAGTCAGGTATATTCCTAGGCGTTGAATATGTGGTGTTGAGTCCATTTCGTTGAGCAAGGTGTAGGTCTTGTCTATTACATATTTGGCTTATGGAATGTTATCTGTGCTAATTTCAGTCTCTGGTTTTATGCAGCACCCCAAGGCACCTTTCCCCATAAGCAAGCACTAGTTGGTTTTCTAAATTTGAGACCCTGTTCTGTTTTGTAATTCAGTTCATGTGTAGTCAAGTTTACATTCCGTGTATTAGTGATATCTTATGATGTTTCTTTTTCTGTGTGAGGTAGTTCACGTAGAATCACCGTATCTGCATCCACTCACTATGCCGCTACGGGCCTGATGACACAGATTTCATTGCTGAGTGATATTGCATTGCACGTACGTGCCACAACTTCTTTATACATTTTTTGCTTTCTGGGATATTTACCTGGTACTGTAGACGAGCTTCTTGGGAACACAGCCGTCCCAAACTTTGGGGTGGCTCTCTGTTTTTGATTTTAATTTCCGTAAGCTATAGGACCATAAGTGGAAGTGCCATAGGCTGTGTTGCTTTGTTTCTTACGTGTTTCAGGAAACACCATACACTTCTCCAGGGTGGCTGCTGGCAATTTACATCCTGCCAATCAGCATAACAAGGCTCCCTGTTCTCCATATCCTGTTCTACCTTTCTGGATTTTACACTTTTTTCAGATGGCTCTTTTGCCAGGGGGGCAGTGAGACTTCATTGTAGTGCAGATTTCCTTTACAGGCTTGCTTGGTTGGCCAAAAAGGGCGTATGCGTTTTTTCCTGAATATATTCAGGAAAAAACGCATACGCCCTTTTTGGCCAAGTGCATCATTGTCGACGTTCTGCCTCTTTTCCTATGCTTTCAGGGCAATTCCAGTCTACCCCCTGCAATGGTTTTCCTGAAACTCTGCCCCGCTTTCAAGTCCCCTTCGCAGGCTTACTTCAATATATTTTTGGAGGATAGCTGTCATTTATAACTCTGCAGGTTTGTGAATTACAGTGCCTCTGAGCTCCTCTCTTCAACTCGCTTTCTTGTGAGCTGGGCACAAAACCGCAGGATTGCTTCAGGCCCTAATCTGTTTCCGGCAGGGCCCGCTGTGCCTTTGGTTAATTCCTCTTCCTGGTGGGAAATGAGCGTTACATTTGCCCGTGCAGACACCTACAGCTAGTCTCTCTTTGTTTCTCCCTATTCCTGTTCATCTTGCACAGAAATTGCAAGCTGTGCCAAAGAGGAGTTTAAAGGCACTGACTCTCCAAGCGGGGAGAGTGTTAGTAAAGCATCTGGAATGGTGAACCCGAGGACCAGGATACGAAAACTGAGATGCATTTTAAATCGTTTCCCAATCACACGGTGGACGATACTCTGGGTTTCCCATGCATGTTTTAGCTGGAGGAAGAATCCCTTGAACCTGGAGAGTTGGGACCCATGGAATGGGTACCATGCAGTATGACTTCAAAGGGTCTGCATTTGCTCACCGAAACTCACCAATGCTATCAGCGTGAAGTGTCCAGCCTTATGTCTCAACCAGCTCTGGGTGTAGATGTGGTCAATCCCGGTTGCATCACATGCCCTGAGTGAATTATTTAAGAATTGCTCTCTATTTCACTGTCTTTGTGTTTTGTTTTTGAAATTTATTTTGATAATGGGATTTATCGGATTTTCACTGCTGCCTTTATGCCGCTGTACACACGCTTGATTCTCTTATGGAGACATATAAATCCATGGGTTTTAAGATTCTTCCTAGTCAGGTATATTCCTAGGCGTTGAATATGTGGTGTTGAGTCCATTTCGTTGAGCAAGGAGTAGGTCTTGTCTATTACATATTTGGCTTATGGAATGTTATCTGTGCTAATTTCAGTCTCTGGTTTTATGCAGCACCCCAAGGCACCTTTCCCCATAAGCAAGCACTAGTTGGTTTTCTAAATTTGAGACCCTGTTCTGTTTTGTAATTCAGTTCATGTGTAGTCAAGTTTACATTCCGTGTATTAGTGATATCTTATGATGTTTCTTTTTCTGTGTGACGTAGTTCACGTAGAATCACCGTACCTGCATCCACTCACTATGCCGCTACGGGCCTGATGACACAGATTTCATTGCTGAGTGATAGTGCATTGCACGTACGTGCCACAACTTCTTTATCCATTTTTTGCTTTCTGGGATATTTACCTGGTACTGTAGACGAGCTTCTTGTGAACACAGCCGTCCCAAACATTGGGGTGGCTGTCTGTTTTTGATTTTAATTTCCGTAATCTTTGGGACCATAAGTGGAAGTGCCATAGGCTGTGTTGCTTTGTTTCTTATGGGTTTCAGGAAACACCATACACTTCTCCAGGGTGGCTGTTGGCAATTTACATCCTGCCAATCAGCATAACAAGGCTCCCTGTTCTCCATATCCTTTCCTACCTTTCTGGATTTTACACTTTTTTCAGATGGCCCTTTTGCCCAGTGGGCAGTTAGACTTCATTGTAGTGCAGATTTCCTTTACAGGCTTGCTTGGTTTGCGAAAAAGGGCGTATGCGTTTTTTCCTGAATATATTCAGGAAAAAATGCATACGCACTTTTTGGCCAAGTGCACCATTGTCGACGTTCTGCCTCTTTTCCTATGCTTTCTGGGCAATTCCAGTCTACCCCCTGCAATCGTTTTCCTGAAATTCTGTCCCGCTTTCAAGTCCCCTTCGCAGGCTTACTTCAATATATTTTTGGAGGATAGCTGTCATTTATAACTCTGCAGGTTTGTGAATTACAGTGCCCCTGAGCACCTTTCTTCAACTCGCTTTCTTGTGAGCTGGGCACAAAACCACAGGATTGCTTAAGGCCCTAATCTGTTTCCGGCAGGGCACGCTGAGCCTTTGGTTAATTCCTCTTCCTGGTGGGAAATGAGCCTTACATTTGCCCGTGCAGACACCTATAGCTAGTCTCTCATTGGTTCTCCCTATTCCTGTTCATCTTGCGCAGAAATTGCAAGCTGTGCCAAACAGGAGGTTAAAGGCACTGACTCTCCAAGCGGGGAGAGTGTTAGTAAACCGTCTGGAATGGTGAACCCGAGGACCAGGATACGAAAACTGAGATGCATTTTAAATCGTTTCCTAATCACACGGTGGACCATACTCGCCGTTTCCCACGCATGTTTTAGCTGAAGAAAGAATCCCTTGAACCTGGAGAGTTGGGACCATTGGAATGGGTACCATGCAGTATGACTTCAAAGGATCTGCATTTGTTCACCTAAACTCACCAATGCTATCAGCCTGAAGTGTCCAGCCTTATGTCTCAACCAGCTCTGGGTGTAGATGTGGTAAATCCAGGTTGCATCACATGCCCTGAGTGAATTATTTAAGAATTGCTTCCTATTTCACTGTCATTGTGTTTTGTTTTTGAAATTTATTTTAATAATGGGATTTATCGGATTTTCACTGCTTCGTTTATGCCGCTGTACACGCGCTTGATTCTGTTACGGAGACATATAAGTCCATGGGTTTTAAGATTCTTACTAATCCGGTATATTCTTAGGCATTGAATATGGCGTGTGGAGTCCATTTCGTTGAGCAAGGAGTAGGTCTTGACTATTACATATTTGGCTTATGGAATGGTATCTGTGCTAATTTCAATCTCTGGTTTTATGCAGCAACCCAACTCACCTTTCCCCTTAAGGAAGCATAAGTTGGTTTTCTTAATTTGAAACCCTCTTCTCTTTTGTAATTCAGTTCATGTGTAGCCATGTTAACATTCCATGTATTAGTGATATCTTATGTCTTTTTCTTTTTGAATTATGTGACTTCGAATGATCACACGTAACTCCTCTGGAGTTGTTATAACTGGCCGTATTTCATTGATTTCCAGGCTGAGTAATATTCCACTCTACATAAGCACCACATCTCTGTCCGTTTTTTCTCTGCAGATACTTTAAGTTATATCCTAGTCGAGGATCTTTTAAACAGAGAGGTGGTAAACATTGGGATGCCTGTGTCCTCTCGATTTTTGTTTTTCCCAAGATATACGTCCATGAGTGCAAGTGCCCTGTGCTCGGTAGCTCATTTTTTAGATGCTTTAGTAAACACAATAGACTTATCCAGAGTGACCGTTGGCAATATACATTTCCACTATAAGACTCACAGGGCTCCCTTTTCTCCTTGCCCTGTCCTGCATTTCTGGTGTTTACACTTTATGAGGACGGCTCTTCTGACTGATGCAAAGTGATATGTTTTGTAGTATTGATTTCCAGTGCCCACCTGTTTGGTTGGCTAAAAAAGTGTATGCCCTTTTCTTGAATATATACAAAAAAAGACGCATACACCCTTTTTGGCCAACTGCAATGTTGGCAATGTTCAGCCCCTTTTCTTGTGCTTAATGGCGAGTCCTTTCTACCTCTTCCAATCCCTTTCCTGCCATTCTCCGTTGCTTACAAGTCCTTTACTCTGACTTTCCTCAAGACATTTTTCAGTGATAGATATTTTCAATTCTGCAGTTTCGTGAATTTTAGTGCCCCTGAGTTCCATTTTCCAACTTGTGTTTATGGGAACTGGCCACAAAGCATCAGGATTCCTCAAGCCCTATTCTGTTTCCATGGGCAACCCTAGCCTTTGGTCAATTCGTCTTCCTGATTGGAAATTAGAGTGGCATGTGCCTGTCCGAACACCTAGGACTTGTCTCTCATTGTTCCTCCTCCTTCTGCTTCATCCTCTGGACAAATTCCAAACTGTATGCAACAGGATGTTGACAGTGCTGACATCTCCAAGTGGGGAGACTGTTAGTAAAGACGCTGGAGTGGTGAACCCTAGCACCAAGAGATGAGGAGATGAGATGCCTTTTCCAAACTTTTCCCGATCAGACGGTATACCATCCTCTGGGTGTGACAGGCATGTTTTAGGTGTAGGAAGGGTCCCATTCATGTGAGGAGAACACCAGGGGATTTTAAATATCAGTGTCTCTCCGCAACCCAAACTGGGGAATTTTTTAAGCTACGGCTACACATATGTTCATTAAGGGCCTTGGGAAGTAGGCAGAGTCCAAACTTTAGATGATTGAAGTCTTCAGGGTCAGAAGCACTCACCACTGTCTTCCCTTAGATTCCATTTTTACTGTCATTGATGGATGATGTCAATAAAAATATCTATTCTTTTTCAGATCATTTCCCCTTATAGGTTATTGCAAAATATTGAGTGTAGTTCCCTGTGCTATACAGTAGTTCCTTGCTGATGATTTCATACATAGCAGTGTGTATGTGTTAATCCCAAACTGTTAATTTATCCCTCCTCCTACCATTTCCCTTTGGTAATAATAAATTATAAGATTTTATGCTTCTCAGAAATGGGGGAGCTGAAAGAGAGGTATCATTTTCAATGCAAAAGCATTTAAAACAAGATTGAAGCTTTAACCAAGATTATTAGATGTACATCCTTGGAAAGAAATCACTTTGTTTCTCTAATATTGACCTGACAAAGAAGACAAACCTTTTCACTGAACTTGCTTATAAGAAAGTGATGGAAATATCAAATGGAAGTGTTAGAAACATCTTATTTTACCCGAGCCTTATACACTGTTCTATGTTAATTACAGTTTGGCTCACACATCTGTTCATTGAAGTTACAATGTTCTCAATTTCTGTTACTGATCCTCCAGAGTGGACGCCAACAAGTGTCCCCCTGCCCAGTGTCATTGGAGCCAATAGATCGAGACTGAGTTTGGTTCAAAAGCAAAGGAAACTTTATATTTTGATCAGAGAATGGAGAGGTGCTACCCTGTGGGCTGTGGGCTGGGCTGCTGTGTAGAGATCCTGTCAGAGTCACTGGGAGGGAGGGGGCTGAGCTCTCGAGGACCTGGTTGGCTGCAGCTCAGGCTCTATGTCACGGAGTCTGAACTGGGCCCCAGGAGCTGAAGTGTCGTCGAGCCATTCTGCTCTAGGAAATCTGGTCTGAAGTGCCGGGTGTGGAACCTCTGTATGCGGGACACTAGGAGCACCTGAAATTAGACAAAGCACAAAGGATAAAAATGGTTAGACTTTATTTTATTGCCCAGATTCTATTTTTATCTCCCAGGCATTTTTAAGGGGCTTTGCCTGGGACAAACTTCTCTTCTGCCTTTTGTCCCTTTCCTCATTCTTGGAGTGCTGCGGGTGCAGACCCTTCTTCTGTAACTGCTGAGTGCTGAGTTAGGAGGCTTCATACCCGTGGGCGAGGGTCAGAACTTCTCCCCAGCAGCCTCCAGGTGACGTTGATTGTCCCCAGGCCTCCTGCCTCCCTGCTCGTCCACCTGAGCACCAGTATTGGAAGTGTTATAGATTCTAATGACCTTTAAGGGTCCAGAAAGGAGATGTGCAGTGGCGCTGTGAGGTCCAGTTTCACTCCGCCCCACATTTGTTCGGCCACCTTAGGCTGACCGTTTCTGCCAGCCTAGATGCTCTGACTGACCGTTTCTGCCATCCTAGATGCTCTGACCAACAGTCTGCGCTTTCTTCCATTAGGCCCCTGAATTAACGTAAAAACAGCACCAGGTGTCAGGATCCTGCCCGCTCAGCTCCCAGACAGTCCAGGGTCAGTGGTGATGAAGGATCATGATGGTCACTGAGTCAAGAGCCTTTGGAAGTAAACAGGAGTCCAGCCGGTCTTATTGGCCACCATCATCAGGGTGTCTGTAGGCTTTTCTATGGTGACAGCATGATATACGGTTCCCCCGCCAAGATTATTAGCTCCCCTCTGGGTACAGTAAGTACTGCAAGCAGTAGTCTACTCTTTTGGGACACACTCTTGTTGTTTTATGAGAGAAACTCCAGGTCAAGTGATGGTCACACGGGTCGTCATGGTGCCCCGTTGCCCCCGGTTATCTCTCTGGAGGTTGGAGTTGGAGGGCCTCCTCAATCGAGGTCAGTGTGCCCACGGAGCAAACCCTGCAACTTCAGGGCATGGTTGGGGGTTAGGATCACCACGTGGGGTCCGTTTCCCTTAGAAGGGAGGTGGCCTTTTGGGCTGCTGATTTCCAGGTTTTCAGATACCACCAGTATCTTGGCCAGATGTGGCGGTGGGCCAAGCCCCTTGGTGACCATAGTTTATCCTACCTGGATGGCATTCTTGCATTGTTCCATTTCAAGTGGTCCCAGTTTTTGCACTAATACTCCAATGGCGATTCACCTTTCACCAGGAATGTAAAGGTCAAAGGGTTTAGCTAAATTAGGGAGTTCCAGGGCAAGGGTCTGAATTGACTGCTCTTTCCATTCTTGAAAGGCCACTTCTGGATTCTATTCAAAAGGATCATCATCTTTTCCTTTCAGTGTTTCATATAGAGGCCCAGCTAGTAGACTGTAGTTAGGGATCCAGAGGCAGGAAACCCTGGCTTCCCCAGGAACCCCTAAGCTGTCTTCTAGTTTCAGAAAGGGGTAAGGCTGTAAATTGTTTCTTCCCTTTCCTGGGATGGGCTTCTCCGACCTTCTGTGAGAATGAAGCCCAGGCAGGTCACCGTAGTCTGTGATACTTGAGCTTTTTCGTGGACAACTTCTATCCTTTATTGGCTTGGTAGTTCTGAGGCCTCCTTAGTAGGGCTGGCGATCAGAATGTCGTCTGAATATTGAAGGAGTGTTTCCTTTTCCAGAGGTAGAACTTTTAGGTCTTTAGCTGAGCTTTCCCCAAAGATGGTGTGGGAATTTTTGAACCCTTGGGGCAAGACAGCCTGGAAGTATTGTTTTAGTTGTATGTTGAGTCCTGTCACTCACAAGCCAAAATTTCTTGTGACTCTGGGACTAATGGAATACAAAAGAAGGCATCAGTGAAGACTAATACAGAATACCAAGTCCTGGTGGTTGGTAGAATGCCCAGCAGGGTGTAGGATTTAGGAACTACTGGAGGTATATCCTCAGTGGCTTCACTGACTGTCCTGACATCCTTTACCAGGACTCCAGCAGCCCATGGGGCTCTCGAGGTCAGGCCAATCCCAGGATATGGAGCTCACCTGGGCAGGTACCCTACCCCCACCCCAGCCCACGGGGCTCTCGTGTTCAGGCCCCTCCCAGGATATGGGATTCCCTGGGCAGGTCCTCTGCAGTCCATGGGGCTCCCGTGGTCAGGCCCCTCCCAGGATACAGAGCTACCCTTGCAGGTACCTTGGCAGGGCTGGGCACACAGGAACCGTGCACATAGCCCTCATTGCAGAGCACTCCCAGCTCACCTGTCGCTCAGATCTGACACAGAGCACCTCAGAGCAGGACTTGAACTAACAAACAGCAGCTCTGACAGGTCTGTGACCCTGGGCATCACTCTGTGCCGCCTCCTCCACCTGGTCTTCCAGAGACTTCCACTGCACCCGGGGCACCAGGCCTCTGTCTCCAACCACCACCCACCCCTCCTCTCCCTGACTCCTGGGTTCCTCTCATTAGGAGAGGGTTTTCTTGAAGTTGTCTCCCACTCATGGGCCAGATAATATAATTAGAAAACAAGCCAGAGCTGCAGCCCCTTGTCTATCCTGACTCTCAGGAGCCCACACCTGTTCCTTGGACCTGGCCAATTCAGCAAGTTCCATTTTCAGCAACTGTGAGCCCCTGAGGGGTGATTATTGGCTGGCTTGGGAAGCCTGACCGTGCCGGCCAGCCCTCCCCAGGTGTGCCTGGGTTGAGATCAATATAAACACCGCTCCAGGCAGCAAGAGCCCCTGCAGCTGTGCCTGACGCCATTTTCTCTGCCCTGTCAGCAGTCTCGGGGCTGGGCTGGTGGGAGGGAGTGAGAGGCCACGGCTTTGTGGGTGTCCCAGTGTGAGTGGGGCTCTGCTGGACTTTCTGCAGCAGTTGCCAAGATGCTACCTGCTAAAGAAGAGGATGTGTCACCCACACCTGCCGCTGGAATTTCTCCCTGGGCACAGGTGAGGAAGGAAGAAAGCAGTGGGGGCCGGGACAGCAGGGGTATCTCAGGCAGGGAAATGGAGAGCTTCCAGAAGAGCACCCAGGGCCAGGACCATCCTGGCTGGCCTGCAGGCACCAAGTCGGCTGGCATGCTGTCCCTCATGTGGCTCCATGGCCCTTCCTCTAGGTTTTCAAGTCCTTGTACATATTCAGGTGTTTAGCCTTGGAAGGGTGGGAACATTTCAGCAGCAGCTGGCCTGGGGCTCGGCCCACGTTTACTCACAGATACCTCGGCACGGTCCACCAGCTTTGCAGTGAGGACGCTTGTTGCGAGGAGCATGCTGGCTGAATGGGAGATGATTCCCCACCACTGACCAACTTCAGAATTGTTTGCAATTGGAGCAAGTGCCCTGAAACGGTTTTCCTCTGTGTAACTGGTGGGTTCTGTTCTTTTTTATCTTTTTTTCGTTTTTGGTTCAAGGTAGATTTTATTCCTCTTTTGTGTATTTACAGATATAAGCATGGAAATAATTTATTCATATAAATACATGTATGTGAAGGGAAGAATATTTTTCTGTTTTACTTTTTTTAATTTTATTTTTTTATTTTGAATTTAATTTTATATTTTTATACAGCAGGTTGTTTTTGGTTATCTACTTTATACATATAAATGTATACATACCAATCCCAATATCTCAACTCCTCCCACCACCATCCCCAACAGCTTTCCCCCCTTGTTGTCCATACGTTTGTTGTATACATGTATTGCTCTATTTCTGCCTTGCAAAACGGTTCATCTGTACAATTTTTCTAGGTTCCACATATATGCATTAATATACAAGATTTGTTTTTCTCTTTCTGACTTACTTCACTCTGTATGACAGTCTCTAGATCCATCAACGTCTCTACAAATGTCCCAATTTCATTCCTTTTTATGGCTTAGTAATATTCCATTTTATATATGTACCACATCTTTATGCATTCGTCTGTCTGTGGGCATTTAGGTTGCTTCCATTTCCTGGATAGTGTAAATAGTGATGCAATGAACATTGTGGTGAATGTCTCTTTTTGATTTATGGTTTTGTCTGGGTATATGCCCAGTAGAGGGATTGCTGTATCATATGGTAATTCTATTCTTAGTTTTATAAGAAACTCCATAATGTTCTCCACAGTGACTGTATCAATTTACGTTCCCAACAATAGTGGAAGAGGATTCCTTATCTCCACACCGTTTCCAGCATTTGTTGTTTGTAGATTTTCTGATGATGCCCATTCTAATAGGTGTGAGGTGATACACCATGGATGAGTCTATTTCGTTGAGCAAAGAGTAGGTCTTGTTTATTACGTATTTGGCTTATGGAATGGTATGTGTGCTAATTTCAATCTGTTTTTATACAGCAGCCCAACTCAACTTTCCCCTTAAGCAAGCATAAGGTTTTTATCTAAATGTGAGACTCTGTTCGGTTTTGTAATTCAGTTTATGTGTAGCCAAGTTTACACTCCCTCTATTAGTGATATCTTATGATAATTATCTTTCTTTGTGTGATATATTTCTCTTAGAATCATCATAATTAAATCCACTCAATTTGCTGCTACAGGCCTGATGACATTGATTTCACTGCTGAGTGATATTCCGTTGTACGTAAGTAGCACAACTTCTTTATCCATTTTTTTCTTTCTGGGATATTTAATTTGTACTGGACTCGAGGTTCTTGTAAACACAGCAGCCCTAAATTTTGTGTTGGCTGTGTCTTGTTGATTTTAATTTTCCTAAGCTATAGGGCCAAAAGTGGAAGTGCCCTAGGCTCTGTAGCTTTGTTTTTTAGATGTTTCAGGATACACCATGAACATCTCCAGAGTGTCTGTTGGCAATTTACATCCCGCCCATCAGCATAACACGGCTCCCTGTTCTCCATGGCCTGTCCTGTGTTTCTGGTTTTTACACTTTATTCAGATGGCCTTTTTGACGAATGGGAAATGTGACTTCATTGTAGTGTGGATTTCCATTGCTGGAGTGCTTGGTTGGCCAAAATGTTCATATGCGTTTTTTCCTGAATATATTCAGGAAAAATGTATACGCACTTTTTGTCCATGTGCATCACTGTCAAAGATCTGCCGCTTTTCATATGCTTTAAATGCAATTCCAATCTACCTCTTGAAATATGATTCCTGCAATTCTGCCTCGTTTTCAAGTCCTCTTTGCAGACTTACTTCGATATATTTTTGCCAATAGCTGTCATTTATCTCTGCAGGTTTGTGAATTACAGTGCCCCTGAGCTCCTTTCTTAACTCGCTTCCTTGTAAGCTGGCCACAAAACTGCAGGTTTGCTTCAGGCCATAATCAGGGTCCAGCACGGCACTCTGAGCCTTTGGTTAATTCCTCTTCCTGGTGGGAAATTAGAGTTAAATGTGCCCCTCCAGATACCTGCCTCACTCCCAGCCACATGGTGATGTATGTCCTCAGGTTTGAGGCCATATGTGATGGGTTCCTCATCTTTTGATGATGTGGCCCCACTGGTGTGTGGACACTCCTGCCTGGTTCCCATCCCCTTGGTGATGTGGGCCCTCTGGTGAGACTCTGATCCTGGTTGGGTTCCTCACACATCCGTGAGGTGAGCCCTCTTCTCTGAGGTCACTCCTGCCTGGCTGGCACAACCCGCCTTGTTGACTTCGGCACCCTGGTGGCAGTTGGAGCCTGCTGGGAGCCTCCTTCCCGCGGTGATGAGGCCCTCTGGCGTCAGACCCTAATGGCGGGGTTCCCACATTTTCTGATACGTGCTAAGTGGTACGAGGGCACTCCTGCCAGGTTCCCATCCTCATGAGCGTGTGGGCCTTCTGTTCTGAGGTCCTAATGGCTGGGTTGCTCACACTTTCATGATGTGGGCCCTCTGCTGTGAGGTCAATCCTGCCTGGCTGGCGCACGTCGCCTTGGCGATGTGGACCCTCTGGTGGCAGTTGGAGTGTGCTGGGGCCTCCTCTCCTCAGTGATGAGGGCCTTCTGGTGTCAGTCCCTAAGTGCTGGGCTCCACACATTTTCTGATGTGTGCCCAGTGGTGCGAGTCACTCCTGCCAGGTTCCCATCCCCATGGGCATGTGGGACTTCTGTTCTGTGGTCCCAACTGCTGGGTTGCTCACAGTTTCATGATGTGGGCCCTTTGCTGTGTGTTCACTCTGGCCTGTATCCCATAGTGTCAGTGCTCTGGGCCTCCAGCTTGGAGTTTCCAACTTCTCGATTCCTCACCTTTTTTATTCTATGGGCCCTCGGTTGTGCGTCTCCTCCTGCATGCCTCACTCCCAGCCCCTTCGTGATGTGTGTCCCCTTGTTTGAGGCCACATGTGCTGTGTTCCTCACCTTTCTATAATGTGGCCACACTGGTGTGAGGACACTCTTGCCTGGTTCCCATTCCCTTGGTGATGTTGGCCCCACTGCTGTTAGGACAGTCTTGCCTGGTTCCCATCACCTTGGTGATGTTGGCCCTCTGGTGAGAGTCTGATCCTGGTTAGGTTCCTCACCCTTCTGTGAGGTGGGCCCTCTGCTCTGAGCTCACTCCTGCCTGGCTGGCACACCCTGCCTTGGCAACGTCGGCCATATGGTGGCAGTTGGAGCCTGCTGGGAGCCTCCTCCCCTCAGTGATGAGGGCCCTCTGGCCTCAGGCCCTAACTGCTGGGTTCCCACATTTTCTGATTCGTGCTAAGTGGTGCAAGGACACTCCTGCCAGGTTCCCATCCCCATGGGGATGTGAGCCTTCTGCTCTGAGGTCCCAACGGCTGTGTTGCTCACAGTTTCATGATGAGGGCCCTCTGGTGTGAGTTCACTCCTGCCTAGATCCCATAGCCTCGCTGCTCCTGGCTGCCTGCCGGAGGTTCCAACTGTGGGATTCCTCACCTTTTTTATTCTATGGTCCCTCTGTTTTGAGGATCCTCTGGCCTGCCTCACTCCCAGCCCCTTGGTGATGTGTGTCCTCAGGTTTGAGGCCACGTGTGCTGGGTCCCTCAAATTATGGTGATGTAGCCCCACTGGTGTGAGGACACTCCTGCCTGGTTCCCATTCCCTTGGTGATGTTGGCCCTCTGGTGACAGTCTGATCCTTGTTGGGTTCCTCACACTTCTGTGAGGTGGGCTTTCTGCTCTGAGGTCACTCCTGCCTGGTTGGCACACCCCGCCTTGGTGACATCGGCCTTATGGTGGCAGTTAGAGCCTGCTGGGAGCCTCCTCCCCTCGGTGATGAGGGTCCTCTGGCCTCAGGTCCTAACTGCTGGGTTCCCACATTTTCTGATTCGTGGAAGTGGGCCGAGGACACTCCTGTCAGGTTCCCATCCCCATAGGGATGTGGGCCTTCTGCTCTGAGGTCCCATCCGCTGGGTTGCTCACAGTTTCATGATGTGGGACCTCTGCTGTGAGTTTGCTGTGGCCTGGATCCCATAGACTCTGTGCTCTGGGCGGCCTACTGGCCGGTTCCAACTGCTGGATTCCTCACAACTTTTATTCTGTGGGCTCTGTTTTGTGAGGATACTCCTGCTTGCCTCACTCCTAGCCCCTTGGAGATGTGGGTCCCCTGTTTTAGGCCACATGTTCTGGGTTCCTCACCTTTCTATAATGTGGCCACACTGGTGTGAGGACCCTCCTGCCTGGTTCCGATCCCCTTGGTGATGTGGGCCCTCTGGTGAGAGTCTTATCCTGGCTGGTTTCCTCACCCTTCTGTGAGGTAGGCCCTCTGCGGTGAGGTCACTCCTGCCTGGCTGGCACACATCACCTTGGTGACGTCGGCCCTCAGTTGGGAGTTGGTGTCTGCTGCGAGTCTCCGTCCCTCGGTAATGAGGGCCCTCTTGCGTCAGACCCTAACTCCTGGGCTCCCAAAATTTGCAGATGTGCGACCTGTGGTGCGAGTACACTCCTGTCAGGTTCCCAACCCCATGGGAATTTGGGCCTTCTGCTCTGAGGTCCCAACGGCTGGGGTGCTCACAGTTTCATGATGAGGGCCCTCTGATGTGCGTTCATTCCGGCCTAGATCCCATAGGCTTGCTGCTCCTGGGCGCCTGCTGGGAGGTTCCAACTGCGGGATTCCTCACCTTTTTATTCTATGGGCCCTCTGTTTTGAGGCTCCTCCTGCCTGCCTCAATCCCAGCCCCGTTGTGATGTGTGTCCTCTGGTGTGAGGCCACGTGTGCTGGGTCCCTCACCTTTCGATGATGTGGCCCCAATGGTGTGAGGACACTCGTGCCTGTTTCCCAGCCCCTTGGTGATGTGGCCCCTCTGGTGAGAGTCTGATCCTGGCTGGGTTCCTTACCGTTCTGTGAGGTGGGCCCTGTGCTCTGAGGTAACTCCTGCCTGGCTTGCTCCCATTGCCTTGGTGACGTCGGCCCTCTGGTGGCAGTTGGATCCTTTTGGAGACTCCTGTCCTCGGTGATGAGGTCCCTCTGGCGTCAGGCTCTAACTGCTGGGCTCCCCAGGTTTTCTGATGTGAGCCCAGTGATGCCAGGACACTCGTGAAATGTTCCCATCCCCATGGCGATATGGGCCTTCTGCTCTGTGGTTCCAACGACTGGGTTGCTCACAGTTTCCTGATGTTAGCTCTCTGGTGTTAGTTCACTCATTCCTAGATCCCATAGCCTCTGTACTCTGGGCCACCTGCTGGGAAGTTCCAACTGCTGGGTTCCTCACCTTTTTTATTCTTTGGGCCCTGTGTTGGGAGGCTCCTCCTGCCTGTGTCACTCCCAGCCCCTTGGTGATGTAGGTCCTCTGGTTTGTGGCCACATGTGCCAGTTTCCTCATCTTTTAGTGATGTGGCCCCACTGGTGTGAGGACACTCGTGCCTGGTTCCCGTCCCCTTGGTGATATGGGCCCTCTGGTGAGAGTCTGATCCTGGTTGGGTTCCTCACACTTCTTTGAGGTGGGCCGTCTGCTGTGAGGTCACTCCTGCCTGGCTGGCACACCCCGCCTTGGCGACGTGGGACCTCTTGTGGTAGTTGGAACATGCTGGGAACCTCCTCCCCTCAGTGATGAGGGCCCTCTGGCGTCAGGCCCTAACTGCCGGGTACCCACATTTTCTGATATGTGCTAAGTGGTGCGAGGACACTCCTGCCATGCTCCCAACACCTTGGGGATGTGGACCTTCTGCTCTGAGGTCCAAATGGCTGGGTTGCTCGCAGTTTCATGATGTGGACCCTCTGCTGTGAGTTTACTGCGGCCTGAATCGCATAGACTTGGTGCTCTTGGCCACCTGCTGGGAGGTTCCCATTGCTGGATTCCTCAGCTTTTTTATTCTATGGGCCCTGTGTTGTGAGGCTACTCCTGCCTGCCTCATTCCGAGCCCCTTGGAGATGTGGGTCTTCTGGTTTAGGCCACATGTGCTGGGTTCCTCACCTTTCTATGATGTGGCCACACTGGTGTGAAGACTCTCCTGCCTGGTTCTGATCACCTTGGTGATGTGGGCCCTCTGGTGAGAGTCTTATCCTGGCTGTGTTCCTCACCCTTCTGTGAGGTAGGCCCTCTGCGGTGAGGTCACTCCTACCTGGCTGTCACACGTCACCTTGGCGACGTGGGACCTCAGTTGGGTGTTGGTGCCTGATTGGAGTCTCCTCCCCTTGGTAATGAGGGCCCTCTGGCGTCAGGCCCTAACTCTTGGGTTCCCTAAATTCTCTGATGTGTGCCCTGTGGTGCGAGTACACTTCTGACAGGTTCCCAACCCCATGGGAATGTGGGCCTTCTGCTCTGAGATCCCAACGCCTAGGTTGCTCACAGTTTCATGATGATGGCCCTCTGGTGTGAGATCACTCCGGCCTGCATCCCATAGTCTCGCTGCTCCTGGCCGCCTGCTGGGAGGTTCCAACTGCGGGATTCTTCACCTCTTTAATTCTATGGTCCCTCTGTTTTGAGGCTCCTCCTGCCTGCCTCAATCCCAGCTCCCTTGTGATGTGTGTCCTCTGGTTTGAGGCCACGTGTGCTGGGTCCCTCACTTTTCGGTGATGTGGCCCCACTAGTGTGAGGACACTCCTGCCTGGTTCCCATTCCCTTGGTGATGTGGGCCCTCTGGTGAGAATCTGATCCTCTTTAGTTCTTCACACTTCTGTGAGGTTGACCCTCTGCTCTGAGGTCACTCCTGCCTGGTTGTCGCACTCCGCATTGGCGACGTCGCCCCTCTGGTAGCAGTCGGAGCTGGCTGGGAGCCACCGCCCCTCGGTGATGAGGGCCCTCTGGCATCAGGCACTAATTGCTGGGCTCCCCACATTTTTTCATGTGTGCCCACTCTTGCGATGACACTCCTGCTTGTTTCCCTTCCCCATGGGGATGTGGGCCTTCTGCTCTGAGGTCACAACGGCTGGGTTGCTTACAGAATCACAATGAGGGCCCTCTGTTGTGAGTTCATGCCGGCCTGGATCTCATAGCCTCAGTGCTCTGGGCCGCCTGCTAGGAAGATCCAACTGCTGGTTTCCACACCTTTTGTATACAATGGGACATGTGTTGTGAGGTTAATCCTGCCTGCCTCACTCCGAAACCCATGGTGATGTGGGTCCTCTGGTTTGAGGCCACATGTGCTGGGTACCTCAACTTTTGATGATGTGGCCCCACGGGTGTGAGGACACTCCTGCCTGGTTCCCATCACCTTGGTGATGTGGGCCCTCTGGGGAGAGTCTGATCCTGGCTGGGTTCCCTACCATTCTGTGAGGTGGGCCCTCTGATGTCAGGTCACTCCTGCCTGGCTAGCTCACATCGCCTTGGTGACGTGGGCCCTCTGTTGGCCACTGGAGCATGCTGGGAGCCTCCTACTCCCGTGAATGATGGCCCTGGAAAAAATGCATATGCCCTTTTTGGCCAAGTGCTTCATTGACGAGGTTCTGCCACTTCTCTTATGCTTTCAGAGCAATTCACGTCTACCTCCTGAAATCGGATTCCAGCAATTCTGCCCCACTTTCAAGTCCTCTTTGCAGCCTTAATTCAATATATTTTTGTACGATTTCTGTCATTTATAAGTCTGCAGGTATGTGAATGACAGTGCCCCTGAGCTCCTTTCCTCAACTCGCTTTCTTGTGAGCTGGCCACAAAACCGCAGGATTGCTTCAGGCCCTAATCTTGTTCCAGCACGGCATGCTGAGCCTTTGGTTAATTCCTTTTCCTGTTGGGAAATGAGTGTTAAAATTGCCCGTGCATACTGGGCATATACCCTGAGAAAACCAAAATTCAAAAAGAGTCATGTACCAAAATGTTCATTGCAGCTCTATTTACAATAGCCCGGAGATGGAAAGAACCTAAGCGCCCATCATCGGACGAATGGATAAAGAAGATGTGGCACATATACACAATGGAATATTACTCAGCCTTAAAAAGAAATGAAACTGAGTTATTTGTAATGAGATGGATAGACCTAGAGTCTGTCATACAGAGTGAAGTAAGTCAGAAAGAAAAAGACAAATAGCGTATGCTAACACATATATATGGAATTTAAAGGAAAAAAATGTCATGAAGAACCTAGGGATAAGACAGGAATAGAGGCGCAGACCTACTGGAGAACGGAATTGAGGATATGGGGAGGGGGAATGGTGAGTTTTGACAGGGCGAGAGAGAGTCATGGACATATACACACTAACAAATGTAGTAAGGTAGATAGCAAGGGGGAAGCAGCCGCAAGGCACAGGGATATTAGCTCGGGGCGTTGGGACAGCCTGGAGGGGTGGAAGGGGGAGAGAGGGAGGGAGGGAGACACAAGAGGGAAGACACAGGGAGCATATGTATATGTATAGCTGATTCACTTTGTTATAAAGCAAAAACTAACACACCATTGTAAAGCAATTATACCCCAATAAAGATGTTAAAAAAAATATTTGCCCGTGCACACACCTACAGATAGTCTCCCATTGGTTCTCCTTATTCCTGTTCATCTTGCGCAGAAATTGCAAACAGTGCCAAACAGGAGGTTAAAGGCACTGACTCTCCAAATGGGGAGAGTGTAAGAAAAGGGTCTGGAATGGTGAACCTGAGTACCAGGGGACGAAAACAGACATGCATGTAAAAAGGTTTCCCAGTCACACGGTGGAGCATACTCTGGGTTTCCCATGCAAATTTTAGCAGAAGGAAGAATCCCTTGAACCTGGAGAGTTGGGAACCATGGAATGGGTACCAGGCAGTATGACATCAAAGGGTCTGCATTTGCTCACTGAACCTCACCAATGCTATCAGCCCAAAGGGTCAAGCCTTATCTCTCACCCAGCTCTGGGTGTAGATGTGGTAAACCAGGTTGCATCACATGCCCTGTGTGAGTTATTTAAGAATTGCTCTCTATTCCACTGTCATTGTGTTTTGTTTTTGAAATTTTTTTTGACACTGGGATTTATCGGATTTTCACTGCTGCGTTAATGCCGCTGTACACACTCTTGATTCTCTTACGGAGACGTAAATATCCACGGGTTTTAAGATTCTTCCTAGTCAGGTATATTCCTAGGCGTTGAATATGTGGTGTTGAGTCCATTTCGTTGAGCAAGGAGTAGGTCTTGTCTATTACATATTTGGCTTATGGAACGGTATCTGTGCTAATTTCAGTCTCTGGTTTTATGCAGCACTCCAACGCACCTTTCTCCATAAGAAAGCACAAGTTGGTTTTCTAAATTTGAGACCCTGTTCTGTTTTGTAATTCAGTTCATGTGTAGTCAAGTTTACATACTGTGTATTAGTGATATTTTATGATGTTTCTTTTTATGTGTGACTTATTTCACGTAGAATCACCATACCTGTATCCACTCACTATGCCACTACGGGCCTGATGACACAGATTTCATTGCTGAGTGATATTCCATTGTACGTACGTACCACAACTTCTTTATCCATTGTTTGCTCTCTGAGATATTTACCTGGTAATGTAAACGAGGTTCTTGTGAACAGAGAGGTCCCAAACTTTGAGGTGGCTGGGTGTTTTTGATTTTAATTTCCCTAAGCTGTAGGACCATAAGTGGAAGTGCCATAGGCTGTGTTGCTTTGTTTCTAACGTGTTTCAGGAAACACATAACACTTCTCCAGAATGGCTGTCGGCAATTTACATCATATGCATCAGCATAATAAGGATCCCTGTTTTCCATTGCCTGTCCTCCGTTTCTGGATTTTACAATTTTTTTAAATGGCCCTGTTGCCCTGGGGGGCACTGAGATTTCATTGTAGTGCAGGTTTATTTACAAGCTTCTTGGTTGGCCAAAAAGTGCGTATGCGTTTTTTCCTGAATATATTTAGGGAAAAAAGCATCCGCACTTTATGGACAAGTGCATCATTATCAACGTTCTGCCTCTTTTCCTATTCTTTAAGTGCAATTCCAGTTTAACCCTTCAATCGTTTTCCTGAATTTCTGCCCCGCTTTCAAGTCCCCTTGGCAGGCTTACTTCAATATATTTTTGGAGGATAGCTGTCATTTATAACTCTGCAGGTTTGTGAATTACAGTGCCCCTGAGCTCCTTTCTTCAACTCGCTTTCTTGTGAGCTGGGCACAAAACCGCAGGATTGCTTCAGGCACTAATCTCTTTCCAGCAGGGCATGCTGAGCGTTTGGTTAATTCCTCTTCCTGGTGGGAAATGAGCATTACATTTGCCCGTGCAGACACCTACAGCTAGTCTCTCATTGGTTCTCCCTATTCCTGTTCATCTTGCACAGAAATTGCAAGCTGTGCCAAAGAGGAGGTTAAAGGCACTGACTCTCCAAGCGGGGAGAGTGTTAGTAAAGCATCTGGAATGGTGAAACCGAGGACCAGGATACGAAAACTGAGATGCATTTTAAATCGTTTCCCAATCACACGGTGGACGATACTCTGGGTTTCCCATGCATGTTTTAGCTGGAGGAAGAATCCCTTGAACCTGGAGAGTTGGGACCCATGGAATGGGTACCATGCAGTATGACTTCAAAGGGTCTGCATTTGCTCACCAAAACTCACCAATGCTCTCAGCCTGAAGTGTCCAGCCTTATGTCTCAACCAGCTGTGGGTGTAGATGTGGTCAATCCCGGTTGCATCACATGCCCTGAGTGAATTGTTTAAGAATTGCTCTGTATTTCACTGTCTTTGTGTTTTGTTTTCGAAATTTATTTTGATAATGGGATTTATCGGATTTTCACTGCTGCGTTTCGGCCGCTGTACACACGCTTGATTCTCTTACGGAGACATATATATCCATGGGTTTTAAGATTCTTCCTAGTCAGGTATATTCCTAGGCGTTGAATATGTGGTGTTGGGTCCATTTCGTTGAGCAAGGAGTAGGTCTTGTCTATTACATATTTGGCTTATGGAATGTTATCTGTGCTAATTTCAGTCTCTGGTTTTCTGCAGCACCCCAAGGCGCCTTTCCCCATAAGCAAGCACTAGTTGGTTTTCTAAATTTGAGACCCTGTTCTGTTTTGTAATTCAGTTCATGTGTAGTCAAGTTTACATTCCGTGTATTAGTGATATCTTATGATGTTTCTTTTTCTGTGTGACGTAGTTCACGTAGAATCACCGTACCTGCATCCACTCACTATGCCGCTACGGGCCTGATGACACAGATTTCATTGCTGAGTGATATTGCATTGTACGTACGTGTCACAACTTCTTTATCCATTTCTTGCTTTCTGGGATATTTACCTGATACTGTAGACGAGCTTCTTGTGAACACAGCCGTCCCAAATATTGGGGTGGCTGTCTGTTTTTGATTATAATTTCCGTAAGCTATAGGACCATAAGTGGAAGTGCCATAGGCTGTCTTGCTTTGTTTCTTACGTGTTTCAGGAAACACCATACACTTCTCCAGGGTGGCTGCTGGCAATTTACATCCTGCCAATCAGCATAACAAGGCTCCCTGTTCTCCATATCCTGTCCTACCTTTCTGGATTTTACACTTTTTTCAGATGGCCCTCTTGCCCGGGTGGCAGTGAGACTTCATTGTAGTGCAGATTTCCTTTACAGGCTTGCTTGGTTGGCCAAAAAGGGCGTATGCGTTTTTTCCTGAATATATTCAGGAAAAAACGCATACGCCCTTTTTGGCCAAGTGCATCATTGTCGACGTTGTGCCTCTTTTCCTATGCTTTCAGGGCAATTCCAGTCTACCCCCTGCAATCGTTTTCCTGAAATTCTGCCCCGCTTTCAAGTCCCCTTCACAGACTTACTTCAATATACTTTTGGAAGATAGCTGTCATTTATAACTCTGCAGGTTTGTGAATTACAGTGCCCCTGAGCTCCTTTCTTCAACTCGCTTTCTTGTGAGCTGGGCACAAAACCGCAGGATTGCTTCAGGCCCTAATCTGTTTCCACCAGGGCACACTGAGCCTTTGTTTAATTCCCCTTCCTGGTGGGCAATGAGCATTACATTTGCCCGTGCAGACACCTACAGCTAGTCCCTCATTGGTTCTCCCTATTCCTGTTCATCTTGCACAGAAATTGCAAGCTGTGCCAAACAGGAGGTTAAAGGCACTGACTCTCCAAGCAGGGAGAGTGTTAGTAAAGCATCTGGAATGGTGAACCCGAGGACCAGGATACGAAAACTGAGATGCATTTTAAATCGTTTCCCAATCACACGGTGGACGACACTCTGGGTTTCCCATGCATGTTTTAGCTGGAGGAAGAATCCCTTGAACCTCGAGAGTTGGGACCCATGGAATGGGTACCATGCAGTATGACTTCAAAGGGTCTGCATTTGCTCACCGAAACTCACCAATGCTATCAGCCTGAAGTGTCCAGCCTTATGTCTCAACCAGCTCTGGGTGTAGATGTGTTAAATCCCGGTTGCATCACATGCCCTGAGTGAATTATTTAAGAATTGCTCTCTATTTCACTGTCTTTGTGTTTTGTTTTCGAAATTTATTTTGATAATGGGATTTATCGGATTTTCACTACTGCGTTTCGGCCGCTGTACACACGCTTGATACTCTTACGGAGACATATATATCCATGGGTTTTAAGATTCTTCCTAGTCAGGTATATTCCTAGGCGTTGAATATGTGGTTTTGGGTCCATTTCGTTGAGCAAGGAGTAGGTCTTGTCTATTACATATTTGGCTTATGGAAAGTTATCTGTGCTAATTTCAGTCTCTGGTTTTATGCAGCACCCCAAGGCACCTTTCCCCATAAGCAAGCACTAGTTGGTTTTCTAAATTTGAGACCCTGTTCTGTTTTGTAATTCAGTTCATGTGTAGTCAAGTTTACATTCCGTGTATTAGTGATATCTTATGATGTTTCTTTTTCTGTGTGACGTAGTTCACGTAGAATCACCGTACCTGCATCCACTCACTATGCCGCTACGGGCCTGATGACACAGATTTCATTGCTGAGTGATATTGCATTGTACGTACGTGCCACAACCTCTTTATCCATTTTTTGCTTTCTGGGATATTTACCTGATACTGTAGACGAGTTTCTTGTGAACACAGCCGTCCCAAATATTGGGGTGGCTGTCTGTTTTTGATTTTAATTTCCGTAAGCTATAGGACCATAAGTGGAAGTGCCATAGGCTGTGTTGCTTTGTTTCTTACGTGTTTCAGGAAACACCATACACTTCTCCAGGGTGGCTGCTGGCAATTTACATCCTGCCAATCAGCATAACAAGGCTCCCGGTTCTCCATATCCTTGCCTACCTTTCTGGATTTTACACTTTTTTCAGATGGCCCTCTTGCCCGAGGGGCAGTGAGACTTCATTGTAGTGCAGATTTCATTTACAGGCTTGCTTGGTTGGCCAAAAGTGCGTATGCGTTTTTTCCTGAATATATTCAGGAAAAAACGCATACGCCCTTTTTGGCCAAGTGCATCATTGTCGACGTTGTGCCTCTTTTCCTATGCTTTCAGGGCAATTCCAATCTACCCCTGCAATCGTTTTCCTGAAATTCTGCCCGCTTTCAAATCCCCTTCGCAGGCTTACTTCAATATACTTTTGGAAGATAGCTGTCATTTATAACTCTGTAGGTTTGTGAATTACAGTGCCCCTGAGCTCCTTTCTTCACCTCGCTTTCTTGTGAGCTGGGCACAAAACCGCAGGATTGCTTCAGGCCCTAATCTGTTTCCAACAGGGCACACTGAGCCTTTGTTTAATTCCTCTTTCTGGTGGGCAATGAGCGTTACATTTGCCCGTGCAGACACCTACAGCTAGTCTCTCATTGGTTCTCCCTATTCCTGTTCATCTTGCACAGAAATTGCAAGCTGTGCCAAACAGGAGGTTAAAGGCACTGACTCTCCAAGCGGGGAGAGTGTTAGTAAAGCATTTGGAATGGTGAACACGAGGACCAGGATACGAAAACTGTGATGCATTTAAATGGTTTCCCAATCACACGGTGGACGATACTCTGGGTTTCCCATGCATGTTTTAGCTGGAGGAAGAATGCCTTGAACCTGGAGAGTTGGGACCCATGGAATGGGTACCATGAAGTATGACTTCAAAGGGTCTGCATTTGCTCACCGAAACTCACCAATGCTATCAGCCTGAAGTGTCCAGCCTTATGTCTCAACCAGCTCTGTGTGTAGATGTGGTCAATCCCGGTTGCATCACATGCCCTGAGTGAATTATTTACGAATTGCTTTCTATTTCACTGTCTTTGTGTTTTGTTTTCGAAATTTATTTTGATAATGGGATTTATCGGATTTTCACTGCTGCGTTTCGGCCGCTGTACACACGCTTGATTCTCTTATGGAGACATATATATCCATGGGTTTTAAGATTCTTCCTAGTCAGGTATATTCCTAGGCGTTGAATATGTGGTGTTGGGTCTATTTCTTTGAGCAAGTGGTAGGTATTGTCTATTATATATTTGGCTTATGGAAAGTTATCTGTGCTAATTTCAGTCTCTGGTTTTATGCAGCACCCCTACGCACCTTTCCCCATAAGAAAGCTCTAATTGGTTTTCTAAATTTGAGACCCTGTTCTGTTTTGTAATTCAGTTCATGTGTCGTCAAGTTTACATTCCGTGTATCAGTGATATCTTATGATGTTTCTATTTCTGTGTGACGTAGTTCATGTAGAATCACCGTACATGCATGCACTCACTAACTGCTACGGGCCTGATGACACAGATTTCATTGCTGGGTGATACTGCATTGCACGTACGTGCCACAATTTCTTTATCCATTTTTTGCTTTCTGGGATATTTACCTGGTACTGTAGACGAGCTTCCTGTGAACACAGCCGTCCCAAACATTGGGGTGGCTGTCTGTTTTTGATTTTAATTTCCCTAAGCTATAGGACCATAAGTGCAAGTGCCATAGGCTGTGTTGCTTTGTTTCTTACGTGTTTCAGGAAACACCATACACTTCTCCAGGGTGGCTGCTGGCAATTTACATCCTGCCAATCAGCAAAACAAGGCTCCCTGTTCTCCATATCCTGTCCTACCTTTCTGGATTTTACACTATTTCAGATGGCCCTCTTGCCCGCGGGGCAGTGAGACTTCATTGTAGTGCAGATTTCCTTTACAGGCTTGCTTGGTTGGCCAAAAAGGGCGTATGCGTTTTTTCCTGAATATATTCAGGAAAAAACGCATACGCCCTTTTTGGCCAAGTGCATCATTGTCGACGTTGTGCCTCTTTTCCTCTGCTTTCAGGGCAATTCCAGTCTACCCCGTGCAATCGTTTTCCTGAAATTCTGCCTGCTTTCAAGTCCCCTTCGCAGGCTTACTTGAATATACTTTTGGAAGATAGCTGTCATTTATAACTCAGTAGGTTTGTGAATTACAGTGCCCCTGAGCTCCTTTCTTCACCTCGCTTTCTTGTGAGCTGGGCACAAAACCGCAGGATTGCTTCAGGCCCTAATCTGTTTCCAGCAGGGCACACTGAGCCTTTGTTTAATTCCCCTTCCTGGTGGGCAATGAGCGTTACATTTGCCCGTGCAGACACCTACAGCTAGTCTCTCATTGGTTCTCCCTATTCCTGTTCATCTTGCACAGAAATTGCAAGCTGTGCTAAAGAGGAGGTTAAAGGCACTGACTCTCCAAGCGGGGAGAGTGTTAGTAAAGCATCTGGAATGTTGATCCCGAGGACCAGGATACGAAAACTGAGATGCATTTTAAATCGTTTCCCAATCACACGGTGGACCATACTCTGGGTTTCCCATGCATGTTTTAGCTGGAGGAAGAATCCCTTGAACCTGGAGAGTTGGGACCCATGGAATGGGTACCATGCAGTATGACTTCAAAGGGTCTGCATTTGCTCACCAAAACTCACCAATGCTATCAGCCTGAAGTGTCCAGCCTTATGTCTCAACCAGCTCTGGGTGTAGATGTGTTAAATCCCGGTTGCATCACATGCCCTGAGTGAATTATTTAAGAATTGCTCTCTATTTCACTGTCTTTGTGTTTTGTTTTCGAAATTTATTTTGATAATGGGATTTATTGGATTTTCACTACTGCGTTTCGGCCGCTGTACACGCGCTTGATTCTCTTACGGAGACATATATATCCATGGGTTTTAAGATTCTTCCTAATCAGGTATATTCCTAGGCGTTGAATATGTGGTGTTGGGTCCATTTCGTTGAGCAAGGAGTAGGTCTTGTCTATTACATATTTGGCTTATGGAAAGTTATCTGTGCCAATTTCAGTCTCTGGTTTTATGCAGCACCCCAACGCACCTTTCCCCATAAGCAAGCACTAGTTGTTCTTCTAAATTTGAGACCCTGTTCTGTTTTGTAATTCAGTTCATGTGTAGTCAAGTTTACATTCCGTGTATTAGTGATATCTTATGATGTTTCTTTTTCTGGGTGACGTAGTTCACGTAGAATCACCGTACCTGCATCCACTCACTATGCCGCTACGGGCCTGATGACACAGATTTCATTGCTGAGTGATATTGCATTGTACGTACGTGCCACAAATTCTTTATCCATTTTTTGCTTTCTGGGATATTTACCTGATACTGTAGACGAGCTTCTTGTGAACACAGCCGTCCCAAATATTGGGGTGGCTGTCTGTTTTTGATTTTAATTTCCGTAAGCTCTAAGGCCATAAGTGGAAGTGCCACAGGCTGTGTTGCTTTGTTTCTTACGTGTTTCAGGAAACACCATACACTTCTCCAGAGTGGCTGCTGGCAATTTACATCCTGCCAATCAGCATAACAAGGCTCCCTGTTCTCCATATCCTGTCCTACCTTTCTGGATTTTACACTTTTTTCAGATGGCCCTTTTGCCCGGGGGGGCAGTGAGATTTCATTGTAGTGCAGATTTCCTTTACAGGCTTGCTTGGTTGGCCAAAAAGGGCGTATGCGTTTTTTCCTGAATATATTCAGGAAAAAACGCATACGCCCTTTTTGGCCAAGTGCATCATTGTCGACGTTGTGCCTCTTTTCCTATGCTTTCAGGGCAATTCCAGTCTACCCCCTGCAATAGTTTTCCTGAAATTCAGCCCGGCTTTCAAGTCCCCTTCGCAGGCTTACTTCAATATATTTTTGGAGGATAGCTGTCATTTATAACTCTGCAGGTTTGTGAAGTACAGTGCCCCTGAGCTCCTTTCTTCAACTCGCTTTCTTGTGAGCTGGGCACTAAACCGCAGGATTGCTTCAGGCCCTAATCTGTTTCCAGCAGGGCACACTGAGCCTTTGTTTAATTCCTCTTCCTGGTGGGCAATGAGCGTTACATTTGCCCGTGCAGACACCTACAGCTAGTCTCTCATTGGTTCTCCCTATTCCTGTTCATCTTGCACAGAAATTGCAAGCTGTGCGAAACAGGAGTTTAAAGGCACTGACTCTCCAAGCGGGGAGAGTGATAGTAAAGCATCTGGAATGGTGAACCCGAGGACCAGGAAACGAAAACTGAGATGCATTTTAAATCGTTTCCCAATCACACGGTGGACGATACTCTGGGTTTCCCATGCATGTTTTAGCTGGAGGAAGAATGCCTTGAACCTGGAGAGTTGGGACCCATGGAATGGGTACCATGCAGTATGACTTCAAAGGGTCTGCATTTGCTCACCGAAACTCACCAATGCTATCAGCCTGAAGTGTCCAGCCTTATGTCTCAACCAGCTCTGGGTGTAGATGTGGTCAATCCCGGTTGCATCACATGCCCTGAGTGAATTATTTAAGAATTGCTCTCTATTTCACTGTCTTTGTGTTTTGTTTTCGAAATTTATTTTGATAATGGGATTTATCGGATTTTCACTGCTGCGTTTCGGCCGCTGTACACACGCTTGATTCTCTTATGGAGACATATATATCCATGGGTTTTAAGATTCTTCCTAGTCAGGTATATACCTAGGCGTTGAATATGTGGTGTTGGGTCCATTTCGTTGAGCAAGGAGTAGGTCTTGTCTATTACATATTTGGCTTATGGAAAGTTATCTGTGCTAATTTCAGTCTCTGGTTTTATGCAGTACCCCAACGCACCTTTCCCCATAAGCAAGCACTAGTTGGTTTTCTAAATTTGAGACCCTGTTCTGTTTTGTAATTCAGTTCATGTGTAGTCAAGTTTACATTCCGTGTATTAGTGATATCTTATGATGTTTCTTTTTCTGTGTGACGTAGTTCACGTAGAATCACCGTACCTGCATCCACTCACTATGCCGCTACGGGCCTGATGACACAGATTTCATTGCTGAGTGATATTGCATTGTACGTACGTGCCACAACTTCTTTATCCATTTTTTGCTTTCTGGGATATTTACCTGATACTGTAGACGAGCTTCTTGTGAACACAGCCGTCCCAAATATTGGGGTGGCTGTCTGTTTTTGATTTTAATTTCCGTAAGCTATAGGACCATAAGTGGAAGTGCCATAGGCTGTGTTGCTTTGTTTCTTACGTGTTTCAGGAAACACCATACACTTCGCCAGGGTGGCTGCTGGCAATTTACATCCTGCCAAGCAGCATAACAAGGCTCCCTGTTCTCCATATCCTGTCCTACCTTTCTGGATTTTACACTTTGTTCAGATGGCCCTTTTGCCCGGGGGGGCAGTGAGATTTCATTGTAGTGCAGATTTCCTTTACAGGCTTGCTTGGTTGGCCAAAAAGGGCGTATGCGTTTTTTCCTGAATATATTCAGGAAAAAACGCATACGCCCTTTTTGGCCAAGTGCATCATTGTCGACGTTGTGCCTCTTTTCCTATGCTTTCAGGGCAATTCCAGTCTACCCCCTGCAATCGTTTTCCTGAAATTCAGACCCGCTTTCAAGTCCCCTTCGCAGGCTTACTTCAATATATTTTTGGAGGATAGCTGTCATTTATAACTCTGCAGGTTTGTGAAGTACAGTGCCCCTGAGCTCCTTTCTTCACCTCGCATTCTTGTGAGCTGGGCACAAAACCGCAGGATTGCTTCAGGCCCTAATCTGTTTCCAGCAGGGCACACTGAGCCTTTGTTTAATTCCTCTTCCTGGTGGGCAATGAGCGTTACATTTGCCCGTGCAGACACCTACAGCTAGTCTCTCATTGGTTCTCCCTATTCCTTTTCATCTTGCACAGAAATTGCAAGCTGTGCGAAACAGGAGGTTAAAGGCACTGACTCTCCAAGCGGGGAGAGTGTTAGTAAAGCATCTGGAATGGTGAACCCGAGGACCAGGAAACGAAAACTGAGATGTATTTTAAATCGTTTCCCAATCACACTGTGGACGATACTCTGTGTTTCCCATGCATGTTTTAGCTGGAGGAAGAATCCCTTGAACCTGGGGAGTTGGGACCCATGGAATGGGTACCATGCAGTATGACTTCAAAGGGTCTGCATTTGCTCACCGACACTCACCAATGCTATCAGCCTGAAGTGTCCAGCCTTATGTCTCAACCAGCTCTGGGTGTAGATGTGGTCAATCCCGGTTGCATCACATGCCCTGAGTGAATTATTTAAAATTGCTCTCTATTTCACTGTCTTTGTGTTTTGTTTTCGGAATTTATTTTGATAATGGGATTTATCGGATTTTCACTGCTGCGTTTCGGCCGTTGTACACACGCTTGATTTTCTTACGGAGACATATATATCCATGGGTTTTAAGATTCTTCCTAATCAGGTATATTCCTAGGCGTTGAATATGTGGTGTTGGGTCCATTTCGTTGAGCAAGGAGTAGGTCTTGTCTATTACATATTTGGCTTATGGAAAGTTATCTGTGCTAATTTCAGTCTCTGGTTTTATGCAGCACCCCAAGGCACCTTTCCCCATAAGCAAGCACTAGTTGGTTTTCTAAATTTGAGACCCTGTTCTTTTTTGTAATTCAGTTCATGTGTAGTCAAGTTTACATTCCGTGTATTAGTGATATCTTATGATGTTTCTTTTTCTGTGTGACGTAGTTCACGTAGAATCACCGTACCTGCATCCACTCACTATGCCGCTACGGGCCTGATGACACAGATTTCATTGCTGAGTGATATTGCATTGTACGTACGTGCCACAACTTCTTTATCCATTTTTTGCTTTCTGGGATATTTACCTGATACTGTAGACGAGCTTCTTGTGAACACAGCCGTCCCAAATATTGGGGTGGCTGTGTGTTTTTGATTTTAATTTCCGTAAGCTATAGGACCATAAGTGGAAGTGCCATAGGTTGTGTTGCTTTGTTTCTTACGTGTTTCAGGAAACACCATACACTTCTCCAGGGTGGCTGCTGGCAATTTACATCCTGCCAATCAGCATAACAAGGCTCCCTGTTCTCCATATCCTGTCCTACCTTTCTGGATTTTACACTTTTTTCAGATGGCCCTTTTGCCCCGGAGGGCAGTGAGATTTCATTGTAGTGCAGATTTCCTTTACAGGCTTGCTTGGTTGGCCAAAAAGGGCGTATGCTTTTTTTCCTGAATATATTCAGGAAAAAACGCATACGCCCTTTTTGGCCAAGTGCATCATTGTCGACGTTGTGCCTCTTTTCCTATGCTTTCAGGGCAATTCCAGTCTACCCCCTGCAATCGTTTTCCTGAAATTCAGCCCCGCTTTCAATTCCCCTTCGCAGGCTTACTTCAATATATTTTTGGAGGATAGCTGTCATTTATAACTCTGCAGGTTTGTGAAATACAGTGCCCCTGAGCTCCTTTCTTCAACTCGCTTTCTTGTGAGCTGGGCACAAAACCGCAGGATTGCTTCAGGCCCTAATCTGTTTCCAGCAGGGCACAATGTGCCTTTGTTTAATTCCTCTTCCTGGTGGGCAATGAGCGTTACATTTGCCCGTGCAGACACCTACAGCTAGTCTCTCATTGGTTCTCCCTATTCCTGTTCATCTTGCACAGAAATTGCAAGCTGTGCGAAACAGGAGGTTAAAGGCACTGACTCTCCAAGCGGGGAGAGTGTTAGTAAAGCATCTGGAATGGTGAACCCGAGGACCAGGAAACGAAAACTGAGATGCATTTTAAATCATTTCCCAATCACACGGTGGACGATACTCTGGGTTTCCCATGCATGTTTTAGCTGGAGGAAGAATCCCTTGAACCTGGAGAGTTGGGACCCATGGAATGGGTACCATGCAGTATGACTTCAAAGGGTCTGCATTTGCTCACCGAAACTCACCAATGCTATCAGCCTGAAGTGTCCAGCCTTATGTGTCAACCAGCTCTGGGTGTAGATGTGGTCAATCCCGGTTGCATCACATGCCCTGAGTGAATTATTTAAGAATTGCTCTCTATTTCACTGTCTTTGTGTTTTATTTTTGAAATTTATTTTGATAATGGGATTTATCGGATTTTCACTGCTGCGTTTATGCCGCTGTACACACGCTTGATTCTCTTACGGAGACATATAAATCCATGGGTTTTAAGATTCTTCCTAGTCAGGTATATTCCTAGGCGTTGAATATGTGGTGTTGGGTCCATTTCGTTGAACAAGGAGTAGGTCTTGTCTATTACATATTTGGCTTATGGAAAGTTATCTGTGCTAATTTCAGTCTCTGGTTTTATGCAGCACCCCAAGGCACCTTTCCCCATAAGCAAGCACTAGTTGGTTTCCTAAATTTGAGACCCTGTTCTATTTTGTAATTCAGTTCATGTGTAGTCAAGTTTACATTCCGTGTATTAGTGATATCTTATGATGTTTCTTTTTCTGTGTGACGTAGTTCACGTAGAATCACCGTACCTGCATCCACTCACTATGCCGCTACGGGCCTGATGACACAGATTTCATTGCTGAGTGATATTGCATTGTACGTACGTGCCACAACTTCTTTATCCATTTTTTGCTTTCTGGGATATTTACCTGATACTGTAGACGAGCTTCTTGTGAACACAGCCATCCCAAATATTGGGGTGACTGTCTGTTTTTGATTTTAATTTCCGTAAGCTATAGGACCATAAGTGGAAGTGCCATAGGCTGTGTTGCTTTGTTTCTTACGTGTTTCAGGAAACACCATACACTTCTCCAGGGTGGCTGCTGGCAATTTACATCCTGCCAATCAGCATAACAAGGCTCCCTGTTCTCCATATCCTGTCGTACCTTTCTGGATTTTACACTTTTTTCAGATGGCCCTTTTGCCCGGGGGGCAGTGAGACTTCATTGTAGTGCAGATTTCCTTTACAGGCTTGCTTGGTTGGCCAAAAAGGGCGTATGCGTTTTTTCCTGAATATATTCAGGAAAAAACGCATACGCGCTTTTTGGCCAAGTGCATCATTGTCGACGTTCTGCCTCTTTTCCTATGCTTTCAGGGCAATTCCAGTCTACCCCCTGCAGTCGTTTTCCTAAAATTCTGCCCCGCTTTCAAGTCACCTTCGCAGGCTTACTTCAATATACTTTTGGAAGATAGCTGTCATTTATAACTCTGCAGGTTTGTGAATGACAGTGACCCTGAGCTCCTTTCTTCAACTCGCTTTCTTGTGAGCTGGGCACAAATTCGCAGGATTGCTTCAGGCACTAATCTGTTTCCAGCAGGGCACATTGAGCCTTTGTTTAATTCCTCTTCCTGGTGGGCAATGAGCGTTACATTTGCCCGTGCAGACACCTACAGCTAGTCTCTCATTGGTTCTCCCTATTCCTGTTCATCTTGCACAGAAATTGCAAGCTGTGCCAAAGAGTAGGTTAAAGGCACTGACTCTCTAAGCGGGGAGAGTGTTAGTAAAGCATCTGGAATGGTGAACCCGAGGACCAGGAAACGAAAACTGAGATGCATTTTAAATCGTTTCCCAATCACACGGTGGACGATACTCTGGGTTTCCCATGCATGTTTTAGCTGGAGGAAGAATCCCTTGAACCTAGAGATTTGGGACCCATGGAATGGGTACCATGCAGTATGACTTCAAAGGGTCTGCATTTGCTCACCGAAACTCACCAATGCTATCAGCCTGAAGTGTCCAGCCTTATGTCTCAACCAGCTCTGGGTGTAGATGTGGTCAATCCCGGTTGCATCACATGCCCTGAGTGAATTATTTAAGAATTGCTCTCTATTTCACTGTCTTTGTGTTTTGTTTTCGAAATTTATTTTGATAATGGGATTTATCGGATTTTCACTGCTGCGTTTCGGCCGCTGTACACACGCTTGATTCTCTTACGGAGACATATATATCCATGGGTTTTAAGATTCTTCCTAGTCAGGTATATTCCTAGGCGTTGAATATGTGGTTTTGGGTCCATTTCGTTGAGCAAGGAGTAGGTCTTGTCTATTACATATTTGGCTTATGGAAAGTTATCTGAGCTAATTTCAGTCTCTGGTTTTATGCAGCACCCCAAGGCACCTTTCCCCATAAGCAAGCACTAGTTGGTTTTCTAAATTTTAGACCCTGTTCTGTTTTGTAATTCAGTTCATGTGTAGTCAAGTTTACATTCCGTGTATTAGTGATATCTTATGATGTTTCTTTTTCTGTGTGACGTTGTTCACGTATAATCACCGTACCTGCATCCACTCACTATGCCGCTACGGGCCTGATGACACAGATTTCATTGCTGAGTGATATTGCATTGTACGTACGTGCCACAACTTCTTTATCCATTTTTTGCTTTCTGGGATATTTACCTGATACTGTAGACGAGCTTCTTGTGAACACAGCCGTCCCAAATATTGGGGTGGCTGTCTGTTTTTGATTTTAATTTCCGTAAGCTATAGGACCATAAGTGGAAGTGCCATAGGATGTGTTGCTTTGTTTCTTACGTGTTTCAGGAAACACCATACACTTCGCCAGGGTGGCTGCTGGCAATTTACATCCTGCCAATCAGCATAACAAGGCTCCCTGTTCTCCATATCCTGTCCTACCTTACTGGGTTTTACACTTTTTTCAGATGGCCCTCTTGCCCGGGGGGCAGTGAGACTTCATTTTAGTGCAGATTTCTTTACAGGCTTGCTTGGTTGGCCAAAAAGTGCGTATGCATTTTCTCCTGAATATATTCAGGAAAAAACGCATACCCACTTTTTGGCCAAGTGCATCATTGTCAACGTTCTGCCTCTTTACCTATGCTTTCAAGGCAATTCCAGTCTACCCCCTGCAATCGTTTTCCTGAAATTCTGCCCCGCTTTCCAGTCCCCTTCGCAGGCTTACTTCAATATATTTTTGGAGGATAGCTGTCATTTATAACTCTGCAGGTTTGTGAATTACAGTGCCCCTGAGCTCCTTTCTTCAACTCGCTTTCTTGTGAGCTGGGCACAAAACCGCAGGATTGCTTCAGGCCCTAATCTGTTTCCGGCAGGGCACAGTGAGCTTTGGATAATTCCTCTTCCTGGTGGGAAATGAGCGTTACATTTGCCCGTGCAGACACCTACAGCTAGTCTCTCATTGGTTCTCCCTATTCCTGTTCATCTTGCACAGAAATTGCAAGCTGTGCCAAACAGGAGGTTAAAGGCAGTGACTCTCCAAGCGGGGAGAGTGTTAGTAAAGCATCTGGAATGGTGAACCCGAGGACCAGGATAGGAAAACTGAGATGCATTTTAAATCGTTTCCCAATCACACGGTGGACGATACTCTGGGTTTCCCATGCATGTTTTAGCTGGAGGAAGAATCCCTTGAACCTGGAGATTTGGGACCCATGGAATGGGTACCATGCAGTATGACTTCAAAGGGTCTGCATTTGCTCACCAAAACTCACCAATGCTATCAGCCTGAAGTGTCCAGCCTTATGTCTCAACCAGCTCTGGGTGGAGATGTGGTCAATCCCGGTTGCATCACATGCCCTGAGTGAATTATTTAAGAATTGCTCTCTATTTCACTGTCTTTGTGTTTTGTTTTCGAAATTTATTTTGATAATGGGATTTATCGGATTATCACTGCTGCGTTTCGGCCGCTGTACACACGCTTGATTCTCTTATGGAAACATATATATCCATGGGTTTTAAGATTCTTCTTCGTCATGTACATTCCTAGGCGTTGAACATGTGGTGTTCGGTCTATTTCTTTGAGCAAGTGGTAGGTCTTGTCTATTATATATTTGGCTTATGGAAAGTTATCTGTGCTAATTTCAGTCTCTGGTTTTATGCAGCACCCCAACGCACCTTTCCCCATAAGCAAGCTCTAGTTGGTTTTCTAAATTTGAGACCCTGTTCTGTTTTGTAATTCAGTTCATGTATAGTCAAGTTTACATTCCGTGTATCAGTGATATCTTATGATGTTTCTATTTCTGTGTGACGTAGTTCACGTAGAATCATCGTACATGCATCCACTCACTAACCGCTACGGGCCTGATGACACAGATTTCATTGCTGAGTGATACTGCATTGCACGTACGTGCCACAACTTCTTTATCCATTTTTTGCTTTCTGGGATATTTACCTGGTACTGTAGACGAGCTTCTTGTGAACACAGCCGTCCCAAACATTGGGGCGGTTGTCTGTTTTTGATTTTAATTTCCCTAAGCTATAGGACCATAAGTGCAAGTGCCATAGGCTGTGTTGCTTTATTTCTTACGTGTTTCAGGAAACACCATACACTTCTCCAGGTTGGCTGTTGGAAATTTACATCCTGCCAATCGGCATAACAAGGCTCACTGTTCTCCATATCCTGTCCTACCTTTCTGGATTTTACACTTTTTTCAGATGGCCCTTTTGCCCGGGGGGCAGTGAGACTTCATTGTAGTGCAGATTTCTTTACAGGCTTGCTTGGTTGGCCAAAAAGTGCGTATGCATTTTTTCCTGAATATATTCAGAAAAAAACGCATACGCACTTTTTGGCCAAGTGCATCATTGTCGACGTTCTGCCTCTTTTCCTATGCTTTCAAGGCAATTCCAGTCTACCCCCTGCAATTGTTTTTCTGAAATTCTGCCCCGCTTTCCAGTCCCCTTCGCAGGCTTACTTCAATATATATTTGGAGGATAGCTATTATTTATAACTCTGCAGGTTTGTGAATTACAGTGCCCCTGAGCTCCTTTCTTCAACTCGCTTTCTTGTGAGCTGGGCACAAAACCGCAGGATTGCTTCAGGCCGTAATCTGTTTCCAGCAGGGCACGCTGAGCCTTTGTTTAATTCCTCTTCCTGGTGGGCAATGAGCGTTACATTTGCCCGTGCAGAGACCTACAGCTAGTCTCTCATTGGTTCTCCCTATTCTTGTTCATCTTGCACAGAAATTGCAAGCTGTTCCAAAAAGGAGGTTAAAGGCACTGACTCTCCAAGCGGGGAGAGTGTTAGTAAAGCGTCTGGAATGGTGAACCCGAGGACCAGGATACGAAAACTGAGATGCATTTTAAATCGTTTCCCAATCACACGGTGGACAATACTCTGAGTTTCCCATGCATGTTTTAGCTGGAGGAAGAATGCCTGAACCTGGAGAGTTGGGACCCGTGGAATGGGTACCATGCAGTATGACTTCAAAGGGTCTGCATTTGCTCACCGAGACTCACCAATGCTATCAGACTGAAGTGTCCAGCCTTATGTCTCAACCAGCTCTGGGTGTAGATGTGGTCAATCCCGGTTGCATCTCATGCCGTGAGTGAATTATTTAAGAATTGCTCTCTATTTCACTGTCTTTGTGTTTTGTTTTCGAAATTTATTTTGATAATGGGATTTATCGGATTTTCACTGCTGCGTTTCGGCCGCTGTACACACGCTTGATTCTCTTACGGAGACATATATATACATGGGTTTTAAGATTCTTCCTAGTCAGGTATATTCCTAGGCGTTGAATATGTGGTGTTGGGTCCATTTCGTTGAGCAAGGAGTAGGTCTTGTCTATTACATATTTGGCTTATGGAAAGTTATCTGTGCTAATTTCAGCCTCTGGTTTTATGCAGCACCCCAAGCCACCTTTCCCCATAAGCAAGCACTAGTTGGTTTTCTAAATTTGAGACCCTGTTCTTTTTTGTAATTCAGTTCATGTGTAGTCAAGTTTAAATTCCGTGTATTAGTGATATCTTATGATGTTTCTTTTTCTGTGTGACGTAGTTCAGGTAGAATCACCATACCTGCATCCACTCACTATGCCGCTACGGGCCTGATGACACAGATTTCATTGCTGAGTGATATTGCATTGTACGTACGTGCCACAACTTCTTTATCCATTTTTTGCTTTCTGGGATATTTACCTGATACTGTAGACGAGCTTCTTGTGAACACAGCCGTCCCAAATATTGGGGTGGCTGTCTGTTTTTGATTTTAATTTCCGTAAGCTATAGGACCATAAGTGGAAGTGCCATAGGCTGTGTTGCTTTGTTCCTTACGTGTTACAGGAAACACCATACACTTCTCCAGGGTTGCTGCTGGCAATTTACATCCTGCCAATCAGCATAACAAGACTCCCTGTTCTCCATATCCTGTCCTACCTTTCTGGATTTTACACTTTTTTCAGATGGCCCTTTTGCCCGGGGGGCAGTGAGACTTCATTGTAGTGCAGATTTCCTTTACAGGCTTGCTTGGTTGGCCAAAAAGGGCGTATGCGTTTTTTCCTGAATATATTCAGGAAAAAACGCATACGCCCTTTTTGGCCAAGTGCATCATTGTCGACGTTGTGCCTCTTTTCCTATGCTTTCAGGGCAATTCCAGTCTACCCCCTGCAATCGTTTTCCTGAAATTCTGCCCCGCTTTCAAGTCCCCTTCGCAGGCTTACTTCAATATATTTTTGGAGGAGAGCTGTCATTTATAACTCTGCAGGTTTGTGAATTACAGTGCCCCTGAGCTCCTTTCTTCAACTCGCTTTCATGTGAGCTGGACACAAAACCAAAGGATTGCTTCAGGCCCTAATCTGTTTTCAGCAGGGCACACTGAGCCTTTGTTTAATTCCTCTTCCTGTTGGGCAATGAGCGTTACATTTCCCGGGCAGACACCTACAGCTAGTCTCTCATTGGTTCTCCCTATTCCTGTTCATCTTGCACAGAAATAGCAAGCTGTGCCAAAGAGGAGGTTAAAGGCAGTGACTCTCCAAGCGCGGAGAGTGTTAGTAAAGCATCTGGAATGGTGAACCCGAGGACCAGGATACGAAAACTGAGATGCATTTTAAATCGTTTCCCAATCACACGGTGGACGATACTCTGGGTTTCCCATGCATGTTTTAGCTGGAGGAAGAATCCCTTGAACCTGGAGAGTTGGGACCCATGGAATGGGTACCATGCAGTATGACTTCAAAGGGTCTGCCTTTGCTCACCGAAACTCACCAATGCTATCAGCCTGAAGTGTCCAGCCTTATGTCTCAACCAGCTCTGGGTGTAGATGTGGTCAATCCCGGTTGCATCACATGCCCTGAGTGAATTATTTAAGAATTGCTCTCTATTTCACTGTCTTTGTGTTTTGATTTCGAAATTTATTTTGATAATGGGATTTATCGGATTTTCACTGCTGCGTTTTGGCCGCTGTACACACGCTTGATTCTCTTAAGGAGACATATATATCCATGGGTTTTAAGATTTTTCCTAGTCAGGTATATTCCTAGGCGTTGAATATGTGGTGTTGAGTCCATTTCGTTGAGCAAGGAGTAGGTCTTGTCTCTTACATATTTGGCTTATGGA
Organism: Phocoena phocoena; assembly: GCF_963924675.1. Taxonomy (NCBI): domain Eukaryota; kingdom Metazoa; phylum Chordata; class Mammalia; order Artiodactyla; family Phocoenidae; genus Phocoena; species Phocoena phocoena. Next base: position 31,802 of record NW_027077684.1, on the reverse strand, counting down.
ATGTTATCTGAGCTAATTTCAGTCTCTGGTTTTATGCAGCACCCCAACGCACCTTTCCCCATAAGCAAGCACTAGTTGGTTTTCTAAATTTGAGACCCTGTTCTGTTTTGTAATTCACTTCATGTGTAGTCAAGTTTACATTACGTGTATTAGTGATATCTTATGATGTTTCTTTTTCTGTGTGACGTAGTTCACGTAGAATCACCGTACCTGCATCCACTCACTATGCCGCTACGGGCCTGATGACACAGATTTCATTGCTGAGTGATATTGCATTGTATGTACGTGCCACAACTTCTTTATCCATTTCTTGCTTTCTGGGATATTTACCTGATACTGTAGACGAGCTTCTTGTGAACACAGCCGTCCCAAATATTGGGGTGGCTGTCTGTTTTTGATTTTAATTTCCGTAAGCTATAGGACCATAAGTGGAAGTGCCATAGGCTGTGTTGCTTTGTTTCTTACGTGTTTCAGGAAACACCATACACTTCTCCAGGGTGGCTGCTGGCAATTTACATCCTGCCAATCAGCATAACAAGGCTCCCTGTTCTCCATATCCTGTCCTACCTTTCTGGATTTTACACTTTTTTCAGATGGCCCTCTTGCCCGAGGGGCAGTGAGACTTCATTGTAGTGTAGATTTCCTTTACAGGCTTGCTTGGTTGGCCAAAAAGGGCGTATGCGTTTTTTCCTGAATATATTCAGGAAAAAACGCATACGCCCTTTTTGGCCAAGTGCATCATTGTCGACGTTCTGCCTCTTTTCCTATGCTTTCAGGGCAATTCCAGTCTACCCCCTGCAATCGTTTTCCTGAAATTCTGCCCGCTTTCAAGTCCCCTTCGCAGGCTTACTTCAATATATTTTTGGAGGATAGCTGTAATTTATAACTCTGCAGGTTTGTGAATTACAGTGCCCCTGAGCTCCTTTCTTCAACTCGCTTTCTTGTGAGCTGGGCAGAAAACCGCAGGATTGCTTCAGGCCCTAATCTGTTTCCGGCAGGGCACAGTGAGCCTTTGGATAATTCCTCTTCCTGGTGGGAAATGAGCGTTACATTTGCCCGTGCAGACACCTAAAGCTAGTCTCTCATTGGTTCTCCCTATTCCTGTTCATCTTGCACAGAAATTGCAAGCTGTGCCAAACAGGGGGTTAAAGGCACTGACTCTCCAAGCGGGGAGAGTGTTAGTAAAGCATCTGGAATGGTGAACCCGAGGACCAGGAAACGAAAACTGAGATGCATTTTAAATCGTTTCCCAATCACACGGTGGACCATACTCTGGGTTTCCCATGCATGTTTTAGCTGGAGGAAGAATCCCTTGAACCTGGAGATTTGGGACCCATGGAATGGGTACCATGCAGTATGACTTCAAAGGGTCTGCATTTGCTCACCAAAACTCACCAATGCTATCAGCCTGAAGTGTCCAGCCTTATGTCTCAACCAGCTCTGGGTGTAGATGTGGTCAATCCCGGTTGCATCACATGCCCTGAGTGAATTATTTAAGAATTGCTCTCTATTTCACTGTCTTTGTGTTTTGTTTACGAAATTTATTTTGATAATCGGATTTATCGGATTATCACTGCTGCGTTTCGGCCGCTGTACACACGCTTGATTCTCTTACGGAAACATATATATCCATGGGTTTTAAGATTCTTCTTAGTCATGTATATTCCTAGGCGTTGAACATGTGGTGTTGGGTCTATTTCTTTGAGCAAGTGGTAGGTCTTGTCTATTATATATTTGGCTTATGGAAAGTCATCTGTGCTAATTTCAGTCTCTGGTTTTATGCAGCACCCCAACGCACCTTTCCCCATAAGCAAGCTCTAGTTGGTTTTCTAAATTTGAGACCCTGTTCTGTTTTGTAATTCAGTTCATGTATAGTCAAGTTTACATTCCGTGTATCAGTGATATCTTATGATGTTTCTATTTCTGTGTGACGTAGTTCACGTAGAATCACCGTACATGCATCCACTCACTAACCGCTACGGGCCTGATGACACAGATTTCATTGCTGAGTGATACTGCATTGCACGTACGTGCCACAACTTCTTTATCCATTTTTTGCTTTCTGGGATATTTACCTGGTACTGTAGACGAGCTTCTTGTGAACACAGCCGTCCCAAACATTGGGGTGGCTGTCTGTTTTTGATTTTAATTTCCGTAATCTTTGGGACCATAAGTGGAAGTGCCATAGGCTGTGTTGCTTTGTTTCTTATGGGTTTCAGGAAACACCATACACTTCTCCAGGGTGGCTGTTGGCAATTTACATCCTGCCAATCAGCATAACAAGGCTCCCTGTTCTCCATATCCTGTCCTACCTTTCTGGATTTTACACTTTTTTCAGATGGCCCTTTTGCCCAGTGGGCAGTTAGACTTCATTGTAGTGCAGATTTCCTTTACAGGCTTGCTTGGTTTGCGAAAAAGGGCGTATGCGTTTTTTCCTGAATATATTCAGGAAAAAATGCATACGCACTTTTTGGCCAAGTGCACCATTGTCGACGTTCTGCCTCTTTTCCTATGCTTTCTGGGCAATTCCAGTCTACCCCCTGCAATCGTTTTCCTGAAATTCTGTCCCGCTTTCAAGTCCCCTTCGCAGGCTTACTTCAATATATTTTTGGAGGATAGCTGTCATTTATAACTCTGCAGGTTTGTGAATTACAGTGCCCCTGAGCACCTTTCTTCAACTCGCTTTCTTGTGAGCTGGGCACAAAACCACAGGATTGCTTAAGGCCCTAATCTGTTTCCGGCAGGGCACGCTGAGCCTTTGGTTAATTCCTCTTCCTGGTGGGAAATGAGCCTTACATTTGCCCGTGCAGACACCTATAGCTAGTCTCTCATTGGTTCTCCCTATTCCTGTTCATCTTGCGCAGAAATTGCAAGCTGTGCCAAACAGGAGGTTAAAGGCACTGACTCTCCAAGCGGGGAGAGTGTTAGTAAACCGTCTGGAATGGTGAACCCGAGGACCAGGATACGAAAACTGAGATGCATTTTAAATCGTTTCCTAATCACACGGTGGACCATACTCGCCGTTTCCCACGCATGTTTTAGCTGAAGAAAGAATCCCTTGAACCTGGAGAGTTGGGACCATTGGAATGGGTACCATGCAGTATGACTTCAAAGGATCTGCATTTGTTCACCTAAACTCACCAATGCTATCAGCCTGAAGTGTCCAGCCTTATGTCTCAACCAGCTCTGGGTGTAGATGTGGTAAATCCAGGTTGCATCACATGCCCTGAGTGAATTATTTAAGAATTGCTTCCTATTTCACTGTCATTGTGTTTTGTTTTTGAAATTTATTTTAATAATGGGATTTATCGGATTTTCACTGCTTCGTTTATGCCGCTGTACACGCGCTTGATTCTGTTACGGAGACATATAAGTCCATGGGTTTTAAGATTCTTACTAATCCGGTATATTCTTAGGCATTGAATATGGCGTGTGGAGTCCATTTCGTTGAGCAAGGAGTAGGTCTTGACTATTACATATTTGGCTTATGGAATGGTATCTGTGCTAATTTCAATCTCTGGTTTTATGCAGCAACCCAACTCACCTTTCCCCTTAAGGAAGCATAAGTTGGTTTTCTTAATTTGAAACCCTCTTCTCTTTTGTAATTCAGTTCATGTGTAGCCATGTTAACATTCCATGTATTAGTGATATCTTATGTCTTTTTCTTTTTGAATTATGTGACTTCGAATGATCACACGTAACTCCTCTGGAGTTGTTATAACTGGCCGTATTTCATTGATTTCCAGGCTGAGTAATATTCCACTCTACATAAGCACCACATCTCTGTCCGTTTTTTCTCTGCAGATACTTTAAGTTATATCCTAGTCGAGGATCTTTTAAACAGAGAGGTGGTAAACATTGGGATGCCTGTGTCCTCTCGATTTTTGTTTTTCCCAAGATATACGTCCATGAGTGCAAGTGCCCTGTGCTCGGTAGCTCATTTTTTAGATGCTTCAGTAAACACAATAGACTTATCCAGAGTGACCGTTGGCAATATACATTTCCACTATAAGACTCACAGGGCTCCCTTTTCTCCTTGCCCTGTCCTGCATTTCTGGTGTTTACACTTTATGAGGACGGCTCTTCTGACTGATGCAAAGTGATATGTTTTGTAGTATTGATTTCCAGTGCCCACCTGTTTGGTTGGCTAAAAAAGTGTATGCCCTTTTCTTGAATATATACAAAAAAAGACGCATACACCCTTTTTGGCCAACTGCAATGTTGGCAATGTTCAGCCCCTTTTCTTGTGCTTAATGGCGAGTCCTTTCTACCTCTTCCAATCCCTTTCCTGCCATTCTCCGTTGCTTACAAGTCCTTTACTCTGACTTTCCTCAAGACATTTTTCAGTGATAGATATTTTCAATTCTGCAGTTTCGTGAATTTTAGTGCCCCTGAGTTCCATTTTCCAACTTGTGTTTATGGGAACTGGCCACAAAGCATCAGGATTCCTCAAGCCCTATTCTGTTTCCATGGGCAACCCTAGCCTTTGGTCAATTCGTCTTCCTGATTGGAAATTAGAGTGGCATGTGCCTGTCCGAACACCTAGGACTTGTCTCTCATTGTTCCTCCTCCTTCTGCTTCATCCTCTGGACAAATTCCAAACTGTATGCAACAGGATGTTGACAGTGCTGACATCTCCAAGTGGGGAGACTGTTAGTAAAGACGCTGGAGTGGTGAACCCTAGCACCAAGAGATGAGGAGATGAGATGCCTTTTCCAAACTTTTCCCGATCAGACGGTATACCATCCTCTGGGTGTGACAGGCATGTTTTAGGTGTAGGAAGGGTCCCATTCATGTGAGGAGAACACCAGGGGATTTTAAATATCAGTGTCTCTCCGCAACCCAAACTGGGGAATTTTTTAAGCTACGGCTACACATATGTTCATTAAGGGCCTTGGGAAGTAGGCAGAGTCCAAACTTTAGATGATTGAAGTCTTCAGGGTCAGAAGCACTCACCACTGTCTTCCCTTAGATTCCATTTTTACTGTCATTGATGGATGATGTCAATAAAAATATCTATTCTTTTTCAGATCATTTCCCCTTATAGGTTATTGCAAAATATTGAGTGTAGTTCCCTGTGCTATACAGTAGTTCCTTGCTGATGATTTCATACATAGCAGTGTGTATGTGTTAATCCCAAACTGTTAATTTATCCCTCCTCCTACCATTTCCCTTTGGTAATAATAAATTATAAGATTTTATGCTTCTCAGAAATGGGGGAGCTGAAAGAGAGGTATCATTTTCAATGCAAAAGCATTTAAAACAAGATTGAAGCTTTAACCAAGATTATTAGATGTACATCCTTGGAAAGAAATCACTTTGTTTCTCTAATATTGACCTGACAAAGAAGACAAACCTTTTCACTGAACTTGCTTATAAGAAAGTGATGGAAATATCAAATGGAAGTGTTAGAAACATCTTATTTTACCCGAGCCTTATACACTGTTCTATGTTAATTACAGTTTGGCTCACACATCTGTTCATTGAAGTTACAATGTTCTCAATTTCTGTTACTGATCCTCCAGAGTGGACGCCAACAAGTGTCCCCCTGCCCAGTGTCATTGGAGCCAATAGATCGAGACTGAGTTTGGTTCAAAAGCAAAGGAAACTTTATATTTTGATCAGAGAATGGAGAGGTGCTACCCTGTGGGCTGTGGGCTGGGCTGCTGTGTAGAGATCCTGTCAGAGTCACTGGGAGGGAGGGGGCTGAGCTCTCGAGGACCTGGTTGGCTGCAGCTCAGGCTCTATGTCACGGAGTCTGAACTGGGCCCCAGGAGCTGAAGTGTCGTCGAGCCATTCTGCTCTAGGAAATCTGGTCTGAAGTGCCGGGTGTGGAACCTCTGTATGCGGGACACTAGGAGCACCTGAAATTAGACAAAGCACAAAGGATAAAAATGGTTAGACTTTATTTTATTGCCCAGATTCTATTTTTATCTCCCAGGCATTTTTAAGGGGCTTTGCCTGGGACAAACTTCTCTTCTGCCTTTTGTCCCTTTCCTCATTCTTGGAGTGCTGCGGGTGCAGACCCTTCTTCTGTAACTGCTGAGTGCTGAGTTAGGAGGCTTCATACCCGTGGGCGAGGGTCAGAACTTCTCCCCAGCAGCCTCCAGGTGACGTTGATTGTCCCCAGGCCTCCTGCCTCCCTGCTCGTCCACCTGAGCACCAGTATTGGAAGTGTTATAGATTCTAATGACCTTTAAGGGTCCAGAAAGGAGATGTGCAGTGGCGCTGTGAGGTCCAGTTTCACTCCGCCCCACATTTGTTCGGCCACCTTAGGCTGACCGTTTCTGCCAGCCTAGATGCTCTGACTGACCGTTTCTGCCATCCTAGATGCTCTGACCAACAGTCTGCGCTTTCTTCCATTAGGCCCCTGAATTAACGTAAAAACAGCACCAGGTGTCAGGATCCTGCCCGCTCAGCTCCCAGACAGTCCAGGGTCAGTGGTGATGAAGGATCATGATGGTCACTGAGTCAAGAGCCTTTGGAAGTAAACAGGAGTCCAGCCGGTCTTATTGGCCACCATCATCAGGGTGTCTGTAGGCTTTTCTATGGTGACAGCATGATATACGGTTCCCCCGCCAAGATTATTAGCTCCCCTCTGGGTACAGTAAGTACTGCAAGCAGTAGTCTACTCTTTTGGGACACACTCTTGTTGTTTTATGAGAGAAACTCCAGGTCAAGTGATGGTCCCACGGGTCGTCATGGTGCCCCGTTGCCCCCGGTTATCTCTCTGGAGGTTGGAGTTGGAGGGCCTCCTCAATCGAGGTCAGTGTGCCCACGGAGCAAACCCTGCAACTTCAGGGCATGGTTGGGGGTTAGGATCACCACGTGGGGTCCGTTTCCCTTAGAAGGGAGGTGGCCTTTTGGGCTGCTGATTTCCAGGTTTTCAGATACCACCAGTATCTTGGCCAGATGTGGCGGTGGGCCAAGCCCCTTGGTGACCATAGTTTATCCTACCTGGATGGCATTCTTGCATTGTTCCATTTCAAGTGGTCCCAGTTTTTGCACTAATACTCCAATGGCGATTCACCTTTCACCAGGAATGTAAAGGTCAAAGGGTTTAGCTAAATTAGGGAGTTCCAGGGCAAGGGTCTGAATTGACTGCTCTTTCCATTCTTGAAAGGCCACTTCTGGATTCTATTCAAAAGGATCATCATCTTTTCCTTTCAGTGTTTCATATAGAGGCCCAGCTAGTAGACTGTAGTTAGGGATCCAGAGGCAGGAAACCCTGGCTTCCCCAGGAACCCCTAAGCTGTCTTCTAGTTTCAGAAAGGGGTAAGGCTGTAAATTGTTTCTTCCCTTTCCTGGGATGGGCTTCTCCGACCTTCTGTGAGAATGAAGCCCAGGCAGGTCACCGTAGTCTGTGATACTTGAGCTTTTTCGTGGACAACTTCTATCCTTTATTGGCTTGGTAGTTCTGAGGCCTCCTTAGTAGGGCTGGCGATCAGAATGTCGTCTGAATATTGAAGGAGTGTTTCCTTTTCCAGAGGTAGAACTTTTAGGTCTTTAGCTGAGCTTTCCCCAAAGATGGTGTGGGAATTTTTGAACCCTTGGGGCAAGACAGCCTGGAAGTATTGTTTTAGTTGTATGTTGAGTCCTGTCACTCACAAGCCAAAATTTCTTGTGACTCTGGGACTAATGGAATACAAAAGAAGGCATCAGTGAAGACTAATACAGAATACCAAGTCCTGGTGGTTGGTAGAATGCCCAGCAGGGTGTAGGATTTAGGAACTACTGGAGGTATATCCTCAGTGGCTTCACTGACTGTCCTGACATCCTTTACCAGGACTCCAGCAGCCCATGGGGCTCTCGAGGTCAGGCCAATCCCAGGATATGGAGCTCACCTGGGCAGGTACCCTACCCCCACCCCAGCCCACGGGGCTCTCGTGTTCAGGCCCCTCCCAGGATATGGGATTCCCTGGGCAGGTCCTCTGCAGTCCATGGGGCTCCCGTGGTCAGGCCCCTCCCAGGATACAGAGCTACCCTTGCAGGTACCTTGGCAGGGCTGGGCACACAGGAACCGTGCACATAGCCCTCATTGCAGAGCACTCCCAGCTCACCTGTCGCTCAGATCTGACACAGAGCACCTCAGAGCAGGACTTGAACTAACAAACAGCAGCTCTGACAGGTCTGTGACCCTGGGCATCACTCTGTGCCGCCTCCTCCACCTGGTCTTCCAGAGACTTCCACTGCACCCGGGGCACCAGGCCTCTGTCTCCAACCACCACCCACCCCTCCTCTCCCTGACTCCTGGGTTCCTCTCATTAGGAGAGGGTTTTCTTGAAGTTGTCTCCCACTCATGGGCCAGATAATATAATTAGAAAACAAGCCAGAGCTGCAGCCCCTTGTCTATCCTGACTCTCAGGAGCCCACACCTGTTCCTTGGACCTGGCCAATTCAGCAAGTTCCATTTTCAGCAACTGTGAGCCCCTGAGGGGTGATTATTGGCTGGCTTGGGAAGCCTGACCGTGCCGGCCAGCCCTCCCCAGGTGTGCCTGGGTTGAGATCAATATAAACACCGCTCCAGGCAGCAAGAGCCCCTGCAGCTGTGCCTGACGCCATTTTCTCTGCCCTGTCAGCAGTCTCGGGGCTGGGCTGGTGGGAGGGAGTGAGAGGCCACGGCTTTGTGGGTGTCCCAGTGTGAGTGGGGCTCTGCTGGACTTTCTGCAGCAGTTGCCAAGATGCTACCTGCTAAAGAAGAGGATGTGTCACCCACACCTGCCGCTGGAATTTCTCCCTGGGCACAGGTGAGGAAGGAAGAAAGCAGTGGGGGCCGGGACAGCAGGGGTATCTCAGGCAGGGAAATGGAGAGCTTCCAGAAGAGCACCCAGGGCCAGGACCATCCTGGCTGGCCTGCAGGCACCAAGTCGGCTGGCATGCTGTCCCTCATGTGGCTCCATGGCCCTTCCTCTAGGTTTTCAAGTCCTTGTACATATTCAGGTGTTTAGCCTTGGAAGGGTGGGAACATTTCAGCAGCAGCTGGCCTGGGGCTCGGCCCACGTTTACTCACAGATACCTCGGCACGGTCCACCAGCTTTGCAGTGAGGACGCTTGTTGCGAGGAGCATGCTGGCTGAATGGGAGATGATTCCCCACCACTGACCAACTTCAGAATTGTTTGCAATTGGAGCAAGTGCCCTGAAACGGTTTTCCTCTGTGTAACTGGTGGGTTCTGTTCTTTTTTATCTTTTTTTCGTTTTTGGTTCAAGGTAGATTTTATTCCTCTTTTGTGTATTTACAGATATAAGCATGGAAATAATTTATTCATATAAATACATGTATGTGAAGGGAAGAATATTTTTCTGTTTTACTTTTTTTAATTTTATTTTTTTATTTTGAATTTAATTTTATATTTTTATACAGCAGGTTGTTTTTGGTTATCTACTTTATACATATAAATGTATACATACCAATCCCAATATCTCAACTCCTCCCACCACCATCCCCAACAGCTTTCCCCCCTTGTTGTCCATACGTTTGTTGTATACATGTATTGCTCTATTTCTGCCTTGCAAAACGGTTCATCTGTACAATTTTTCTAGGTTCCACATATATGCATTAATATACAAGATTTGTTTTTCTCTTTCTGACTTACTTCACTCTGTATGACAGTCTCTAGATCCATCAACGTCTCTACAAATGTCCCAATTTCATTCCTTTTTATGGCTTAGTAATATTCCATTTTATATATGTACCACATCTTTATGCATTCGTCTGTCTGTGGGCATTTAGGTTGCTTCCATTTCCTGGATAGTGTAAATAGTGATGCAATGAACATTGTGGTGAATGTCTCTTTTTGATTTATGGTTTTGTCTGGGTATATGCCCAGTAGAGGGATTGCTGTATCATATGGTAATTCTATTCTTAGTTTTATAAGAAACTCCATAATGTTCTCCACAGTGACTGTATCAATTTACGTTCCCAACAATAGTGGAAGAGGATTCCTTATCTCCACACCGTTTCCAGCATTTGTTGTTTGTAGATTTTCTGATGATGCCCATTCTAATAGGTGTGAGGTGATACACCATGGATGAGTCTATTTCGTTGAGCAAAGAGTAGGTCTTGTTTATTACGTATTTGGCTTATGGAATGGTATGTGTGCTAATTTCAATCTGTTTTTATACAGCAGCCCAACTCAACTTTCCCCTTAAGCAAGCATAAGGTTTTTATCTAAATGTGAGACTCTGTTCGGTTTTGTAATTCAGTTTATGTGTAGCCAAGTTTACACTCCCTCTATTAGTGATATCTTATGATAATTATCTTTCTTTGTGTGATATATTTCTCTTAGAATCATCATAATTAAATCCACTCAATTTGCTGCTACAGGCCTGATGACATTGATTTCACTGCTGAGTGATATTCCGTTGTACGTAAGTAGCACAACTTCTTTATCCATTTTTTTCTTTCTGGGATATTTAATTTGTACTGGACTCGAGGTTCTTGTAAACACAGCAGCCCTAAATTTTGTGTTGGCTGTGTCTTGTTGATTTTAATTTTCCTAAGCTATAGGGCCAAAAGTGGAAGTGCCCTAGGCTCTGTAGCTTTGTTTTTTAGATGTTTCAGGATACACCATGAACATCTCCAGAGTGTCTGTTGGCAATTTACATCCCGCCCATCAGCATAACACGGCTCCCTGTTCTCCATGGCCTGTCCTGTGTTTCTGGTTTTTACACTTTATTCAGATGGCCTTTTTGACGAATGGGAAATGTGACTTCATTGTAGTGTGGATTTCCATTGCTGGAGTGCTTGGTTGGCCAAAATGTTCATATGCGTTTTTTCCTGAATATATTCAGGAAAAATGTATACGCACTTTTTGTCCATGTGCATCACTGTCAAAGATCTGCCGCTTTTCATATGCTTTAAATGCAATTCCAATCTACCTCTTGAAATATGATTCCTGCAATTCTGCCTCGTTTTCAAGTCCTCTTTGCAGACTTACTTCGATATATTTTTGCCAATAGCTGTCATTTATCTCTGCAGGTTTGTGAATTACAGTGCCCCTGAGCTCCTTTCTTAACTCGCTTCCTTGTAAGCTGGCCACAAAACTGCAGGTTTGCTTCAGGCCATAATCAGGGTCCAGCACGGCACTCTGAGCCTTTGGTTAATTCCTCTTCCTGGTGGGAAATTAGAGTTAAATGTGCCCCTCCAGATACCTGCCTCACTCCCAGCCACATGGTGATGTATGTCCTCAGGTTTGAGGCCATATGTGATGGGTTCCTCATCTTTTGATGATGTGGCCCCACTGGTGTGTGGACACTCCTGCCTGGTTCCCATCCCCTTGGTGATGTGGGCCCTCTGGTGAGACTCTGATCCTGGTTGGGTTCCTCACACATCCGTGAGGTGAGCCCTCTTCTCTGAGGTCACTCCTGCCTGGCTGGCACAACCCGCCTTGTTGACTTCGGCACCCTGGTGGCAGTTGGAGCCTGCTGGGAGCCTCCTTCCCGCGGTGATGAGGCCCTCTGGCGTCAGACCCTAATGGCGGGGTTCCCACATTTTCTGATACGTGCTAAGTGGTACGAGGGCACTCCTGCCAGGTTCCCATCCTCATGAGCGTGTGGGCCTTCTGTTCTGAGGTCCTAATGGCTGGGTTGCTCACACTTTCATGATGTGGGCCCTCTGCTGTGAGGTCAATCCTGCCTGGCTGGCGCACGTCGCCTTGGCGATGTGGACCCTCTGGTGGCAGTTGGAGTGTGCTGGGGCCTCCTCTCCTCAGTGATGAGGGCCTTCTGGTGTCAGTCCCTAAGTGCTGGGCTCCACACATTTTCTGATGTGTGCCCAGTGGTGCGAGTCACTCCTGCCAGGTTCCCATCCCCATGGGCATGTGGGACTTCTGTTCTGTGGTCCCAACTGCTGGGTTGCTCACAGTTTCATGATGTGGGCCCTTTGCTGTGTGTTCACTCTGGCCTGTATCCCATAGTGTCAGTGCTCTGGGCCTCCAGCTTGGAGTTTCCAACTTCTCGATTCCTCACCTTTTTTATTCTATGGGCCCTCGGTTGTGCGTCTCCTCCTGCATGCCTCACTCCCAGCCCCTTCGTGATGTGTGTCCCCTTGTTTGAGGCCACATGTGCTGTGTTCCTCACCTTTCTATAATGTGGCCACACTGGTGTGAGGACACTCTTGCCTGGTTCCCATTCCCTTGGTGATGTTGGCCCCACTGCTGTTAGGACAGTCTTGCCTGGTTCCCATCACCTTGGTGATGTTGGCCCTCTGGTGAGAGTCTGATCCTGGTTAGGTTCCTCACCCTTCTGTGAGGTGGGCCCTCTGCTCTGAGCTCACTCCTGCCTGGCTGGCACACCCTGCCTTGGCAACGTCGGCCATATGGTGGCAGTTGGAGCCTGCTGGGAGCCTCCTCCCCTCAGTGATGAGGGCCCTCTGGCCTCAGGCCCTAACTGCTGGGTTCCCACATTTTCTGATTCGTGCTAAGTGGTGCAAGGACACTCCTGCCAGGTTCCCATCCCCATGGGGATGTGAGCCTTCTGCTCTGAGGTCCCAACGGCTGTGTTGCTCACAGTTTCATGATGAGGGCCCTCTGGTGTGAGTTCACTCCTGCCTAGATCCCATAGCCTCGCTGCTCCTGGCTGCCTGCCGGAGGTTCCAACTGTGGGATTCCTCACCTTTTTTATTCTATGGTCCCTCTGTTTTGAGGATCCTCTGGCCTGCCTCACTCCCAGCCCCTTGGTGATGTGTGTCCTCAGGTTTGAGGCCACGTGTGCTGGGTCCCTCAAATTATGGTGATGTAGCCCCACTGGTGTGAGGACACTCCTGCCTGGTTCCCATTCCCTTGGTGATGTTGGCCCTCTGGTGACAGTCTGATCCTTGTTGGGTTCCTCACACTTCTGTGAGGTGGGCTTTCTGCTCTGAGGTCACTCCTGCCTGGTTGGCACACCCCGCCTTGGTGACATCGGCCTTATGGTGGCAGTTAGAGCCTGCTGGGAGCCTCCTCCCCTCGGTGATGAGGGTCCTCTGGCCTCAGGTCCTAACTGCTGGGTTCCCACATTTTCTGATTCGTGGAAGTGGGCCGAGGACACTCCTGTCAGGTTCCCATCCCCATAGGGATGTGGGCCTTCTGCTCTGAGGTCCCATCCGCTGGGTTGCTCACAGTTTCATGATGTGGGACCTCTGCTGTGAGTTTGCTGTGGCCTGGATCCCATAGACTCTGTGCTCTGGGCGGCCTACTGGCCGGTTCCAACTGCTGGATTCCTCACAACTTTTATTCTGTGGGCTCTGTTTTGTGAGGATACTCCTGCTTGCCTCACTCCTAGCCCCTTGGAGATGTGGGTCCCCTGTTTTAGGCCACATGTTCTGGGTTCCTCACCTTTCTATAATGTGGCCACACTGGTGTGAGGACCCTCCTGCCTGGTTCCGATCCCCTTGGTGATGTGGGCCCTCTGGTGAGAGTCTTATCCTGGCTGGTTTCCTCACCCTTCTGTGAGGTAGGCCCTCTGCGGTGAGGTCACTCCTGCCTGGCTGGCACACATCACCTTGGTGACGTCGGCCCTCAGTTGGGAGTTGGTGTCTGCTGCGAGTCTCCGTCCCTCGGTAATGAGGGCCCTCTTGCGTCAGACCCTAACTCCTGGGCTCCCAAAATTTGCAGATGTGCGACCTGTGGTGCGAGTACACTCCTGTCAGGTTCCCAACCCCATGGGAATTTGGGCCTTCTGCTCTGAGGTCCCAACGGCTGGGGTGCTCACAGTTTCATGATGAGGGCCCTCTGATGTGCGTTCATTCCGGCCTAGATCCCATAGGCTTGCTGCTCCTGGGCGCCTGCTGGGAGGTTCCAACTGCGGGATTCCTCACCTTTTTATTCTATGGGCCCTCTGTTTTGAGGCTCCTCCTGCCTGCCTCAATCCCAGCCCCGTTGTGATGTGTGTCCTCTGGTGTGAGGCCACGTGTGCTGGGTCCCTCACCTTTCGATGATGTGGCCCCAATGGTGTGAGGACACTCGTGCCTGTTTCCCAGCCCCTTGGTGATGTGGCCCCTCTGGTGAGAGTCTGATCCTGGCTGGGTTCCTTACCGTTCTGTGAGGTGGGCCCTGTGCTCTGAGGTAACTCCTGCCTGGCTTGCTCCCATTGCCTTGGTGACGTCGGCCCTCTGGTGGCAGTTGGATCCTTTTGGAGACTCCTGTCCTCGGTGATGAGGTCCCTCTGGCGTCAGGCTCTAACTGCTGGGCTCCCCAGGTTTTCTGATGTGAGCCCAGTGATGCCAGGACACTCGTGAAATGTTCCCATCCCCATGGCGATATGGGCCTTCTGCTCTGTGGTTCCAACGACTGGGTTGCTCACAGTTTCCTGATGTTAGCTCTCTGGTGTTAGTTCACTCATTCCTAGATCCCATAGCCTCTGTACTCTGGGCCACCTGCTGGGAAGTTCCAACTGCTGGGTTCCTCACCTTTTTTATTCTTTGGGCCCTGTGTTGGGAGGCTCCTCCTGCCTGTGTCACTCCCAGCCCCTTGGTGATGTAGGTCCTCTGGTTTGTGGCCACATGTGCCAGTTTCCTCATCTTTTAGTGATGTGGCCCCACTGGTGTGAGGACACTCGTGCCTGGTTCCCGTCCCCTTGGTGATATGGGCCCTCTGGTGAGAGTCTGATCCTGGTTGGGTTCCTCACACTTCTTTGAGGTGGGCCGTCTGCTGTGAGGTCACTCCTGCCTGGCTGGCACACCCCGCCTTGGCGACGTGGGACCTCTTGTGGTAGTTGGAACATGCTGGGAACCTCCTCCCCTCAGTGATGAGGGCCCTCTGGCGTCAGGCCCTAACTGCCGGGTACCCACATTTTCTGATATGTGCTAAGTGGTGCGAGGACACTCCTGCCATGCTCCCAACACCTTGGGGATGTGGACCTTCTGCTCTGAGGTCCAAATGGCTGGGTTGCTCGCAGTTTCATGATGTGGACCCTCTGCTGTGAGTTTACTGCGGCCTGAATCGCATAGACTTGGTGCTCTTGGCCACCTGCTGGGAGGTTCCCATTGCTGGATTCCTCAGCTTTTTTATTCTATGGGCCCTGTGTTGTGAGGCTACTCCTGCCTGCCTCATTCCGAGCCCCTTGGAGATGTGGGTCTTCTGGTTTAGGCCACATGTGCTGGGTTCCTCACCTTTCTATGATGTGGCCACACTGGTGTGAAGACTCTCCTGCCTGGTTCTGATCACCTTGGTGATGTGGGCCCTCTGGTGAGAGTCTTATCCTGGCTGTGTTCCTCACCCTTCTGTGAGGTAGGCCCTCTGCGGTGAGGTCACTCCTACCTGGCTGTCACACGTCACCTTGGCGACGTGGGACCTCAGTTGGGTGTTGGTGCCTGATTGGAGTCTCCTCCCCTTGGTAATGAGGGCCCTCTGGCGTCAGGCCCTAACTCTTGGGTTCCCTAAATTCTCTGATGTGTGCCCTGTGGTGCGAGTACACTTCTGACAGGTTCCCAACCCCATGGGAATGTGGGCCTTCTGCTCTGAGATCCCAACGCCTAGGTTGCTCACAGTTTCATGATGATGGCCCTCTGGTGTGAGATCACTCCGGCCTGCATCCCATAGTCTCGCTGCTCCTGGCCGCCTGCTGGGAGGTTCCAACTGCGGGATTCTTCACCTCTTTAATTCTATGGTCCCTCTGTTTTGAGGCTCCTCCTGCCTGCCTCAATCCCAGCTCCCTTGTGATGTGTGTCCTCTGGTTTGAGGCCACGTGTGCTGGGTCCCTCACTTTTCGGTGATGTGGCCCCACTAGTGTGAGGACACTCCTGCCTGGTTCCCATTCCCTTGGTGATGTGGGCCCTCTGGTGAGAATCTGATCCTCTTTAGTTCTTCACACTTCTGTGAGGTTGACCCTCTGCTCTGAGGTCACTCCTGCCTGGTTGTCGCACTCCGCATTGGCGACGTCGCCCCTCTGGTAGCAGTCGGAGCTGGCTGGGAGCCACCGCCCCTCGGTGATGAGGGCCCTCTGGCATCAGGCACTAATTGCTGGGCTCCCCACATTTTTTCATGTGTGCCCACTCTTGCGATGACACTCCTGCTTGTTTCCCTTCCCCATGGGGATGTGGGCCTTCTGCTCTGAGGTCACAACGGCTGGGTTGCTTACAGAATCACAATGAGGGCCCTCTGTTGTGAGTTCATGCCGGCCTGGATCTCATAGCCTCAGTGCTCTGGGCCGCCTGCTAGGAAGATCCAACTGCTGGTTTCCACACCTTTTGTATACAATGGGACATGTGTTGTGAGGTTAATCCTGCCTGCCTCACTCCGAAACCCATGGTGATGTGGGTCCTCTGGTTTGAGGCCACATGTGCTGGGTACCTCAACTTTTGATGATGTGGCCCCACGGGTGTGAGGACACTCCTGCCTGGTTCCCATCACCTTGGTGATGTGGGCCCTCTGGGGAGAGTCTGATCCTGGCTGGGTTCCCTACCATTCTGTGAGGTGGGCCCTCTGATGTCAGGTCACTCCTGCCTGGCTAGCTCACATCGCCTTGGTGACGTGGGCCCTCTGTTGGCCACTGGAGCATGCTGGGAGCCTCCTACTCCCGTGAATGATGGCCCTGGAAAAAATGCATATGCCCTTTTTGGCCAAGTGCTTCATTGACGAGGTTCTGCCACTTCTCTTATGCTTTCAGAGCAATTCACGTCTACCTCCTGAAATCGGATTCCAGCAATTCTGCCCCACTTTCAAGTCCTCTTTGCAGCCTTAATTCAATATATTTTTGTACGATTTCTGTCATTTATAAGTCTGCAGGTATGTGAATGACAGTGCCCCTGAGCTCCTTTCCTCAACTCGCTTTCTTGTGAGCTGGCCACAAAACCGCAGGATTGCTTCAGGCCCTAATCTTGTTCCAGCACGGCATGCTGAGCCTTTGGTTAATTCCTTTTCCTGTTGGGAAATGAGTGTTAAAATTGCCCGTGCATACTGGGCATATACCCTGAGAAAACCAAAATTCAAAAAGAGTCATGTACCAAAATGTTCATTGCAGCTCTATTTACAATAGCCCGGAGATGGAAAGAACCTAAGCGCCCATCATCGGACGAATGGATAAAGAAGATGTGGCACATATACACAATGGAATATTACTCAGCCTTAAAAAGAAATGAAACTGAGTTATTTGTAATGAGATGGATAGACCTAGAGTCTGTCATACAGAGTGAAGTAAGTCAGAAAGAAAAAGACAAATAGCGTATGCTAACACATATATATGGAATTTAAAGGAAAAAAATGTCATGAAGAACCTAGGGATAAGACAGGAATAGAGGCGCAGACCTACTGGAGAACGGAATTGAGGATATGGGGAGGGGGAATGGTGAGTTTTGACAGGGCGAGAGAGAGTCATGGACATATACACACTAACAAATGTAGTAAGGTAGATAGCAAGGGGGAAGCAGCCGCAAGGCACAGGGATATTAGCTCGGGGCGTTGGGACAGCCTGGAGGGGTGGAAGGGGGAGAGAGGGAGGGAGGGAGACACAAGAGGGAAGACACAGGGAGCATATGTATATGTATAGCTGATTCACTTTGTTATAAAGCAAAAACTAACACACCATTGTAAAGCAATTATACCCCAATAAAGATGTTAAAAAAAATATTTGCCCGTGCACACACCTACAGATAGTCTCCCATTGGTTCTCCTTATTCCTGTTCATCTTGCGCAGAAATTGCAAACAGTGCCAAACAGGAGGTTAAAGGCACTGACTCTCCAAATGGGGAGAGTGTAAGAAAAGGGTCTGGAATGGTGAACCTGAGTACCAGGGGACGAAAACAGACATGCATGTAAAAAGGTTTCCCAGTCACACGGTGGAGCATACTCTGGGTTTCCCATGCAAATTTTAGCAGAAGGAAGAATCCCTTGAACCTGGAGAGTTGGGAACCATGGAATGGGTACCAGGCAGTATGACATCAAAGGGTCTGCATTTGCTCACTGAACCTCACCAATGCTATCAGCCCAAAGGGTCAAGCCTTATCTCTCACCCAGCTCTGGGTGTAGATGTGGTAAACCAGGTTGCATCACATGCCCTGTGTGAGTTATTTAAGAATTGCTCTCTATTCCACTGTCATTGTGTTTTGTTTTTGAAATTTTTTTTGACACTGGGATTTATCGGATTTTCACTGCTGCGTTAATGCCGCTGTACACACTCTTGATTCTCTTACGGAGACGTAAATATCCACGGGTTTTAAGATTCTTCCTAGTCAGGTATATTCCTAGGCGTTGAATATGTGGTGTTGAGTCCATTTCGTTGAGCAAGGAGTAGGTCTTGTCTATTACATATTTGGCTTATGGAACGGTATCTGTGCTAATTTCAGTCTCTGGTTTTATGCAGCACTCCAACGCACCTTTCTCCATAAGAAAGCACAAGTTGGTTTTCTAAATTTGAGACCCTGTTCTGTTTTGTAATTCAGTTCATGTGTAGTCAAGTTTACATACTGTGTATTAGTGATATTTTATGATGTTTCTTTTTATGTGTGACTTATTTCACGTAGAATCACCATACCTGTATCCACTCACTATGCCACTACGGGCCTGATGACACAGATTTCATTGCTGAGTGATATTCCATTGTACGTACGTACCACAACTTCTTTATCCATTGTTTGCTCTCTGAGATATTTACCTGGTAATGTAAACGAGGTTCTTGTGAACAGAGAGGTCCCAAACTTTGAGGTGGCTGGGTGTTTTTGATTTTAATTTCCCTAAGCTGTAGGACCATAAGTGGAAGTGCCATAGGCTGTGTTGCTTTGTTTCTAACGTGTTTCAGGAAACACATAACACTTCTCCAGAATGGCTGTCGGCAATTTACATCATATGCATCAGCATAATAAGGATCCCTGTTTTCCATTGCCTGTCCTCCGTTTCTGGATTTTACAATTTTTTTAAATGGCCCTGTTGCCCTGGGGGGCACTGAGATTTCATTGTAGTGCAGGTTTATTTACAAGCTTCTTGGTTGGCCAAAAAGTGCGTATGCGTTTTTTCCTGAATATATTTAGGGAAAAAAGCATCCGCACTTTATGGACAAGTGCATCATTATCAACGTTCTGCCTCTTTTCCTATTCTTTAAGTGCAATTCCAGTTTAACCCTTCAATCGTTTTCCTGAATTTCTGCCCCGCTTTCAAGTCCCCTTGGCAGGCTTACTTCAATATATTTTTGGAGGATAGCTGTCATTTATAACTCTGCAGGTTTGTGAATTACAGTGCCCCTGAGCTCCTTTCTTCAACTCGCTTTCTTGTGAGCTGGGCACAAAACCGCAGGATTGCTTCAGGCACTAATCTCTTTCCAGCAGGGCACGCTGAGCGTTTGGTTAATTCCTCTTCCTGGTGGGAAATGAGCATTACATTTGCCCGTGCAGACACCTACAGCTAGTCTCTCATTGGTTCTCCCTATTCCTGTTCATCTTGCACAGAAATTGCAAGCTGTGCCAAAGAGGAGGTTAAAGGCACTGACTCTCCAAGCGGGGAGAGTGTTAGTAAAGCATCTGGAATGGTGAAACCGAGGACCAGGATACGAAAACTGAGATGCATTTTAAATCGTTTCCCAATCACACGGTGGACGATACTCTGGGTTTCCCATGCATGTTTTAGCTGGAGGAAGAATCCCTTGAACCTGGAGAGTTGGGACCCATGGAATGGGTACCATGCAGTATGACTTCAAAGGGTCTGCATTTGCTCACCAAAACTCACCAATGCTCTCAGCCTGAAGTGTCCAGCCTTATGTCTCAACCAGCTGTGGGTGTAGATGTGGTCAATCCCGGTTGCATCACATGCCCTGAGTGAATTGTTTAAGAATTGCTCTGTATTTCACTGTCTTTGTGTTTTGTTTTCGAAATTTATTTTGATAATGGGATTTATCGGATTTTCACTGCTGCATTTCGGCCGCTGTACACACGCTTGATTCTCTTACGGAGACATATATATCCATGGGTTTTAAGATTCTTCCTAGTCAGGTATATTCCTAGGCGTTGAATATGTGGTGTTGGGTCCATTTCGTTGAGCAAGGAGTAGGTTTGTCTATTACATATTTGGCTTATGGAATGTTATCTGTGCTAATTTCAGTCTCTGGTTTTCTGCAGCACCCCAAGGCGCCTTTCCCCATAAGCAAGCACTAGTTGGTTTTCTAAATTTGAGACCCTGTTCTGTTTTGTAATTCAGTTCATGTGTAGTCAAGTTTACATTCCGTGTATTAGTGATATCTTATGATGTTTCTTTTTCTGTGTGACGTAGTTCACGTAGAATCACCGTACCTGCATCCACTCACTATGCCGCTACGGGCCTGATGACACAGATTTCATTGCTGAGTGATATTGCATTGTACGTACGTGTCACAACTTCTTTATCCATTTCTTGCTTTCTGGGATATTTACCTGATACTGTAGACGAGCTTCTTGTGAACACAGCCGTCCCAAATATTGGGGTGGCTGTCTGTTTTTGATTATAATTTCCGTAAGCTATAGGACCATAAGTGGAAGTGCCATAGGCTGTCTTGCTTTGTTTCTTACGTGTTTCAGGAAACACCATACACTTCTCCAGGGTGGCTGCTGGCAATTTACATCCTGCCAATCAGCATAACAAGGCTCCCTGTTCTCCATATCCTGTCCTACCTTTCTGGATTTTACACTTTTTTCAGATGGCCCTCTTGCCCGGGTGGCAGTGAGACTTCATTGTAGTGCAGATTTCCTTTACAGGCTTGCTTGGTTGGCCAAAAAGGGCGTATGCGTTTTTTCCTGAATATATTCAGGAAAAAACGCATACGCCCTTTTTGGCCAAGTGCATCATTGTCGACGTTGTGCCTCTTTTCCTATGCTTTCAGGGCAATTCCAGTCTACCCCCTGCAATCGTTTTCCTGAAATTCTGCCCCGCTTTCAAGTCCCCTTCACAGACTTACTTCAATATACTTTTGGAAGATAGCTGTCATTTATAACTCTGCAGGTTTGTGAATTACAGTGCCCCTGAGCTCCTTTCTTCAACTCGCTTTCTTGTGAGCTGGGCACAAAACCGCAGGATTGCTTCAGGCCCTAATCTGTTTCCACCAGGGCACACTGAGCCTTTGTTTAATTCCCCTTCCTGGTGGGCAATGAGCATTACATTTGCCCGTGCAGACACCTACAGCTAGTCTCTCATTGGTTCTCCCTATTCCTGTTCATCTTGCACAGAAATTGCAAGCTGTGCCAAACAGGAGGTTAAAGGCACTGACTCTCCAAGCAGGGAGAGTGTTAGTAAAGCATCTGGAATGGTGAACCCGAGGACCAGGATACGAAAACTGAGATGCATTTTAAATCGTTTCCCAATCACACGGTGGACGACACTCTGGGTTTCCCATGCATGTTTTAGCTGGAGGAAGAATCCCTTGAACCTCGAGAGTTGGGACCCATGGAATGGGTACCATGCAGTATGACTTCAAAGGGTCTGCATTTGCTCACCGAAACTCACCAATGCTATCAGCCTGAAGTGTCCAGCCTTATGTCTCAACCAGCTCTGGGTGTAGATGTGTTAAATCCCGGTTGCATCACATGCCCTGAGTGAATTATTTAAGAATTGCTCTCTATTTCACTGTCTTTGTGTTTTGTTTTCGAAATTTATTTTGATAATGGGATTTATCGGATTTTCACTACTGCGTTTCGGCCGCTGTACACACGCTTGATTCTCTTACGGAGACATATATATCCATGGGTTTTAAGATTCTTCCTAGTCAGGTATATTCCTAGGCGTTGAATATGTGGTTTTGGGTCCATTTCGTTGAGCAAGGAGTAGGTCTTGTCTATTACATATTTGGCTTATGGAAAGTTATCTGTGCTAATTTCAGTCTCTGGTTTTATGCAGCACCCCAAGGCACCTTTCCCCATAAGCAAGCACTAGTTGGTTTTCTAAATTTGAGACCCTGTTCTGTTTTGTAATTCAGTTCATGTGTAGTCAAGTTTACATTCCGTGTATTAGTGATATCTTATGATGTTTCTTTTTCTGTGTGACGTAGTTCACGTAGAATCACCGTACCTGCATCCACTCACTATGCCGCTACGGGCCTGATGACACAGATTTCATTGCTGAGTGATATTGCATTGTACGTACGTGCCACAACCTCTTTATCCATTTTTTGCTTTCTGGGATATTTACCTGATACTGTAGACGAGTTTCTTGTGAACACAGCCGTCCCAAATATTGGGGTGGCTGTCTGTTTTTGATTTTAATTTCCGTAAGCTATAGGACCATAAGTGGAAGTGCCATAGGCTGTGTTGCTTTGTTTCTTACGTGTTTCAGGAAACACCATACACTTCTCCAGGGTGGCTGCTGGCAATTTACATCCTGCCAATCAGCATAACAAGGCTCCCGGTTCTCCATATCCTTTCCTACCTTTCTGGATTTTACACTTTTTTCAGATGGCCCTCTTGCCCGAGGGGCAGTGAGACTTCATTGTAGTGCAGATTTCATTTACAGGCTTGCTTGGTTGGCCAAAAGTGCGTATGCGTTTTTTCCTGAATATATTCAGGAAAAAACGCATACGCCCTTTTTGGCCAAGTGCATCATTGTCGACGTTGTGCCTCTTTTCCTATGCTTTCAGGGCAATTCCAATCTACCCCTGCAATCGTTTTCCTGAAATTCTGCCCGCTTTCAAATCCCCTTCGCAGGCTTACTTCAATATACTTTTGGAAGATAGCTGTCATTTATAACTCTGTAGGTTTGTGAATTACAGTGCCCCTGAGCTCCTTTCTTCACCTCGCTTTCTTGTGAGCTGGGCACAAAACCGCAGGATTGCTTCAGGCCCTAATCTGTTTCCAACAGGGCACACTGAGCCTTTGTTTAATTCCTCTTTCTGGTGGGCAATGAGCGTTACATTTGCCCGTGCAGACACCTACAGCTAGTCTCTCATTGGTTCTCCCTATTCCTGTTCATCTTGCACAGAAATTGCAAGCTGTGCCAAACAGGAGGTTAAAGGCACTGACTCCCCAAGCGGGGAGAGTGTTAGTAAAGCATTTGGAATGGTGAACACGAGGACCAGGATACGAAAACTGTGATGCATTTAAATGGTTTCCCAATCACACGGTGGACGATACTCTGGGTTTCCCATGCATGTTTTAGCTGGAGGAAGAATGCCTTGAACCTGGAGAGTTGGGACCCATGGAATGGGTACCATGAAGTATGACTTCAAAGGGTCTGCATTTGCTCACCGAAACTCACCAATGCTATCAGCCTGAAGTGTCCAGCCTTATGTCTCAACCAGCTCTGTGTGTAGATGTGGTCAATCCCGGTTGCATCACATGCCCTGAGTGAATTATTTACGAATTGCTTTCTATTTCACTGTCTTTGTGTTTTGTTTTCGAAATTTATTTTGATAATGGGATTTATCGGATTTTCACTGCTGCGTTTCGGCCGCTGTACACACGCTTGATTCTCTTACGGAGACATATATATCCATGGGTTTTAAGATTCTTCCTAGTCAGGTATATTCCTAGGCGTTGAATATGTGGTGTTGGGTCTATTTCTTTGAGCAAGTGGTAGGTATTGTCTATTATATATTTGGCTTATGGAAAGTTATCTGTGCTAATTTCAGTCTCTGGTTTTATGCAGCACCCCTACGCACCTTTCCCCATAAGAAAGCTCTAATTGGTTTTCTAAATTTGAGACCCTGTTCTGTTTTGTAATTCAGTTCATGTGTCGTCAAGTTTACATTCCGTGTATCAGTGATATCTTATGATGTTTCTATTTCTGTGTGACGTAGTTCATGTAGAATCACCGTACATGCATGCACTCACTAACTGCTACGGGCCTGATGACACAGATTTCATTGCTGGGTGATACTGCATTGCACGTACGTGCCACAATTTCTTTATCCATTTTTTGCTTTCTGGGATATTTACCTGGTACTGTAGACGAGCTTCCTGTGAACACAGCCGTCCCAAACATTGGGGTGGCTGTCTGTTTTTGATTTTAATTTCCCTAAGCTATAGGACCATAAGTGCAAGTGCCATAGGCTGTGTTGCTTTGTTTCTTACGTGTTTCAGGAAACACCATACACTTCTCCAGGGTGGCTGCTGGCAATTTACATCCTGCCAATCAGCAAAACAAGGCTCCCTGTTCTCCATATCCTGTCCTACCTTTCTGGATTTTACACTATTTCAGATGGCCCTCTTGCCCGCGGGGCAGTGAGACTTCATTGTAGTGCAGATTTCCTTTACAGGCTTGCTTGGTTGGCCAAAAAGGGCGTATGCGTTTTTTCCTGAATATATTCAGGAAAAAACGCATACGCCCTTTTTGGCCAAGTGCATCATTGTCGACGTTGTGCCTCTTTTCCTCTGCTTTCAGGGCAATTCCAGTCTACCCCGTGCAATCGTTTTCCTGAAATTCTGCCTGCTTTCAAGTCCCCTTCGCAGGCTTACTTGAATATACTTTTGGAAGATAGCTGTCATTTATAACTCAGTAGGTTTGTGAATTACAGTGCCCCTGAGCTCCTTTCTTCACCTCGCTTTCTTGTGAGCTGGGCACAAAACCGCAGGATTGCTTCAGGCCCTAATCTGTTTCCAGCAGGGCACACTGAGCCTTTGTTTAATTCCCCTTCCTGGTGGGCAATGAGCGTTACATTTGCCCGTGCAGACACCTACAGCTAGTCTCTCATTGGTTCTCCCTATTCCTGTTCATCTTGCACAGAAATTGCAAGCTGTGCTAAAGAGGAGGTTAAAGGCACTGACTCTCCAAGCGGGGAGAGTGTTAGTAAAGCATCTGGAATGTTGATCCCGAGGACCAGGATACGAAAACTGAGATGCATTTTAAATCGTTTCCCAATCACACGGTGGACGATACTCTGGGTTTCCCATGCATGTTTTAGCTGGAGGAAGAATCCCTTGAACCTGGAGAGTTGGGACCCATGGAATGGGTACCATGCAGTATGACTTCAAAGGGTCTGCATTTGCTCACCAAAACTCACCAATGCTATCAGCCTGAAGTGTCCAGCCTTATGTCTCAACCAGCTCTGGGTGTAGATGTGTTAAATCCCGGTTGCATCACATGCCCTGAGTGAATTATTTAAGAATTGCTCTCTATTTCACTGTCTTTGTGTTTTGTTTTCGAAATTTATTTTGATAATGGGATTTATTGGATTTTCACTACTGCGTTTCGGCCGCTGTACACGCGCTTGATTCTCTTACGGAGACATATATATCCATGGGTTTTAAGATTCTTCCTAATCAGGTATATTCCTAGGCGTTGAATATGTGGTGTTGGGTCCATTTCGTTGAGCAAGGAGTAGGTCTTGTCTATTACATATTTGGCTTATGGAAAGTTATCTGTGCCAATTTCAGTCTCTGGTTTTATGCAGCACCCTAACGCACCTTTCCCCATAAGCAAGCACTAGTTGTTCTTCTAAATTTGAGACCCTGTTCTGTTTTGTAATTCAGTTCATGTGTAGTCAAGTTTACATTCCGTGTATTAGTGATATCTTATGATGTTTCTTTTTCTGGGTGACGTAGTTCACGTAGAATCACCGTACCTGCATCCACTCACTATGCCGCTACGGGCCTGATGACACAGATTTCATTGCTGAGTGATATTGCATTGTACGTACGTGCCACAAATTCTTTATCCATTTTTTGCTTTCTGGGATATTTACCTGATACTGTAGACGAGCTTCTTGTGAACACAGCCGTCCCAAATATTGGGGTGGCTGTCTGTTTTTGATTTTAATTTCCGTAAGCTATAGGACCATAAGTGGAAGTGCCATAGGCTGTGTTGCTTTGTTTCTTACGTGTTTCAGGAAACACCATACACTTCTCCAGGGTGGCTGCTGGCAATTTACATCCTGCCAATCAGCATAACAAGGCTCCCTGTTCTCCATATCCTGTCCTACCTTTCAGGATTTTACACTTTTTTCAGATGGCCCTTTTGCCCGGGGGGCAGTGAGACTTCATTGTTGTGCAGATTTCCTTTACAGGCTTGCTTGGTTGGCCAAAAAGGGCGTATGCTTTTTTTCCTGAATATATTCAGGAAAAAACGCATACGCGCTTTTTGGCCAAGTGCATCATTGTCGACGTTTTGCCTCTTTTCCTATGCTTTCAGGGCAATTCCAGTCTACCCCCTGCAATCGTTTTCCTGAAATTCTGCCCGCATTCAAGTCCCCTTCGCAGGCTTACTTCAATATACTTCTGAATGATAGCTGTCATTTATAACTCTGCAGGTTTGTGAAGTACAGTGCCCCTGAGCTCCTTTCTTCACCTCGTTTTCTTGTGAGCTTGGCACAAAACCGCAGGATTGCTTCAGGCCCTAATCTGTTTCCCGCAGGGCACACTGAGCCTTTGTTTAATTCCTCTTCCTGGTCGGCAATTAGCGTTACATTTGCCCGTGCAGACACCTACAGCTAGTCTCTCATTGGTTCTCCCTATTCCTGTTCATCTTGCACAGAAATTGCAAGCTGTGCCAAACAGGTGGTTAAAGGCACTGACTCTCCAAGCGGGGAGAGTGTTAGTAAAGCATCTGGAATGGTGAACCCGAGGACCAGGATACGAAAACTGAGATGCATTTTAAATCGTTTCCCAATCACACGGTGGACGATACTCTGGGTTTCCCATGCATGTTTTAGCTGGAGGTAGAATCCCTTGAACCTGGAGAGTTGGGACCCATGGAATGGGTACCATGCAGTATGACTTCAAAGGGTCTGCATTTGCTCACCGAAACTCACCAATGCTATCAGGCTGAAGTGTCCACCCTTATGTCTCAACCAGCTCTGGGTGTAGATGTGGTCAATCCCGGTTGCATCACATGCCCTGAGTGAATTATTTAAGAATTGCTCTCTATTTCACTGTCTTTGTGTTTTGTTTTCGAAATTTATTTTGATAATGGGATTTATCGGATTTTCACTGCTGCGTTTCGGCCGCTGTACACACGCTTGATTCTCTTACGGAGACATATATATCCATGGGTTTTAAGATTCTTCCTGCTCAGGTATATTCCTAGGCGTTGAATATGTGGTGTTGAGTCCATTTCGTTGAGCAAGGAGTAGGTCTTGTCTATTACATATTTGGCTTATGGAATGTTATCTGTGCTAATTTCAGTCTCTGGTTTTATGCAGCACCCCAAGGCACCTTTCCCCATAAACAAGCACTAGTTGGTTTTCTAAATTTGAGACCCTGTTCTGTTTTGTAATTCAGTTCATGTGTAGTCAAGTTTACATTCCGTGTATTAGTGATATCTTATGATGTTTCTTTTTCTGTGTGACGTAGTTCACGTAGAATCACCGTACCTGCATCCACTCACTATGCCGCTACGGGCCTGATGACACAGATTTCATTGCTGAGTGATATTGCATTGCACGTACGTGCCACAACTTCTTTATCCATTTTCTGCTTTCTGGGATATATACCTGGTACTGAAGACGAGCTTCTTGGGAACACAGCCGTCCCAAACTTTGGGGTGGCTCTCTGTTTTTGATTTTAATTTCCCTAAGGAATAGGACCATAAGTGCAATTGCCATAGGCTGTGTTGCTTTATTTCTTACGTGTTTCAGGAAACACCATACATTTCTCCAGGGTGGCTGTTGGCAATTTACAACCTGCCAATCAGCATAACAAGGCTCCCTCTTCTCCATATCCTGTCCTACCTTTCTGGATTTTACACTTTTTTCAGATGGCCCTTTTGCCCGGGGGGGCAGTGAGATTTCATTGTAGTGCAGATTTCCTTTACAGGCTTGCTTGGTTGGCCAAAAAGGGCGTATGCGTTTTTTCCTGAATATATTCAGGAAAAAACGCATACGCCCTTTTTGGCCAAGTGCATCATTGTCGACGTTGTGCCTCTTTTCCTATGCTTTCAGGGCAATTCCAGTCTACCCCCTGCAATAGTTTTCCTGAAATTCAGCCCGGCTTTCAAGTCCCCTTCGCAGGCTTACTTCAATATATTTTTGGAGGATAGCTGTCATTTATAACTCTGCAGGTTTGTGAAGTACAGTGCCCCTGAGCTCCTTTCTTCAACTCGCTTTCTTGTGAGCTGGGCACAAAACCGCAGGATTGCTTCAGGCCCTAATCTGTTTCCAGCAGGGCACACTGAGCCTTTGTTTAATTCCTCTTCCTGGTGGGCAATGAGCGTTACATTTGCCCGTGCAGACACCTACAGCTAGTCTCTCATTGGTTCTCCCTATTCCTGTTCATCTTGCACAGAAATTGCAAGCTGTGCGAAACAGGAGTTTAAAGGCACTGACTCTCCAAGCGGGGAGAGTGATAGTAAAGCATCTGGAATGGTGAACCCGAGGACCAGGAAACGAAAACTGAGATGCATTTTAAATCGTTTCCCAATCACACGGTGGACGATACTCTGGGTTTCCCATGCATGTTTTAGCTGGAGGAAGAATGCCTTGAACCTGGAGAGTTGGGACCCATGGAATGGGTACCATGCAGTATGACTTCAAAGGGTCTGCATTTGCTCACCGAAACTCACCAATCCTATCAGCCTGAAGTGTCCAGCCTTATGTCTCAACCAGCTCTGGGTGTAGATGTGGTCAATCCCGGTTGCATCACATGCCCTGAGTGAATTATTTAAGAATTGCTCTCTATTTCACTGTCTTTGTGTTTTGTTATCGAAATTTATTTTGATAATGGGATTTATCGGATTTTCACTGCTGCGTTTCGGCCGCTGTACACACGCTTGATTCTCTTATGGAGACATATATATCCATGGGTTTTAAGATTCTTCCTAGTCAGGTATATACCTAGGCGTTGAATATGTGGTGTTGGGTCCATTTCGTTGAGCAAGGAGTAGGTCTTGTCTATTACATATTTGGCTTATGGAAAGTTATCTGTGCTAATTTCAGTCTCTGGTTTTATGCAGTACCCCAACGCACCTTTCCCCATAAGCAAGCACTAGTTGGTTTTCTAAATTTGAGACCCTGTTCTGTTTTGTAATTCAGTTCATGTGTAGTCAAGTTTACATTCCGTGTATTAGTGATATCTTATGATGTTTCTTTTTCTGTGTGACGTAGTTCACGTAGAATCACCGTACCTGCATCCACTCACTATGCCGCTACGGGCCTGATGACACAGATTTCATTGCTGAGTGATATTGCATTGTACGTACGTGCCACAACTTCTTTATCCATTTTTTGCTTTCTGGGATATTTACCTGATACTGTAGACGAGCTTCTTGTGAACACAGGCGTCCCAAATATTGGGGTGGCTGTCTGTTTTTGATTTTAATTTCCGTAAGCTATAGGACCATAAGTGGAAGTGCCATAGGCTGTGTTGCTTTGTTTCTTACGTGTTTCAGGAAACACCATACACTTCGCCAGGGTGGCTGCTGGCAATTTACATCCTGCCAAGCAGCATAACAAGGCTCCCTGTTCTCCATATCCTGTCCTACCTTTCTGGATTTTACACTTTGTTCAGATGGCCCTTTTGCCCGGGGGGGCAGTGAGATTTCATTGTAGTGCAGATTTCCTTTATAGGCTTGCTTGGTTGGCCAAAAAGGGCGTATGCGTTTTTTCCTGAATATATTCAGGAAAAAACGCATACGCCCTTTTTGGCCAAGTGCATCATTGTCGACGTTGTGCCTCTTTTCCTATGCTTTCAGGGCAATTCCAGTCTACCCCCTGCAATCGTTTTCCTGAAATTCAGACCCGCTTTCAAGTCCCCTTCGCAGGCTTACTTCAATATATTTTTGGAGGATAGCTGTCATTTATAACTCTGCAGGTTTGTGAAGTACAGTGCCCCTGAGCTCCTTTCTTCACCTCGCATTCTT
This sequence comes from Phocoena phocoena, assembly GCF_963924675.1. Classification (NCBI taxonomy): domain Eukaryota; kingdom Metazoa; phylum Chordata; class Mammalia; order Artiodactyla; family Phocoenidae; genus Phocoena; species Phocoena phocoena. Next base: position 2,147 of record NW_027077684.1, on the reverse strand, counting down.
GTGAGCTGGGCACAAAACCGCAGGATTGCTTCAGGCCCTAATCTGTTTCCAGCAGGGCACACTGAGCCTTTGTTTAATTCCTCTTCCTGGTGGGCAATGAGCGTTACATTTGCCCGTGCAGACACCTACAGCTAGTCTCTCATTGGTTCTCCCTATTCCTGTTCATCTTGCACAGAAATTGCAAGCTGTGCGAAACAGGAGGTTAAAGGCACTGACTCTCCAAGCGGGGAGAGTGTTAGTAAAGCATCTGGAATGGTGAACCCGAGGACCAGGAAACGAAAACTGAGATGTATTTTAAATCGTTTCCCAATCACACTGTGGACGATACTCTGTGTTTCCCATGCATGTTTTAGCTGGAGGAAGAATCCCTTGAACCTGGGGAGTTGGGACCCATGGAATGGGTACCATGCAGTATGACTTCAAAGGGTCTGCATTTGCTCACCGACACTCACCAATGCTATCAGCCTGAAGTGTCCAGCCTTATGTCTCAACCAGCTCTGGGTGTAGATGTGGTCAATCCCGGTTGCATCACATGCCCTGAGTGAATTATTTAAAATTGCTCTCTATTTCACTGTCTTTGTGTTTTGTTTTCGAAATTTATTTTGATAATGGGATTTATCGGATTTTCACTGCTGCGTTTCGGCCGTTGTACACACGCTTGATTTTCTTACGGAGACATATATATCCATGGGTTTTAAGATTCTTCCTAATCAGGTATATTCCTAGGCGTTGAATATGTGGTGTTGGGTCCATTTCGTTGAGCAAGGAGTAGGTCTTGTCTATTACATATTTGGCTTATGGAAAGTTATCTGTGCTAATTTCAGTCTCTGGTTTTATGCAGCACCCCAAGGCACCTTTCCCCATAAGCAAGCACTAGTTGGTTTCCTAAATTTGAGACCCTGTTCTGTTTTGTAATTCAGTTCATGTGTAGTCAAGTTTACATTCCGTGTATTAGTGATATCTTATGATGTTTCTTTTTCTGTGTGACGTAGTTCACGTAGAATCACCGTACCTGCATCCACTCACTATGCCGCTACGGGCCTGATGACACAGATTTCATTGCTGAGTGATATTGCATTGTACGTACGTGCCACAACTTCTTTATCCATTTTTTGCTTTCTGGGATATTTACCTGATACTGTAGACGAGCTTCTTGTGAACACAGCCATCCCAAATATTGGGGTGACTGTCTGTTTTTGATTTTAATTTCCGTAAGCTATAGGACCATAAGTGGAAGTGCCATAGGCTGTGTTGCTTTGTTTCTTACGTGTTTCAGGAAACACCATACACTTCTCCAGGGTGGCTGCTGGCAATTTACATCCTGCCAATCAGCATAACAAGGCTCCCTGTTCTCCATATCCTGTCGTACCTTTCTGGAATTTACACTTTTTTCAGATGGCCCTTTTGCCCGGGGGGCAGTGAGACTTCATTGTAGTGGAGATTTCCTTTACAGGCTTGCTTGGTTGGCCAAAAAGGGCGTATGCGTTTTTTCCTGAATATATTCAGGAAAAAACGCATACGCGCTTTTTGGCCAAGTGCATCATTGTCGACGTTCTGCCTCTTTTCCTATGCTTTCAGGGCAATTCCAGTCTACCCCCTGCAGTCGTTTTCCTAAAATTCTGCCCCGCTTTCAAGTCACCTTCGCAGGCTTACTTCAATATACTTTTGGAAGATAGCTGTCATTTATAACTCTGCAGGTTTGTGAATGACAGTGACCCTGAGCTCCTTTCTTCAACTCGCTTTCTTGTGAGCTGGGCACAAATTCGCAGGATTGCTTCAGGCACTAATCTGTTTCCAGCAGGGCACATTGAGCCTTTGTTTAATTCCTCTTCCTGGTGGGCAATGAGCGTTACATTTGCCCGTGCAGACACCTACAGCTAGTCTCTCATTGGTTCTCCCTATTCCTGTTCATCTTGCACAGAAATTGCAAGCTGTGCCAAAGAGTAGGTTAAAGGCACTGACTCTCTAAGCGGGGAGAGTGTTAGTAAAGCATCTGGAATGGTGAACCCGAGGACCAGGAAACGAAAACTGAGATGCATTTTAAATCGTTTCCCAATCACACGGTGGACGATACTCTGGGTTTCCCATGCATGTTTTAGCTGGAGGAAGAATCCCTTGAACCTAGAGATTTGGGACCCATGGAATGG